>NC_134107.1:30469536-30777869 GCF_040939455.1 Microcebus murinus
CACAATCTTGAGTATTTATCATTTCTTTTTTTCTTTTTTCTTTTTTTTGAGACAGAGTCTCACTCTGTTGCCAGGGCTAGTGTGCTGTGGTGTCAGCCTAGCTCACAGCAACCTCAAACTCCTGGGTTCAAGCAATCCTTCTGCCTCAGCCTCCCGAGTAGCTGGGACTACAGGCATGCGCCACCATGCCCGGCTAATTTTTTCTGTATATTTTTAGTTAGCCAATTAATTTCTTTCTATTTTTTAGCAGAGATGGGGTCTCGCTCTTGCTCAGGCTGGTCTAGAACTCCTGACCATGAATGACCCACCCGCCTGGGCCTCCCAGAGTGCCAGGATTACAGATGTGAGCCACCGGGCCAAATAGTATTTATCATTTCTATACCTAGTGTCTTTTAAATGTAGCCTCATTCAGCTTAATTGCCCGGCTGGTTTTTGTGGCTTGCACCTAAGGACCCTGATGTGACTGAGCTGGAAGAGAGCATTGGCTGGCCTTCGGGAGGGCAGACTCAGCCCCTCTGGGTGGCAGTCAGATAGGGAATTAAAGAAGGAGAATTGGCAGGTGAGTGAAGATGGCCTTTGGAAGGCACAGTGACCTCACAGGGACCCAGTTATAGGCCATATGACCTACTGGAATTTGACAAATCATACAGTCATACCTGGGCATCCATGGGGGGTTGTTTACAGGACCTCCATGGATACCCAAATGCACAGATGCCCAAGTCCCTTAGTCAGCCCTGCAGAACCTCGGGGTTCCACATCCATGCATACCGTATCTTCCATCCACAGTGGGTTGAATCCATGGATGCCGAACCCACAAATATGCAGGGCTGACTATTTCAGCTATTCATCTTCTCTGGTAGGAGGGGGCCCTGGAAGAGGGGAAGCGAAATCAGGATGGTGTGGGAAGAAGGCTGCGAGTCTCTCTCCTACAGAAACCACACGAATACACTATCGGCCAAGGAAAAGCTAATTTCAGCCAAAAGCAAACAAGCATACTATCAGCTCAGAGAAATGTTGTTTATCTCAAGCAGTTCAGAAGCCTGGATCATTCATTCATTCATTCATTCACTCATTCACTCGAATAATATTTATTGAACACTTACTATGTTGCCAGGCACTGCATTAGGTGCTGAGGATATAATGGTGAACAAGATATAGTCCCTGACTTAAATCTATCATAGGAAAACAGACAATAGGCTGTTGACACCGAGCATGACGTATGCAATGGTAGGGATACGCCAAGCGAAGTTATGGGAAAGTAAAGTAATGATGATAGCTCATATTTTGTGGGTACCTTATATGTGCCTGGCACTTTACAGACGATAATTCAATTTAAAGGTGAAAACAGTCCTAAGAGGTAGGTATAATTTTTAATCCCAGTGTGACAGATAAGGACACTGAGGTACAGAGAGCTTGAGAAATTTGCTCAAGGACACACAGCTGAACAATGGCAGAGCCAGAATTGAGTTCTTGGTTTTGAAAAGTGGGGTTGAATTATTTCTGCTTTTTCTCACTATCCCCTAGCCCCTCAAAAGACAACGTTTCTAAAATGGTCCTCGCTAGGAAGTCACTCAGGTCTCTCTGGTGTGGCCTGCTGGTGACACTCGCAGGGTAAGCCTCTTGTTAGGCATTTGGGTTGTTTCCAATGGCATACTTTGGTTGTAGAAATACATGACATAGATTATTTAATGGCACAGGAAAATATTTACTATCGATTATTAAATTAAAAAGTAGGTTACAAAAGCAGAATGCACAGTATATAGTATAAGCCTAATTTAAAAAATGCATGTGTTTATACTCAGAGTGTTAGCAATACTTTTTTCTGAATGATGGGATCTTAGGTTTTTTTTTTATCTAATTCTTTTTGCTAGTCTGAATTTTCTAAATATTCCACAATAAACATGTAACACATCTACATAAAGAAAAAAATATATTATATTAATAGATTCTTCCTTTTCCTAATCATGTTACTATAAAACATCAGCCACTAACTGGGAAGATGTTGCAGACCACCCCCCTAAACTTCCCAGTCTGAATTCTGGTGACTCTGCCATTTTCCTTGATATGACCAGTTTTTCCTAGGGGCTTTGACACCTTTCTGGGTCCAGAAGCACTTAGTGGAGACAGGGCCCAAGAGAAGGTGCAGTCTTTCTCTCTCATGCAGCCGACCAGAACCTGCAAGTGCTTAGCCTAACACTCCTCTTCTTGGGAATGTTTCAGGTTGTACCATCTTTGAAAACTGCAAGAGCTGCCGAAACGGTTCGTGGGGGGGTACTCTGGACGACTTCTACGTGAAGGGGTTCTACTGCGCAGAATGCCGGGCGGGCTGGTACGGAGGAGACTGCATGCGTAAGTAGACCTTGAGCCAGCTCCGCCTCTAGCGCACGCTGGTGTAAAGTGTAAACTCTTGGCTTACAAGGGGCTAAGATTTATCTTTATTTTATTTTATTTTTGAGACAGAGTCTTGCTCTCTTGCCCCAGCTAGAGTGGTGCAGTGGCATCATCATAGCTCACTGCAACCTCAAACTCCTGGGCAATCCTCCTGCTTCAGCCTCCTAAGTAGCTGGGACTACAGGACTACACCACCATGCCTGGCTCATTTTTCTATTTTTAGGAGAGACAGGAGAGACCTGCTCTTGCTCAGGCTGGTCTCTAATATTTATCTTGTTGGAATCTGAGTTCTGGGAATCTTGTGGCCAGAGGGTTTTCTAGGTAAGACTATAAAAACAAAGATGTGTTTCCATCTGGGGTGTGTGGATTGTGAACATTGGTTTGAATTGTTGGTCACAGGAGGTTTATATCTGCTCTTCAATCTCCCTTTTGTAAGGGAAGTGAAGGCATTCTGCACATAGCATGCCTGTGTCCATTCCAGAGCACTTATGTGGCAGCCCTGGTCAGCAAACAGTGAATAGGCTTCAGAAATGTTGTCTGTAGAGCATTTTACTTACACATGTCTGTTGGTAAATTTCTTGAATCCTGAGTTAAATTCCTGGAACCCACAGCAAATTGCTAGCATGCCATTTGTCCCATGAAAAGGGTTCTTTCTGGGAGCTACTTGATCTTAAAGAATTACTTAATCTTTATAAAAGTTCTCTTGTGAGTTTCAATAATTCTTTGACAATGGAATGGAAATCTAAGCTCGTGCTCAGTCTAGATTCCCCTCTGCCGTGCCCTGAAGGATGAATATCCCTCTAAGAGTCTGTGTCTGCAGCAATGTACACATTGCTATTATTTCATTAAGCTTATTTAATATGCTTTGATTTGAACCAGAAATAGTCAGAATGGTCTTACAGTCTAATTTCACTCCTGTGGATGATATTTCCAGTTTACAGAGATAGAAGATGGAGTATGATTGGTAATCTTTGCCTGATCCAATCTGTAGTGAAATGCCACCAGTTTTAAGACTCTATGGCTAAGGATGACGTGTATGGTCTACAGCTGAGAAGCCCAACTATCCCAACAGGTGAAGGAGTTTATTGGCACTTCAGGGTGAGCCTGGGAGTTAAATTATCCAGAATACGGAAAAGTTTTAAAGTGTTGGTCTCAATAGCAGATTTAAAACCTCAATGCCATTTTAGGTGGTTTCTAGTAAAATTTAATTTAGTACTTGGAAGATGATGTACCAGGTAGGTTAGCTGCAAGATTTAACCCTGATCTTTCTTTGGCAACTGTTCTAATGAAAACTGTATTATATAATGATCAGAACGCAAGCTCTGGAATGACACAGACCTGGGTTTGAATAATGGCTTTGCCCGTCACTACCAGTGCGACCTTGGCCACGTCATAAAAAATGGGAATAATGCTCCCTACTTTAGAAGGCTGACTTGAGGGTTAAATGAGATAATGTGTGTGGAGCACTTAGTGCTCTGCCTGGTAATATTAAAACCCAATTAATGCAATCAATATGTCAGTATTCCATAGGCTTCTTAATTGCTGAGTTGATAGGTGGTCCAGAAATAAAAACTACTTTCAATAATAGTTTAAGAGAGACATAATTGGAGTTATAGTGCACCACTTTAGCTTTCACATTGAACTTTGGACTATACGAGATCACTTTGGGTTTTTCCCTGTTTGGGATCATATATTAGGTTACTTTTTCTCTGCGTACGTGAATGGGAAAGGGGAATTTGATGGGTTGGAGTGGTGGATGGGGGTGTGGTCACGCATGGTCTTGTAGGTAGGGAAGTTAGGTGAGGAACTCAGTTGTCATCCAAGTGTTGTGGGAAGCCAAGGAAGAGTGGCGAAGTAGGGTGTGGACCAAGTGCTCTGAGAACTAGATAAGAGAGTAGTTATGGCAGGGACTCAGGGGGAGAGAAAGTGTCAGAGAGGGAGGTGATGGTTGAGCTATGCCTGTGCTCGGATGTGGGTGAAATGGGAAGCTACTGCGGGCAGAGGCAATAGAATGGTCAGGGTGTGAGAATGCGAGGTACGTTCGGGGAAGCATGTGACATCAGGTGTGATTAGAGTGCGGTGACGGTGTTAGGGGCGGGTAGGCAGTGACAGTGGAAAGCTGGTAAGCTTTGGCTGTGAAAGGCGTAGTGTGCCAGGACTCAGACCTCGGACTCTGTCCTGAGGATGGTGGTTGGTGTGCATTGGATGGTCAATCAGGGGAGTGACATTTGACAGGTGACTCCAGCGGTGTCTGGAGGATACACTGCAGCGGAGGCAAGACCACACTCAAAGGTAGCAGTTAGGAGCATGATTTCAGTGGTTCCGGGGATGGAGAAGGGCAAAGGTAGAAGTGACAGGACACAATGACACGCTGAATGTGGAGGTGAGGAATCTTGCGTTTACCTTTCAAGTTCCTAGTTTGACCGGCTCTATAGATCAGCTGTTAAGAGAATAATAAATGAGAAGAGGTTTGGTGGGGGGAAAAGGTGAGTTCCACTTGAGATGCGCTGGACTTTGCACATCTAGGAGAGACCCTGTAGACAGTTGGAAATAGGTGCCTAGAGCTCAAGAGAACTTTGGAGACTTGAGATATACATACAGGGGTGACAGGCCGAAGCATGAGATGAACAGAGTGCCGAGGGCAGAGGGGAGAACAGCAAACATACATGGAAAATCAGAGAAGACAGGGAAGGAGATGAGAAAGGACAGTTAGAGGGGTGGGAAGAGCACCAGGAGGAAAGAGGGTTCTGGAAGCTGGGGCAGAGTGGTTCAAAATAAGGGAGCAAGATCAAGTGGGATAAGGAGATAAAGAAGATTTTGTATTTGACGGCTAGCAGGTGACCGGTGACCTTAGCAATGGCAGTTTCATGTAAAGAAAGATTCGAAGGGGAGAAAATGGAGACAAAGAGTAGATACAATTTTCAAATTAGCTTAATCAAGCAGGGGAGGGAAACATAAGGTGGGAGTTTACACGAGTAAATAGAGTTGTGGAAAAATACAGATTAAGACAGGAAAGACTTGAGCAGGGTTGTAAGCTGATGTGGGGAAGTGTCAATAAAAGTATTAATAGAAGCTGAAGATGTGAGAGTGAAAATAGTTGAAGTCGCGTGGGAGTGAGATGAAGAACAAAGGTGAAGAGTAAAGGAGGGGGAGTTTCTTACTTCTGTTCTAGGTTGAGGTAGGAGGGAAAGAATTATTTATAAGTAACATACATCCACTTGTTAGCCATTATATAGTAGGAACAGTACTTTATGTCCAGTGTTTTATTTGGTCCGTGCCATTACCCCATGAAATCTGTACCCCCATTTTATAGATGATGACACTGAGGCTCAGAATGTGAAGTAACGTTTAGGGAGAAAGCTCAGGGTGATTGCAGACCACTTGTTCTTGTTCTAATGCCCAGTCCTAGCCTGCCTCCCACTGGTGGGTTCCCCCTCACAGTTCTATTTTCTGTAGAGCTATTAGAGGCTGTGCTTGCGAGTATCGAAGCTTCGGGGCAGCCGCATGAGGATAAGAAAAGTCACCGGTTAGTGATAAGATACAGCATGTCCCAGCAAGACTGAGGACCCAGCTGAAGCTGGAGCTCCTGTGCAGGTGACACAGTCAGGTGGGACAGCTGAGAGGCGCTCTCCAGAAGCGTGGTTGCAGAGGTGAGTAAAACCAATCGTTTGGTTGATCCAAGAGTTGGCTAAGATGTGGCTGACCAAGATCCCAGTTGGGAAGGATGTGAAACCAGAAAGAGCCTGGGAGGGGGAGAGAACAGGGACTGGGGCAGAAACACAGACCTGGTGGTAATAAAGTAACGGAGCGTGTGGATAGAGGGGTATTATGGTCAGAGAATAGAAGTTCTAGGTTGAAGCTTTCAGGGGTGGTGGTGAGGATGATGTGTTCATATATGTCAGACCATGTTTGCTGTGTAACAATCTCAAAAGGACACATATGTTTGTTTTTCTTTATCGTGGTTCTGTGGGTTGGCAGGGGTTCAAGCATTTTCACCTGGGCCGGGCTGGCTGAGCTCTGAGCTGCAGGGCTTGGGCAGGGGGGCAGCAGCTACGTGGGACATGAACTTCTCAGGGTGGGTTGTGGAAGCACAAGAGGCCAAGTCTTGCTGTTACAGGCACACTTATGGCCTCTGCTCACATCACATTCACTCACGTTCCATGGGCAAAAGAACTCACGTGGCTAATCTCCAAATCAGTGGAGTAGGGAAGTATGCTCCATCCAAAAGTGGCTCGAGGGGTGATTACAAATACAAATATTTCCTAAACAGCACTCCAGTCACCCCATGTGAGTAAGAGGGTTTGACCAGGAGACAGGGTAAAGGAGGAGAAGAGTATTTCCACGCAGGAGGTCAATAAAGCAAATGGGAATGAGACAGAATGATTGCAGTTGCCCAAAGAAATCCCATACGTGTGCCTTTCCAAATAGCACCTGTTGGTTGAGTCTTGGGTTGAACTTCAGTGCATGATGCAGCTGTACATGGAGTCTATTTGGTTGGGCTGGTGAGGGTGTCCATGTGTAAGATCGAGGCTTTCTCAAGGACAGCAGAGCTGGCTCAGGGCAACCAGTCATCACTACTAGGCAAGCAGAGCAGAGAGCTAATGCCTTCATTCATTAATCTCCCATCCATTCAGAAAATATTTCTTGAATGGATGCTCCCAGCTGCTGGCCGTAGAACAATAAGCAGGACAGATGTAGTCCCTGCCATCTTGGAGCTTGCAGTTTAGAGAGGTGAAATCCCCCACCGTCTGCCCCAACACCAGCCAAAAAAAAAAAAAAAAAAAAGTAAAAAGAAATTTGGAGCGTGGTCAAGGCTATGAAATGAACAAATAGACTAATGGTCAGATTCCTGTCTGATTCTGTGTTGGCTCGGTGGTGCTTGCTTGCTCCCATTATGCTTGTTCTGAAAGCCTAATCACACACAGTGTATGTTACCATAGCCGTAGGCATTGATGGAGCATATCTTATGTAGCGCTGGGCTGGTCACCAGGGAGCACCACGAGCCCTCAGTGAGTTAGCAATCCATCTATGGAAACAGGGCTTGACCGAAATTAGATGTCAACGTGATGTTATTAGGTTCTTATCACCCACACCTCGTATTGGCGCTAAGTAAGTAAGAAGGGAATTCATAGGAAGAATTAATGCATCTCACTAGTTGCCGAATTCCTGTGCGGTGCTGGGCACGGTGCTGCCTGCCAGTACTAAGTAAAGGGAGGCCTGTTCCTGGCGGGGCACCGCGCTGGAGCTCCGGGGCAGTGCAAGCATCTGCCCACTAGATGGCGCCCAAGCGATCCTTTCGGGCCGTGTTTCCCGAAGGAGGAGGACTCTGCCTGAGCCGGTCTGCTGAGCGCTGGCTTTTTTCCTGACTACCGTATAGAGCCTCAGAAGAAAGGAGAAGTGACAGGCAAGTGCCTGAAGGATCAGGGCTGGTTTATATTAGACTTACAGAGCATTAGGCGTTGAATAGACGCAGGAGCCCTTTTATTTGCTCACTGTCCTTGACAATGTTTGTGATAGCATTAACCTAACTCATGACAGTGTTACAATTTATTATGCTACCGATTCATTCATAAGCATTGATAGGTTATATCATCCAGGAGAATCGGAGAAGGGCCTGAGGCCATTGAGCCCAGGAGAGAACTCATCCCCATCTTCCTGTCCAGAAAGATTGGTTTCACAATCTCAGAATATCCAGACTAGGAGCTAGTGGCATTTTGTTGCCACAAAGAAAGGAGCTGTTTTTTTTCTTCCTTTCCCTATTTTTTAATGTGAAAAATTTCAAATCTATGGAGAGCTGAAAGAATAGTATACATCCATTTACTCTTTACCTGGATTCACTAATTATTGTTTCCTAACATCTGGCTCTCTCCTTTTCTGCACTATGGACTCATGAATTTTAGGGTTTTTTTTCCATGTTTCATGACATTATCATAATTTTTATTTTTGATGCTCAAATTGTCCCAGTTTTTTTCCTTCAATCCAGTTCTACTACACTGTTCTTTGAGTAATCGTATGCTTTCTCCCCTCAAATGTTGCAAGTCCACCTTGATTTCTATGCCCAGGTCCTAGAACCAGCTATTTCTCCATGAATCCTGGTTACTTTTAGTGGGGAATGGTATTTAGAAACTGTGATCTGGCTGCTGGTTCTTAGAGGTGCTGGTGTACAAAGTGAAAACCAAGGCTTCCTCTCAGAGTTTCTTAAACTCAAAATTTGAGTCCTTAAATGGAACCACTCTGCTGACCTCCAGAGTGGTGTTGACTTAATGTGGCCACAGGCTGAGTTCCTTGGCCACCAAAAGAGATGAGCATTGTGGGGAGGAGAGGTGGCAAGAGCAAACCAAAATGCTGCACTTCTAGCTAGCATGGCAGTGATCCCAACCTTCCAGTCTCTGAAGGATATTGGGGATCTAAGAAGGTTAGGAAAGCAACCCAGATGAGAGGGGATTTATGGGGAGAGATTATAGGCTCTTAATACATTTATCTTCTTAGTCACATTTTGGACAGAGGCAGAGGAACAGAGGAACTGGCCATAAGCCATGGCCCAAAATGTTTGCAGGGTGGGTGTATTAGAGAGGAGGAGGGTTTGGGAAGTCTGCTACCTGAGCCTTAACCAAGAATGATTAAGAGCAAGTTTAAGGGAAATGGCTTACAAAGCTGTGTGCCATTGACTTATGGCACTGTCCTCTTGAGGAACTGTGGAATTGCCCCAAGTGGAGTCACTGAAAACTGGCTCATCTTGTTCCATCCTTTTGTGTCTTGACATTTCCAGGAAAATAATAATGCCCAGTTGAGTTCCAATTGGGGATGGTATTAGGCGATGGTTAGCAGCCTGGGCTTGGACCTAGGAAGACCTGGATTTTAATCTCTACTCCTCTGTGACATTGGGCAAAGTTTCCCAATCTTTGTAAATGTCAGTTTCCTCATTTACAAAATGGGAATAATAATAATGGCCCTCAGAGGGTTTTGTGAGGATTAAATGAAGTACTATCTATAAATCCCTTAATATGGAGTCTGGTATATAATAAGTACTCAATAAATGGTGGATGCTAATCTTAGTACTAAACCAGAGCCATGCATGAAATGAGCTCTTTTGGTGAGCTTGTTTCTTTGTTGTCATTTTGGGGACAGAGGAAGAAATCAATACAAGGCCAGAGAGGAAAGGTAGCAGAAGAGAATTCCCCAAGGGGCAAAAGAACACACACTGAACATGAGAACGCAATCTTCCCTGGACAAGTATTTTATGGCAAACAGTTTTTTATATTTTATGTGCTGCAGCTCTTGAACTATAGAGAATTAATATTTGGACCTTTGGAGAGAATTTTATGTTGCAAAAAAACTCATCAATCATAGCTCAGCTTCTAGCGAGGTGTAGAAGGGTGTGAAAGACCTCCCCTCTTCCTCAAAAGTAAGAAATCACTAGATAAACCAAAGAAAATCATGATTTTCTTTAAATCCACAAATTATCTGTGAGCATGGAATCTAAAAGAATCTAGACTCCAGAGGGGTGAGCTCTTCTTAGGTGAACAAGAGATCAGGATGCTTCACACTTGGAGACAGCTGTTGAAGTTGGGGGCAGGGCAGGTGAAGGAAGGGACACACCAGAGAAGGAGGAGAAGCCAGCCAGACTTTTGGCCCTTTGGGCTGGCCTGTCGGACTTAAATCTAGAGGAGATCCCAAAGCAAAGACAATCCTCTCCACCAAGTATTTCCTTAAATGAAATTTTGCTGAGCAAGCTGAAATGAAGCTACAGATCAGAAAATCTTGGGATATTGTAGCCTTGCAGCTTCAAAAAGTCGTCTCATAGGCTTACAGCTTTCCAGTTTTGTAGTCATGAAAGTGCAGAAAGTTGTGAGGAGGAGGAGATAAAAATCAAAGAGAGATTTCCTTAGGTTTCTGGTGTTTGAATTTCAAGGCCCTTCTAGTGAGATTTTTAGCCTCAGTACAGCCCCAAACCAGCTTAACTCCTTATTGGGTTAATCTGATCCATTTCTCATCATTTCTAACTATGAAATAGAGGAAAGAACATTTCCAACCAAGGGAAATCATAAATTTCCTGTTATGAAGAAGCAAAGAAAATATGATTAATAGTCAAGAGAACAATCAGTCAAAAGAAATAGACCATGAATGGCCAAATGTTGAAATTTTAAGATGAGAACTTTTAAATAACTTTAAAATCAATATATTAAAGGATATATGGGCAAAGATGAATGTAATGGATGAAGATATGAGGAATTTCAGGATATATTTGGAAAATATTAAAAAGAACCAAATGGAAACCCTAGCACTGAAAAATACATTATCTGAAATAAGACAGAAAAGCACTGGAGGGAATTAACAGCCTGTTGGTCACAATACAAGAAAGGATCAGAGAACTGAAAGACAGGTTCATAGAAATCAACCAAGCCAAATCACAGAGAAAAGCAATGGAAAGTATTTAGCAATCTAAATTCTTTGTGCTGCCCTCGCCAGACACTATATTTTGAGCTGGATTGGGCAGGGCTATCTCAGTGTGCATTTTTGGTGAGGACCCTGGCAACTTTGGGGAGGAAAGATTTTCTACAGCAAAGTGATAGATGCCATTCTTGGTGGACAACCACATTCTTAACTGAGTGGACAGGCCATTTGGTACAGGGGGTGGAGAGGGGCTTTAAAAATGATTTGACTGAACAGGAATAAGTTTAAATTGATAATTTAATACGGTCATTCATTCCGCTAACGGTTACTGTAATTGACTAATGACAATGCACATAAAGGTGTGAGCAAGGCAGATGGTGTCCTTGCTCTCACAGAACGGCGTCATGATGCAAACAATTCAATAAACAACCATTATTAAGGGTAAGTTTGATTTGGGTTACAGGGTGAGCCATGGAGTCACTCCTGGACCCCTGATCAAAGCCATCACTCAGCGCTTCTGTGTGCTGAGTGTTCAAAGTGCCTTCCTGTACTGACTCATTTAGTCCTTGTTGTAGCTCTCATCACAGCCATTTGACAGGTGAGGACACTGAGGCACAGAAAGGTTAAGTAACTTTCCCGCTATCGCTGTCACACAGCTCGTAAGTGGCAGGCTGAGATGCAAATTCAGAAGCAGACCCGAGAGCCTGGTCCCTTGTCTCCTTACTAAACCATCACTCTGGATGTGACGGGCACTTGAGGTCCTCACTCTGAGTGCCTGTCCGAGGGCCCAGCAGGCCATGGCAGGAGGACCCAGACCACGTGGAAGATGCGAGTTTCCTTGCAGCGCCTGGCCTGGGACGTGGGACAAGTGGCTCTACCATCACCGTCTGGGCTGCTGGGCCTGGTGGTGGTAGGGTTCTGGGCAGTGATGAGCCCTGGAGCAGCAGGTCAGAACCTGGCCTGCCCCCTGTGATTCATGTGCCAAAATAGTCAGTATCTCAGATCCAGGAAACACTCAAGGAAAGTAACAACATTTGTTGCCAGTCGCTGAGCGTTTTTATGTACCAGGCTCTGTGCTAAGGGCTTTACACACGATATCTCATTTAATCCTCAAAACAAACAAGAAAAACGCACGGTGGTGGATACTACTATTATTCTCATTTTCCAGGTGAAAAACCTTGGCTCAGGGTCTCACAGCTGGTAGATGTTGCACTGAGATTCAGACCCAGGCTGGCTCTGCAGACCCTGAGACCTGCCTCCTGAGTCCTCTTGAAGGAATAGAAATGCAAATGCCTCCTGAGTCTGAAGGTTTTTAAAGTCCCCTCTTTTTTTATTTTTTTCTAAGAGGAAAGATGAAAGAAAAACGAAAGCTGACCACGTCTCAGAAGGGTGTGCTGTGTCTCTTCCCCGCATTTCCCTCCCCACCCCCGCCATGCTGGCTATAAGAACACTCCTGTCTGAATGTGAGGGGCGTCAATTTTTCTTGGGAACCTTCCAGGTCTCTCACTGGTTTAGAAATTAAGGAAGATTTCCTTTCCTCGCTGTAGAAGCGGAGTGTGTCCAGCTATCCCCCCCATTTGGGTCTGTAGCAATGGGGAGGGGTGGGAGGTATATCCGGGATTTGAGGGCCCAGGGCACAGTCCAGCATCATGGACAGATCCCCCTACACGCACACGCACTCACGCGCACACATGCACGCACACGTACACATGCACACACGCACGCACACGCACACGTGCACGCACACGCGTGCGCACACACGCCTTCTCCTCCCGCAGCCAGGCGTTGTTAGGGAGTCTGAGCACATCTCTCAAGCTCTTTGCCTGCTCTGCTCTTTCACATGCAGGACCACCTGCTAGGTTGGCCAGCGGTACTTCCTTGGCAGGGACACTCTGTTGTGTTCACTGTTCTGCCCCGGACAGAGAGGTGCAGTCAGTCTGTCCCAGCGCCCAGGCCTGCAGCTCCCAGTGCAGAGGCTGGAGTGCAAGGGAACTGAAGGAGTCCCTTGACGTGGGGAGGGAGTGGGGCTCCCTGCTCTTGCTCTTTGCCTAGTATTCCTTCTTTTTCCAAGCACTGTTCCAAGAAGTGGCCTCTTTGTCTCTGGTTGGTTGGAAGTTGTTCCCCATCTTGGGGCCAACTCTGCCCTCCCCTTCGGAGTGAGAAGGAGCCCCATTAAGAGGAACAGAGATGTTGCATGTGTTTGGAATCCTGGCTCCTTCTGCAGGACAGCCCCGGCCTGCAGGAACAAGTGGTCCAGCGTTTCACACGGCCAGGGACCTGCACCTGGGTGAGGACGGGGACACTGAGCCCTCCGGAGGCTGCATGAGCCCCTGGAGCTGGCTAAAGCCTGAATGGACCTGCCAAGGAGCCCTGAATGGGGTGGCGCAGGCACTGCCTCCCCTTGGATTTGCAGAGGGGCCCAGGGGCATGGCTGTCTGCTTCCGGCTTCCACGTGGAGGGAAGAACCTGGGCACAGGCTGGCAGCACCTGCTGCTGGCTCTGACTTGGGTCCCTCAGCAGGAGGTTTGCTGAGGGAGCTGGGATTTAACACCTTGCGGGTTGGGAAGCTGCCAGTCCCAGGGGGCGGAGGCTGTGCAGGAAGGCTGCTTTTTTTGTCTCTCACACCCGCATATTCCTTCCGCAGCCCAGCAGCAGATGGGCAGATGGGGGCGATGAGGAGTGTGAGGTGTGCAGGAAGAAGGAACGTGCGCTTCAAAAAATGGGGAGTGGGCAAAGATTCAATGTCTCTCTTTGGGGGCGGAAACTTTCTGCTGTTTCAAAAATGGAGCCGGAGAGGGCTGGATGAGGGTGTCCCTAAGACAGCTGAACATACCGGCCAAGACCCAGCATGGGTACCAGACAGATCCAAGTTCAAATCTCTGTCCTGCCACCCAAAGGCAGTAAGCAAATGTATACTGATTTTTCTGCTAAGAGTTTTCCTATGCATCATCTGCTTAAGTCTCACTAAACCACATAAAGTAGGTGCCACTTTTATTCACATTTGACTCGGGTGTACTGAGGTTCTGAGAGAGGAAGTAACTTGCCCAAGGCCACGCATCTGGTGGGGATACATGTAAGGCTGACTTTCACACCGAGGGCAGTTGGACCCTGAAGTCTCTATTTTTAACTCCTGCTTTACAGTGAGGGCAGTGATTTGCAGTCTTCTCACTTCCCAGCCTCTGAGCCTGGGAGAGCCGCTTTATTTCTCCAACCTTAGTGTTCTCGCATCTGGGAAACGGGAAGATGAATGCTGTTCTCTTAGGATTCTTATGAGGATTAAACGGGAAAATGCTTGTAAAGCCTTTAGTCAGTGCCTGGCCTGTAATAAAGTCATCACTCATTCACCCAACAAATACTTACTGAGCGCCTGCTCTATGGCAGGTTCCATTCTAGGTGTGCAAGCTAGAAAATTCCACCGCTACCAAAGGGAGCAGACAAGTAAGCTAGATAATCTCCAGCAGTGATGTGTGCAATGAAGAAAACAAATCAGAGAGATGACAGTGACTGCAGAGGGGACTACAGAGGGGACTGCAGGGGAGGGACTATTTTAGTTGGATGGTCGAGGAAGGCCTCTTTGAAGAAGTGGCAGTTGAGCTTCATTCTTAAAGGGAAGAGACATTCCCTTCCTCCCATTCTTAAAGGGAGGAAGAAGAACCTTCTAGATTCAGAAAGCAGCAAGTTCAAGGCCTGGGGTTGGGCACAGAGAGTAGGCTGTGAGTCTGGAGCAGTGTGGTCAAGCAGATGAGTGACACGTGAGGTCAGGCAGAGGGCAGGTCTGGACAGCCAACGAAGCAGGGTCATGAGTGCTGTAGGAAGGTGTTTGCACCATGGACAGACTTTGGAGGGCTTGAATCAAGAGTGCAGCGTGATCTGATTTATTTGTTTAAAAGGTGGTTTTGGCTGCTGTTTGGACAGTAGAAGGTTGGGGGATAAGGGTAGATTCCAGGGGTCCAGGGAGGAGGTTGGGATTGTAGAGAGAGAGATGATCGGGCTGGGGCCAGGCAGGAGCCCCAAGTGGAAAGCAGAGACTGATGTTTCCCACTGGGGGAACAGGGCGGCAGCCATGAAGATCTGAATGAAAGACGAATTGCACAACCTAGGAGTTTTCACAAAAGGAGCAAGCATCAGACCTTACACCCTGTCAAAAGTAGAGTTTGGGCTCTTTTCCTAACACTGTAGAAATATTACTACTGATACTGGGCATGGTTGCTCAGGTCTATAATCCCAGCACTTTGGGAGGCCAAGGTGGGAAGATCACTTGAGGCCAGAAGTTCAAGGCCAGCCTGGGCAACATAGCAAGACTCAGTCTCTACAAAAATTAAAAACATTAGCCAGGCGTGGTGCCATATTCCTGTAGTTCCAGCACTTTGGGTGGCTGTTGTGGGAGGGCTGCTAGAGCACAGGAGTTCAAGGCTGCCGTGAGCTTTGAACTTCAAAAGTGTTGCACCACTGCACTCCAGCCTGGGAAACAGAGCAAGACCTTGCCTCTTAAAAAAAAGAAAGAAAGAAAGATTACTATTGTCATTTGCCATGGAGCAGTATTTTGGCAGAGGGTGGTGGTGGTGTGGTGGTTATTGAACATAACTGCATATCCAGAATTTATGATGTCAATCTGGGTTTTTGTATAGAACTAGGGTAAATAAATTTTGTCTGAAAATGGCTAGATAGTAAATATTTTCATTTTCGTGAGCCTTACTGTCTCTTTCCACAACCACTCAACTCTGCCATGATAGTGCAAAAGCAGCCATAGACAATGCATAAATAAGTGGGTGTGGTTATATTCTAATAAAACTTTATTTACAAAAACAGTCAGTGGGCCGAATTTGGCCCATGGATCATAATTTGCCAACCCCAGTTAGAGAATATAATTTATTTCATGACCCAAATAATTTTGTCTTAAAACCACTTTAAGACATTTTCTTCAAACTCTTGAGTGTGAAAATACGGTGCATCTTCCATGCCTGTGCTTATCTTAACACTGGAAAATATGATAGTAGTTTCAGGACTACTCAGCCCATCGGTTTTCAAACCTTAGGGATTCCTTGGTGGTAACCCTACCAGACCAGGTGAGGGTGGGGTTGAGGGTTTTGGCTCCTGCTTCTGCTTCAACCAGGAGCCCTTCTTTGATCCCAATTTTTTTTATTGGTGGCCTTGATAAGAGTTTGTTTGAGTAAAAGGGGTTAGGGGCAAGAAAAAGATGGAAAACCATCAATCCAGTCCAATTGGCTGGAGATTATCTCTCCCTTCCAACGGCATATATTAAAGATGCATTTATTACATGATTGATTGCTCATAGAGAAAATTAACGTCGATTTTCTGATTGGCCGTGGGTGTGAGGAGAGTAGAGATGAGGGAAGGGTCTACCTTCTGAGCCTTTTGAGGTGGGGGCAGCAGGCAGGCATTTGGAGGCCTGGACAGTGGCTTGAACTTCACACAGGGACCCAGTTAGGCTGGAGTCTCTGCTCTGTCACTTAGTAGCTAGAAAAGTTATTTATTTTAACTTTCTGATTATCTGTTTTCCCAGCTGGAAAATTGGGATGATACCACTTCCCTTCCCAAGCTGTTGGGTGGATTAAATGAATTACTTTATGCAAATTGCCTAGCACATTGCCAGCTGCTTGAGAAATATCAATTTCCTTCTTCCTTTCCTTTATTCATTCTGTTTTCAGAAGTGTGGACTTTCTCCCGCCTCTTTCCTGTTGACCTCAATTTTTGTGTCCCGATCTTTTCTTTTCTCCTTAGGATGTGGCCAGGTTCTGCGAGCCCCAAAGGGTCAGATTTTGTTGGAGAGCTACCCGCTAAATGCTCACTGTGAATGGACCATTCACGCCAAACCTGGGTTTATCATCCAATTAAGGTAAGGGGCTGGGGCTGGAATTAAGGAGTCTGGGGTTGTAGGAAACAATAATGGGGCAGAGGGCCCTGGATCCCATGATCACAGGCCAACTGTCAGCTCTTTATTCTTAAAAGCAGAAAATGTATGTTGGAGCTATTCTCTTTACCTCTCAGGGATTCTGTGGGATAAGGCTTGGCTAAAACTATAGTCAACTAAGCACTTGTCATTCGCTGCTCTAGAACTGTGGGGCTCCAAGGGTTTTACCCAAGGATAGCACGAACATACTGACAGCAAAATACTGAGAGCAATCCAGCCATCCACAAATCTTTAATAAGGCTTCCTACTACCCCATGCTGGGCTGGTCCTGTGGAAGGGATGGGAAGAAGGAAAGGTATAGGTCTCACTTTCAAGGCATTTATACTCAGATTGGAGTTGATGCTTGTCACAGCTCCTTTAATTGCTATTCTCAGCAAACAGCAAACACCCTACGACAAGTAAACCACTTCTGCCCCCTGTGTGGACGATAAGCCATTTTCTTCTTAGGGAGCTTTGGGGTCCTCACAAATGTTCAGTTTATGCCATAGTCCAGGGTATAGACCCTGCTTTACTGTGACTATTGATAAATAAATACTACAAGGGAGCCGTGTTTCGTAGGAGCTGTTCACTGCTGCGCCCTGGCGCCTGGAGCAGTTCATGGCGCCTGAGAGGTGCTTGATCCGCTCTGGTTGCAGGAGTGAATGTTGACAGAGCTGCCTGCCGACTACAGTGCCTCTTCTCTCTCCCTCGGAAAACACCTCCCTTTTTCCTCTTCAGGGAAGCAGGCGGCTCACTCCCCCCTAGGATTTCTAGAGTCATTGTCCCTAGACAATTAGCTCTTCCAATTTAAGCACGTGGTGAGGGGGTATGGGATTGAAACCCCCGATCCTTTAGGGCACAGGCTTTCAATAAGTATTTTCTGGGTGGATCCGTGGGCCCAGAGGCTGCCACATGCCAGCTGGCTCCTTGAATGGCTCTCTGTTCTCCAAGGGGGACAACCAGAACCCCGAATTTAAACGGCCCAACGAAGCAGATCCCCTTCTCAAGCCTGCTCTTCAAAACTGGCACGTGGTAGCTGGTGTCCCCAGGACCTGAGGACCCGAGGTTGGGAGTGAGTCTCCTTAGCTGGGCTCTCTTGGAGGAAGGCCGGCTCCAGGGGCACGTGAGGGCGACACTGTTCTACCCCGTGGGCTCACGGCCTGGTCTGCCAGGGATGAGAAAAGCGGGTGTTAAGTGCTGCATGGGAACATTTCAGCAGCTTCGGGACCAAGACAAATGGTCCCCTCAGGGCCTCTGAAGGGCCTCTCCAAGATCCAGGACGCAGAAGGAAATCCCAAAATACCAAAGCAGTGGAGGATTGAGAAGCTCATTAGCTGCCAGGAAAGGGCCCTAGAAAGGTGTGGAAATATGGCGAATTTCTTTCCATCTGGTTAAACCGGGACCTCCTGGCTGGGGATGGTAGTAATAATGACGAAACACTAGGACGCAGAGGCACCACGTTCAGCCCAGAAGCTCAAGAGTCATCCCTGATGTCCCCTCTGCGTCACCTCCCACCTCTAGGCCACCACGAAATCCATTTCCTTACCTGTAAAATAATCTCGCATCCATCCATGTCTCTCTGTCCCCACTGCCGCCGTTCCATTAGGACTTCAAACCACCACCTTCCTCCACGGGGGGATTGTGTCCTGGCTTCCTCCCCCGCGTCCCCGCGCCTGCTCTTGCCAGCTCTGCCGTCCTCTCTCTGCAGAGTGGCTAGAGTGAGCCTTTGAAATCCTGCATCTAATCACCATCCTCTTGTTGAAAACTGCTGGTGGCTTCCTGTTGGGCTTGGAATGAAATCTGAATTCCCTACCACGCAGGATTTATCACAGGCTTTTACCTTGCAGCACCCCCTGGCTTTCCTTCCTCAAACACGCCAAGCTCGTGACTGCCACAGGGCCTTTGCACGTGCCGACTCCCCTGCCCCAAGACCTTCCCGTAGCTGGCGTCCTGGTACTATCCAAATCTCGGAATCTCTGCCCTGATATTATATCCTCAGAGAGTTCTTCATGTCAGAAACGTAACTCCCCAGTGGCTCTTTGTGTTCTTCCCTGATTTCTTTTACTCATAGCACTGAGCATGTTCTGAAATTACCTTGGTTTTTGGTCTCCTCGCTTACCATCTGCGTTCTAGATCAGAGCTCATCTCCATGAGGGCAGGCACTGGGTCTAGTTGGTAGTTGGGGCACCGCTATACTGGTGGCACCTGGGACAGTGTCTGGCACAGAGCCAGCCGCCAATGTAGGTGTTGCATAAGTGAACAAATGAATGAATGCATGAGTGCAATCACACTTGCAGTGTCTCATTTCAGCTTCAGATACAGCTGTGGTCTCCGTTAGCTGGTGGCCTTGCCCTCACTTTCCAGACAAAGATATCAAGGCCAAGAGAAGGAACTGACTCCTCAAGCCCCACCATGAGTGAGTGGCAGCTCTGGGTGCAAAGTCAGGCGTCCTCTTAGATGGTAGAGCATGTTTCACAAGGTGTGAGTCACAGGACTTATAGCCCCCCAAAAGCCTAGTCATCAAATTTGTGTGAAATAACAATGATTAAACTCAGTTATTGGGTTTGTTTGTTAGGAGGACCTTTTAGAACATTTAAAATACACTGATTGTCAGCCAGACGCAGTGGCTCACGTCTATAGTCCTAGCACTCTGGGAGGCCAAGGTGGGAGGATCACTTGAGCTCAGGAGTTCAAGACCAGCTTGAGCAAGAGCGAGACCCCATCTCTACTAAAAATAGAAAAATTAGCCGGGCATGGTGGTGCGTACCTATAGTCCAGTCTACTTGGGAGGCTGAGGCAGGACGATCATTTGAGCCCAGGAGTTTGAGGTGACAGTGAGCTATGATAATGCCACTCCACTCTAGCAGAGCAGACTCCAGCCTGGGCGACAGAGCGAGACTCCTACACACACATTTGTGTGTGTGTGTGTGTGTATACACTGATCGTCACTATATATATACACTGATCGTCACTATATATGTACACTGATTGTCACTATATTCCAGTGTTCTCTAATCCTGGCATGTGTGGCTTTTACCCTAGGTAGTAGAAATATCCCTAGGGATATTATAGAAAGTCCCAACTTTTCAGGTGGCAGTCCTGGGCCTTTCTGTCTATTTATACTTCTTTTCTAGAGCATGCAGGAGAAGATGCAGATGTACATCTTGTGAACTTGACACTCAGGCAGTTTCCCTGGGAAACTTTGAAAAACAGCCTCTCTGGCCCTGGGATGGGGCTGCTTCTTTTCTTGTCTCTGGGAATTAAGGGCTTAGTATTGTGTGCTTTTCAGATGTGATGTATCCTGATGTGTTCAAACCCAAGACCCCTTTTAGATAAGCACAGGTATATCATGTCTGCTTAACCCCCATGATTCTGATTTGCTGCTTCTTTTTCGACTCTTTGGGGTGACTGTTATTCTGTTAGCCATAAGGCAGTTTACCTTCTGCTCCTTCCAGCAAACAGCAGAGTGTGCAGAGCTTGGTTTCCTTTGCTTAGTCTTGCAAAACAACATGAGCCTTTTCTATTCCCCAAGTATAAAATTACAACACCAGATCCATTCAGTCACCTAGCCAACAGTATTTGTTTGGCATCTCTGTGTGCCAGGCACTGTGCTGGGTGCTTGTGAAAACAATGGCAGAACAAGACAGACGCTCCTCCCTGCCCTTAAGGAACTTGCAGGCTAGTGGAGCAGAGAGGTGGAAAAAAAAAAATCAAGGAGTTCAGCATGAGAAATTAAAATCTGTGCCTACATTATTAGGAAAACAAGGGCTCTCCTTCAGAAAGAGTGGTGAGGAAGGCCTCTTTGAAGAGGGGCTATTTAAGCTTAGGCCATGCGGACTGGGAGGAAAGTGCCCCGGAAGAGGGACAGAGCATGGAAAGATTACCTACAGGGAACGGGGCACCTCCTTCCACCCTGGCATGTGCGCGCGTGTGCACGTACATGCAGACGGTATGCATGTGACACTCCTCTGTTCCTCTGTGGCGTGAACTCACTAACTCCAGTGCTCCCGGACCCCTGTCCCATCGGAACAGGCCGGTGGTGCCATCTGTTCCCAAGCCCTGTTCATCGCCTGCCTTGAACATGCCCAGGGCATGTGTCCTTCTGTCCCCTCTCTACCCGCAGGTTTGTCATGCTGAGCCTGGAGTTTGACTACATGTGCCAGTACGACTACGTGGAGGTGCGCGACGGGGACACCAGCGATGGCCAGATCATCAGGCGTGTCTGCGGCAACGAGCGGCCGGCCCCCATCCAGAGCACGGGCTCCTCACTCCATGTCCTCTTCCGTTCCGACGGCTCCAAGAATTTCGACGGCTTCCATGCCATTTTTGAGGAGATCACAGGTAAAGACCACGGAGACAGATGTGGCACTTTGTGGCTTGCTCCAGACAGACACCCCCTTGCTGTGCGCCTCCCTTCTCCCTGCTCGGCCGGGTGAAAACCTAGCATGTCGGATCCTTGAAAGAAACCTACACCCCGAAGAAAAAAGAGGGAAATGGCCAGGTAGATCTCAGAAAAGCTCACCTACAACCACAGCCTGGCATCATTTTCTCTCTTATGCAGGTCAGCTGGCTGGAGCACAGAGAGGCTGGAGAATCTGTCTGAGGTCACACAGAACCGGAGATTTGTACCCAAGCAGTTTGGCTGTAGAGCTGCCATGAGGGGGCCTCTCATAGTTAAGAGCATTGGCTTTGGATTCCTGGCAGGTCAGATCAAGCTGTGTGACCTCGGGTAAATTCTTTTACCTCTCTGGGCCTCAGTCTCCTTATCAGTGACAAGGGAATAGCAACATGTCCTGCTCCGTTAAGGGGGCTCTGGGAGACAGAACAAATGAAGTGCTCAGCATAGTCTAGTACACAGTCAGCACTCATCAGCTGCCCAACCCCAGGCGTTCCCTTCCCCTCCGTTACCATCTGTATTGCCATAGACAGTAAAATCTTAAACTACAATGGCAAGTGTCGTTTACCTGATGAGTAACTTTAGGCCTGACTTTAACTCCTTCTCTAGTCTTATCAGGAAGCAGGATTTGACCAAAATGGCCCATATGCTCAATCCTAAGGAATCACCCCAGTCTCACTGTTCTGAGTTTGGATCACTTCAGGTTTTACAAAATAAACTCAGCCTTTAAGTTCAATTTTTTAAAATACTGTATTTTTTTTTTTTAAAAAAACTTATAATGGCATTCTGATCATTAAGGCTTCCTTATGTATAAGGTGTGATATGAAAGTCTCAGGAAAGGAGTGGGTGGCTGTATGATCAATTTCTTCCGTCCCATTCATTCAGCAAGACGGGCAGACCCTGGGCTGCCACCTGCCCCCCCCATAGGATGCTGCCCCCCCCACCCCCCCATGCCCTGCCTGTGGGGCTGTGCGGGGCCTGAGGGTGGCCTGGTGTGATCGGCCTGTGGCCGAATCCCCTCCTCGGGGCTTAGGCTGAGCAGGGTCCCATGGGAGGCGCATCTGTGGGGACTCAGGGCAGTCAGCAAGAGTCGGCTGTCATGGAAGCCAGCCAGGGCCAGAGACAACTGGCCAGCTTGTGACTCTGGAACGAGGGAGGGTCAGGAGAGTCTTCCTTCCTCAACTTCCCCTGCAGAAGTTTGGGGAAACTGGCCTGCATTTTGGCAATGCAGTCAGAGAGCACCGCTTCTCACTCCTCAAACTTCCTTGCCTGTCTGCTTGTACTCAAGTTCTTTCCTCTGGCTAAAGTCGGGCTAAAGTCTGTTTCAAACCTGCATATCAAAACCCATACTTCAGAGCACATATCACATTCTTCCTCCTCTGCTAAATCTTTTCTCTTGCTCCCATGAGCTGTGACTTTGCCCTTTTTTGAATGTCTTGTAGCACTTTCTATTCCTTCTGCATGAAACATTAACTGTATTTTATGCTTCACGTTATAGTCCTTGTATACCTTTAATCTGGTAAGTAGGATGTCCTGTTCATCTTTGCATTTCTCTAGCACCTTCCACAGAGCAAGCACTCAATATAGATTTGTTGAACTGAGCTAAAGGATTTCCTTCCTTCCTTCCTTCCTTCCTTCCTTCCTTCCTTCCTTCCTTCCTTCCTTCCTTCCTTCCTTCCTTCCTTCCTTCCTTCCTTTCTTCCTCTCTCTCTCTTTCTCCCTCCCTCCCTTCCCTCTTTCCTTCCTTCTTTCGTTCCTTCCATTTTGTAGAGACAGGGCCTTGCTATGTTGCCCAGGCTGGTCTTGAATGCCTGGCCTCAAACAATCCTCCTATCTCAGCCTCCCAAAGTGCTGGGATTACAGGTGTGAGCCACCAAGCCCGGCCCAAGGGATATATTTCTACATTGGGATAAATGAATATAGGATTGATGGGCAACACACAGACCAGTGTTTCCCAGTCTTTTCTGTAGAAAAATAGTCCCCAAGACTCTCCATAAAATGCAGGTTCTGAGATCAGATAAGCTCAGGGCAAGCTGACTATTATGCACATTCTTAGATACTCACAATGTGTATTAGGGCATTGAACTGAGAAGTTCTGCAGTAAAGAAGTCTGGTTAATTACGACTCAATGCCAGCAGCATGTCCCCAACATAGTTGAGCCCAGACCCCTATTTCGTTGAACACATCAACATCTCAAGGGCTAATGTTTACAGCGTATAAGTTTGGAAATTCTTGAGTACACCTTCAACAGTGTCCCATAAAGCTCATCTTCAAGTTGCTTTCCCTCGGTACCTGGGATGCTGAGCTTTTTTGAAAGAAGATGGTCTTTAGCTGTCCAAACGCTATGGGAGAGATACAAGCATGGCTCTGTTTTCAGCTGCATAGCGTTCCTTTGTGTGTTTGCCTTATGCTCTGCAGACTGCAGTGGTCTCAAGCATACTTCTGGAGCCTTCGAAAACGTCACACGACATCAGCAACATTTGACAATTAATGAGCATTTGTTTTAGGCATCCTCAAATTATAGTACCAAGAATTCAGTAGAAAAGGAATAAACACATGACAAGAAGACTTTGATAGATAAGTGAAAGACTTTGGCCAAGATGCCAGGCTGGAAGACATCAACTCGTTGCACAGTGGCCTGAGGGATGCCTTTTCTCTTGCAGCGTGCTCCTCGTCCCCTTGTTTCCATGATGGCACTTGCGTCCTTGACAAAACTGGCTATTACAGATGTGCCTGCCTGGCAGGCTACACGGGGCAGCGCTGCGAGAATCGTGAGTATGCTTCCCAGGGGGAGTTAAGGTGTCAGGTGGGGCTGGCGTGGGGAGGGCTTTGGGAGCTTGCAGGGCCTGTTGCTTCTTGGCGTCTAGGATGGTCTGTCCAAGATGGCACGTGGTGTGGACACCCCCATTGAGTGGTTCCCAGAAGGGCAGGGCTGCTGCTGAGTCAGGTTGTTTGGAACTACCCAGGTTTGCCCATTGACATTTCTATAAATAGCCCTCACCTGCTGCAAATACCGCTCAGAAATATTCAGTGGCTTTGAATAATATTCAGAGCTCAAACACAATGAGAATAGGTCCATAGTAGAAAGCCACATGGTAAACTCTCCTGTGGCTCAGAGTCTGACTCCCCGTCCATCCTAACATCTGGATTTTAGAGTAGGCTCCAGGGCGCCACTCACAGACTCCAGTATGTTATTGCAGTTTAAAGCCCTGCAGTGGGGGGGGGGGGGGTGTGGTGAAATGCAAGGTGACCGTGAACTCCGGTTTCCCAGGGACAGTCTCAGACTATGCATTTTGTCTGGACATAATTATTAATAGCAGCCTCTTTCATGTTCAAAGTGTCCTGAATTGGATGACAAATTACATGATCATCCTATAAATAGAAGACAAGGTTAGGGGAGTCACAGACAAACCAACCAACATTTATTGAGGGAATAGTGGGTTCTGTGGGAATGCAGAAAAAAAGGATACCCTGCCCTTCTCTCAAGGAGCTTATCCTGCCCTGGTGAGACAAAGTCCAAGCTTCTTTTGCTGGAGGTGGGACAGAATCAAGGAGTCCTAGCAGAAGGAAATCCTTCCAACCATGCAATTCCACGGGCTCTCTGTCTCTAGGACGCTCTCCTTTTGCTCTAACCACTCATGTCTCCCTCCCTCAACCTCTTGCCTGAGCTTATCCTGTCTTCCCCACTGATCCCCCGAGTTCTCCAGTTCTTGCACATAGGAGTCAAAAGCAGAACAGTAACAGCCCCCAGTAACCTACGGTCAACCAAACAGTGGAAACAAGGGGAAGGGCACTGCATGTGGTGGCACAAGGACCGTCCAGCCTAGCTGTACAGTGCCAACGACTGTGCCACTGGCAAAGAGGAACTTAAACACTATGACCCGAAATCACTTATCAAGGGCGCCAGGTAATAGGAACCTAGGTATGACAGGTATCCTAACAGAAAGTTGAGACCCAAAACTGATGACATTGACTCCAGCCATCAGCATGGAATGAGATGTGCAAAAAGAACACGAAGCATCAAAGCTTGAGGGAGAGCAAAGGAGGACAGATAGTGTCCCAGGCAGGGCTCCCCAAAGCAGGTCCTGAGATGAGGGTGTGTGTGTGAGTGAGAAGCTCATAAGGGCGTGGGGAAGCCAGCCTGGCAAGAGAGGGGGTCTAAGGAAGGGTGTGATTTCATGCAAAATCCCAGCGTCAGTGAGATCTGGAATACAAATTATGTCTCGGGAGTTTGCCCTGGCTTTAAGGCAGGGGAGCTGGCCTTCCATGTCCCTGCAGCAATATGTCATTGGCCGAGGGCTGCCCTGGTGGAGTAGGAGGGCATAAGCCCTGGGCATGCCTGGCTTTCTGTGCATGTGGGCACCGTAATCCAGCAGCCCCTGAGCAGTTCTCTGAAAGACAGTCAGAGGTACAGGCCCTTGGAAGAAAACACCATCGAATGGGGAGGGAGAGGGGCCACACAACAGTGAAAGTGGACCCGGGTGCAGAGCACCCATAGTGTCTGCCATGGCCATTTCTAACTCTATAAGGGCCTTGTCTGACAGCATTCTCTAAAGTCCGCACATTTTTCAAGCTAATTTTCATTAGTGCTTCCCTGCAAACAATGCAGATGGGAGCCAAGGTTTCGATAGTGAGTCCCTGAGGCGTGCCACCGAGTTCTGCTTAAAAGCCTCCTTGCTCTGGCTTGGCACAGCTGACGAGAGTGTGGCTATGCTAGAGGCTTAGAGAAGGATGCTCTACTTGTGGCCCCTGCCTCATTTGAGCCTGCTGCTTTGTGTGCAAGGCAGACTGGAGACATGTTGCTCTCTTTTTGTTTCCAGAATTTGTGTCTAGAGTGTGATTCTAGAATCTTGACAGTGGCGAGTCCTGAGCTTTAGCCTGTAGATTCAGAGGAAGAAACGAAAAAAAGGAAAGGCTTAATTTCTTGACGAACTGACTACACGATATTAGGTCTTTGATAAACAAAGGCAAAATTGGAAAGAAGTAAAACAACCAAATAAACCGAACTGCCTTTAAGAAGCTGGGTCACATTCGGGGAGAACGATAAATTGGTCCAAAAGTTGTGACTAAAATACCCATCGGTAGCTTGTGAGTCAGAAATGGATTTCTCAGCATTGCTCTTCTAGCAAGAAAAGAAAACATAATGAAAAAAGAATATAAAATAAGTCATTATGAACTGATTCATAACTTGATTTACAAACTGTCTCAAATACTTTAAAACACCAGCATAGATGGGCAAGAAAATGCTCCTTTGCTGGTTTTCAAAATATTGTGCACAAATCACAGTTCCCTGAGTGCCGTGGGTGAAGGGATTAGCGGCGGATGACTGGCCTCCATATGGGGGGAATAAATGTTTTGTATTTTCTGTAAGATCCAAGTTTGCTTTTGCTTCTAGGAAATTCAGCATGAGTTCCAACTAACTCAGTGGGGGACGCATCACAAAAATTGTCAGGGGCAGTTTACCTGATAGTTTCTGAATAAACCTTAACCATTTTTTCCAGAACAGCCTGTTACCTAGAAAGGCAAAAAACAGGAAAAAGATTTACTTTACTATTTTCCTCATAAGGATACCAACAAACTAGAAAATTCTCCTTGGAGAGAATTCTAGGAAGCAACTCAAGCATCTGGGATTCTCTGAACTCTGAAATACCCAAATTGGACTAGGCTCTTGTTTTTTTAGAAAAATAGCACCAAAGTCAACATTAATGAGAATTCTGTCTTTTATTTACATAGTTCCAAATTTGACAAGGGAACCACTTCATAGGTGCTGCTTTACTGACCTGTCCTCTTAAAGTTGTTGTGGAAAGGTAGATGGTCCTTTTTGCAGATGAACGATCTGAAGCAGAGTATGCAAGACCCTGGCTCCCATCAGATTCAAAACCTGAGGCCAGAATTTCACATTTCACACATAGTTCACAGTCTATCAGACACAGTTCTTGACGTGTGGCTTATGAGATCCTCCGATGATCGATTGACAAGCCCTGGTTACCAGCGTGTCCCGTTCGAGAGTCCTCTCAAAGGACTTCCCTTCCCCACTAAGGCTCATCTGCATCTCTTCCAGAGAGAGTCTTGATTGACAATCTCTTAATAGAAGCTCTTCCCTTTATTTTCTTTGTGTATGTTTATGTCTGTGCGTGGAGTAGAACAGAAATAGGTTTTTTATTTCATTACAGAAATAGATGCTTGCCCCAAAAAATCTAACAGTACAGAGGTGTGTGAAATAAAAAGAGCATTTTGTTTTCCCTGGCCAATCCTGATTACTAGTAGAACCACTGTTAGAAACCTGGTGTATATCCTTCCAGACTTGTTTCTATGGTATACAAACCTAAGTTGTCTATATGTCATTATAGTGGTTCTCAACTGGGGGTGATTTGGTTCTTCATGGCACCCCCGGGTATATTTGGCAATGTCTGGAAACAGTGCTGGTTGTCATAATTGTGGGAGCGAGGGAGGGGGTGCTATTGGCATCTAGTGGGCAGAGATCAGGGACACTGCTAAATATCCTACAATGTACAGGACAGGAGTTATCCCACAATAAAGAGTTATCCAGCCCAAATGTCAGTGCCAAGGGTGAGAAATCCTGTTTTAAACAAAAGTGGATTAAAGTATATACACAATTTTCAACTTCTTTTCAGTGCCCATATTATGGATTTTTTTTTCCCCCAAGTCAGTCCATGTTGGTAAATCTCACTTGGGAAAATGATTGCTGAGTATTCCATTGTACGGATGAATGGATAGTCATATAGTCATCTAAGCCCTTAAGATCAGACTGGGCATTGTTTATAGTCTTTTATCAGATTATATGCTATGCTCCTATGCAGAGGACTGCAATGAATATCCTTACGTGTATCTCTTCATTCACACGTAGAGATAATTTTGTAAGATAAATTCTTAGATGTTGAACTGCTAGCCCCAAGGGCACACATATTTAAACTTTAGAGAGCTATTCCTGAAAGGGTCACTAAGAGGTTTTGCCAATTGACTAGACGAACTATTCCTTACAAATACCGGTCGTTAAAGTAGAAATTGGGATCCGAGTTTCATAAACTAGGGTCTATTCTTGTCGAGCTGTGAATGGCGTGATTGGCAAAGGGATTCCATCAGTCTGAGGATAAAGGATGAGAAGCACTCGGCGAAGTGTGGCCAAGTTCCAGTTGCGGAGGGTCCCCGATGGGACGGTCTTCAAGTGCTGCCGCCCTCGGCCTCCCCTTCCCTAGATTGTCTGCCCAGGAGGAGGGACCGTCCCCTGCGCCAGGGTGACCTCCTCCGTCACAAGGGGAGTGGCGGCCCCTCAGCCTCCAGGCCGAGCCCGGCATCCTGCCAACACCGTCAGCAGCCTCCGCCTCCCCGGGCCACCTTGTGAGAAACTGGGGCCCCTTCTTCCCTCTGAAGTTTCCTGTTTCTTTGTATGACACACAATGACAAAATAAGTCCTCGAGTAAATGGTCAGAATCTTGTTTTGCAAAAGTGGAGAGCGAGGGATTCATCGTCCTGCTCTAATTTCCATGCGGCCTTTGTTCCCCCGGCCCAGTTGAGGGCGCCGGGCTTCCGCCCTGCATCCTAATGAAGGCGGTGAGACGGGCCGCATCGCGGGGCGCAGAGTGCACACTGCGAGCTCTGACGCGCCTCCCAACAAAGCAAGCCGGCCTCCACCAATTAGAGAAAAATGGTGACTCTGGATTCGTGCGGGTTTTGGAGTCTCAGGAGGTTTCCCACCGGCGCGTCCCAAGGCCTGGGGAGGAAAGAGGCCGGGATGAGAGGCACGCTGTATACTCCGGCTTCAAAGGGGTGGCCGAATTTCTCAGCAGGACGAGGGCTGGGGGCTTGGGGGTTTGCATGGAAACACTGAACGCTGATGCAGGGACTTGTGCTGAGACCCCCGTGGGGAGCTGTCGTCTCTCCCATCGGAGACAGAAATCCTACACTGTGGCTTGGCAGACGACTGCAAATGGTTCTGAGGCCTCAGAGGCGAGGCGTTTAAAAATGGAATTATTTACTGCCTTTTTTTTACAGTTCTAAGAAGGCCTCTCTTGTCCTTAACGCACAGAAAACAGGTGCATCTTTGTCCATCGGGAGATGGCACGGCCTGGGTAATAAAGAGCTTGGAATCTGTGGTCTGCAAGACCTCGCTTTGAGCCTGAGTCTGCAGTTTACCAGCCAGGTGGCCTTGAGCAAGTCATTTAACTCCTGTGAGCCTCAGTTTCCCCATTTATAAGGTCCAGAAAAATAATACCAAATACCTCTCAGGGCGCTTGTGGGGATGGAAGGAGGTGACCCACACAAGGCGCTGAGTTGGGTGACAGGAGTTATTATTCTCCTCACTGCCTCCAACTCCATGAGGGCCATTTGAAAGTAAGCAGAGAGCACGGCATTCTCTGGAGAAGAGAGTTCTCCTCTCCTCCTCTCTGGAGAGGAGGTTAGGGCAACAACACTAGTTTCCACAAACTAGATGACTATGACAAACCTTTCTCAGGGCCCCAGGGTTTAAGAAAACTCTTCCAAGACTTTCTGAGTTTCCTCTGTGAACTCACCTTCCCGAATCATTGCTGAATACTAGGTATTGCTGCCACTGCACCAGTGCACAGGCAAGAATGATCTGGTTTAAAAGGACGGGTAGATGTGGCCAATGTCATGGTCATAAAGAAATCCTGGATCCCAGGAAAGGACACCCACATTGGGCACGATGGATGGGCAGGCCTTGTAGCCCAGGCAGCCCAGAGTGGGGACTATTAGAATGACAAATGAAGTCATACCACGGAGGAGGAACTAGATTCGGACATTCCAAATCGGGTTGCCCGGAGCATCATACTGTCTGGTTAACCTCCCTTTTTCTCATGGGGTTTCAATAGTCACTCATTTAATGGGTAGTATGGGCTGTATGCCAGTGCTCTGGTGGTCATTTTGGAGACTAAGGCTTCAGAGTAACATCTTTTGTATTTTGTTAGAGGGACAGGGAACAAAAGGGAAGGAGCAGTTTGATTTGGGGGAGTGTCAGGGGTATAGGGACAATTGCATGGAGAGAAGACCTGGGGAATCCACAGCTATTACCCACAAGCACTTGGGAACCCAGAGCCTAGAGGACCCCAGGGAGACCATCAGCTAGCGGGCTGCTACCTCCTCACACATTCCCTGGGGCTCCATCTCCTCACCCTCCCTAACATGGAAATGCATCTCTGACACCCTTCTGGGTGTGTTCAGAGGGATACTGTCCCATTCGGATTTAGATCCAAAAAACAAAATCTGTCACTGAACCAGTAGAACTATGCCCTTGCATATGTAGTTGATAAGGGATGTGTTTGGTTTTTTTGTTTTTGTTTTTAAATTTAGTGGAAAAGTTTTCTTTTCATTTGGGTCCATCCTTGTTGAGTGAGCCTGTGTCTCTGCAGACCAAATGACATCTTGGAATTAATTCAGTTGGGCTCTGGTGGCGCTGTGGTTCTTGGCCAAAGCATAGCCACGTCTCATGTTTGAGGATCGTGCTGGAAAGGGAACATTTTGCTAGTTGGCAATTATGTTAGCATGGACAGCATTCCAGGCAAGTAAGGTGAAGACAGGTAAGGCCACGAAAACAATTCTCAGCCTGTCAGGCTCCGAGAACTGGGGGTGGAGCGCCACTCCGCGTGGAAAGGGCCGGACCCACAGTGGCTTTGAGAAGCCTTCACTTGCACTTGCCTGCTCTTGCCAAGACCCTCTTGGCTTTTGCTGTGGCAGCTGAGGTCGCCGAGGCAGGACTGAACACTGGAGGCAGATTTTATTTTGGTTCTGGGTTAAGAGATCATCCATTAGGACTGTGATGGCCTGTCTGCACACTGAGGGAAGGGGGAGGAGGGTGCAAAGACTAGAACAGTGAGAGCATGGCAGAGTTAACTTCTGGTGGAGACAAGCATCTCTGTCATCGTGGGCCCCGAGGTGGACGCCAGCCCCTTGCAAAGGCTACAGAGCCCCCACTTTTCCTGAGAGGCTCCTGCCTTGTGGGGCATTCACTGCCTGTCCCTCTTCCTGCTTCAAAAGACGAAAGCTTCCTCTTTGCAAAACACAAAGCATTCTTGTTGGTATCCACGTATGAAAAACAATACTTATTATCCTCTCTTTTCTTAATATAAGCCAGGCTCTGTGCTGTTTGTGACATTGTCCATTTAATTGTCTCAACCTCCCCCACGATGCTAGGTACTTCGGTCATCTCCACTTTACGGATCCATCCAGCCAAACGTCTTCAAGCGTCTATGAGGTACCAGGCACTGGGGAAGTAAGGCAGGGCTGTACAGTGTGTATTTTCCCCTCCTTTTTGCAAAGCCATCCAACAGTCCCAATTAATGGTATAGAGAAGAATGTCACTGTCGCATGTCATACGGGTCTGGGCTGCAACTTCCTCTAGTGAGGCTTTTGGCAGCAGTGACGGTGGTGATGAGAATTAGTAAGTGCTTCTTGTATGCCAGGCACTGGGTGGGGTCGCCTAGGAGACTCAAATGCGCTCGGCAGCTCAGGACTTTCCTGCGAGGTTGTTCCCGCAACCCCAAGGCTAAACAGAGCAGAATTGCCCAGCTTGAGCTTGTTTTATAGCAGACGTTTCTTATATTTTGGAAAGTTGACTGTGACGATTGCTGGGTGACATTTCCCTCAGTAGTTCAGAGTTATCATCCATCCCCAAGAGCTCACCCAGGAACCTTCTAAGATCTGGAGAAACCCCAAGAAGACAACTAGGACCAGGCAGATTCAGTAGGTAGAGGACAGCTAAATTTCTCACCGTCACATGGGTTACCCATCTACTCTATCAGATGGGAATGTGTCAGGTTGATTTTGAACAAGAAATAAAATGACCAGGACTTTCTGAAAAATTTTCAAAGTTGCCCTGTCTCTTAGGTACAGGCAATTTCAGCAGCCTAATTAAATAGGCCATCCAAACACGGGAGAAATGGTATCCGAAAGACACAGTGTACCAGGGGCCAAAGACAATACTGATTAAGATCAAATAGCTAATTGTAAGCCTCAGCCTCCAAATTGCTGCCGGATGAATAAATAACAGTGTGTGCAATCCAAGCATAATTTCACATGGATACTGTCTCATTGATACCCGCAGAGGGCTGGAAAACATCAGGGGGCAGAATTCCATTGGCTGGAAAGGGATAAAAAGAGTTTTCAGTGGGGAATGACGTCACCAGTTGGCATTATTCCTGGTGAAGACCTTCCTGGGAGTAAAAAAATATTTGGTTTGGTGCAAGGGCACCACACTCAAACATAAACTGAACAGGGAAAAGCGAGGAAGAGAGCAAAGGCCATCCGATGGTTGTCTCAAGCAGTGGCCTCGTGTTAAGTCAGGTTTCCAGAACAAACAAAGCTCTGATGAGAAAGTTAATGCCTTTTCCAAACAGAACCGAAATCTGTCACAAGTTGTTTCCTTGATTTTGGTGATGAGTGAGAACGGGTGGATACCAAGAGTGTGCTAAGAATTGGGGCTAACATCCCTCCATCCCCAACCCCTACCACCAGCTAGATAACATGGTAATGAATTTTGTTGACTTTGGATTTGCTTCTGTGCTGAAATGCTCAGATAATCTTATAACTCTGAAACCCACTTCTTATTAAAGAGGCAGCGTACCCTGACTAAGTCAGGTACCCTGACTTAGTTTTTTGCTCAGGTATTTATCTGGCTGTCATAAATATTTCATTAACATAAAATTTGCAAAAAAAAAAAACACCAAAAAGAGAAATGCATACTTTCCATTTATAGTTTTGTAAATCACCATGAACTATTTCTGCAAGCAAGCAGGGTATAATTAAAATAATAATTTAGGGCCAGAACAAGAACAATAGAAAAAATAGAGTACTAGATGGGGTGGAGATGAAAAGAAAGTGAACACAAGTTCATCTGGAGATGCAAACATTATTGATTTTATGCTACCCCCTACTCCTTTCTTCTTCTTATCTAAAGATGGGTGTTGGGGAAATGTTGTTCACTTTAGTTTTGTAAATTATAGCAATGTGAGGTTTTTTATACCAGATCTAACAGCTAGATGTTGTTCCCTTCCCTTCCCCTTCTCCTGAAATGAAAGAGGTAGCTAGGTTGATTATGCGTATGCCATTCCTACATGTGTCAAACCAACTTGCTTCCAACCTCATGCTCCTTCCACACTGCCTGAGGCTTCCACTGGCTCCTGCGTGTGGCAGACTGGAGGTGTGAGTCCATGTTCACAACAGCATCCTTCTGTGTCTATGATCGATGGCAGTTGGTAGGTAGTAAGTCGTATCCCTTGCTCCTTGCGTGGGATAACAATGAGACATGTTCCACACTGTCTTGAAGAGTTGCAAAATGGCATTGAGCTTCAGTTACCCCCTGGTTGGTAACTTGCTTGGTGATACAAACCTCCCTGTCACTTCCATGTCTTATTCCTCCTCTCCACTGTTGGTCCTTTCTAAGATTGCCACCGGTGTAAACTACTTTTACTCAAAGTCTTGTCTCACAGGCAGCTTCTAGGAGAACCCAACGTAAGATGCTTCATGGAGGTATTTATTTGAGGAGCTAACTTAATAGAGGTCTAGAGCTTTGTATTAGTCATGGTTCTCCAAAGAGACAGTACCTATTGTATGAACCAATACTGTATATATTGGCTGAGAAGTCCTGTGATTTGCCATCTATAAGCTAGAAACACCCATGAAAGCCAGTGGTGTAGTTTGAAGGCTGAAGAGCCAATGATGTAGACTCCAGCTGGGGGCTGAAGGCCTGGCACTGAGGGCAGAGGTGGGTGTCCCAGCTCAAGCAGTCAGGCAGAGAGAGAACCCAAATTCCCCCTTCCTCTGCCTTTTTGTTCTATTCGGGTCCTCAATGGCCTTGGTGGTGCCCACCCATGTTGGAGGGCCTTCCCCTTTACACACTCTACCAATCCAAATGCTAATCTCTTCCAGAAACGCCCTCACGGACATGCCCAGATATGATGCTTCACCAGATATTTGACATCTCATGATCCAGTCAAGTGAGACATAAAATTATTATAACTATCATAGTTAGCTAGATCACCATTTGGTTGTTTCTCTAAAATATTAGTTAAGTTTCTGATCAATGTTGAATACACGTATTTTAGGGTTGCATTATCTGAAGGATGCTCAACATATGAAACATTTGTTTTGCTGTTTTAATAAAAATGAATGTTAAAGCCAAGAACTGATATTTTATACTCTCTCTCTTGCTCTTCTCTGTGCGTAAGATCCAGCCACATCCTTTATAGAGTAGGATTGTGGGAGTGAGTAGAGACTGCAGTGATGTTTGTGGAGAGAGCCAATAATACTTCTCAGAGGACTTGGAATCTTCTCAAGGATTTGTTCAAACTCTGCCCTTTAGTATTTTTCAGACAGGGGTTGGGAAATGGCTGTTCCCATCATAAAGAAGCACCTTTGGGCCTCTTCTAATTATCTTACATTTGTAATTGTGCTCCGACCAACTGGCCACACTGCATTAACTACAACGTGTGCCCTGGTTAAACGGCAATCTCTACACCAGCAGTTCTGTCTGGTACCACAGGGAGAAGAGAAATGTGATAACACCGGGAGCTCCAATTCCAGCAAATTTCCAATGGTTATTCTCAGCAGAAGCATCTAAATTAGAATTTGTTTCCATTTAACCCAGCTTCCTACCTGTAGATTAAGAGATTTTCTTTCAGACAGCTCAGCAGGCTAAGCAGATCAACCCACTTCAATCAATTGTACCTGATGAAATCTTTGTTGCAACCCAGACTGCAGTCAACTTCTGGAGTTGGTTAGTATTTGATGAGACACCCACACCCTGTTCAAAGTAATCTAAGGCCCCTGCAATTACCTTTACTTTATTCCTTGATTAAGGAATCTATCTTCTGATACAAATTTAGAAGCAAATTTAAGAAAGGCACTAGTCACCTGGGAAGAATTGGTGCTAATGGAAAAAATTATATATCTTCATTCTCCTCATCCCCACTCTCTCTCTCTCTCTCTGTGTCTTTCTCTTTTTCAGGGTCAGAATGGGTTGATTTGGTCCAAAGAAGTAAAACTGAATTTCCTACAGTAACATTCCTTCAAGTACTAGTTGAACTATTAACTGTCTGTTTTGGTCAAAAAAGATTGTGTTGGGTAAAAATCTGACCTAGGAAATAAACAATTGGAAGGAAGTCCCCATATTAATTCCCATACTAATTTTTTTTTTTTTTTGTAATTATTTAAGCGAAGCTGGAGAGAGTCTCTAGATGTATAAAGTACTTAGTAGAATAAGCCTGAACTGGCATCACTTCTATTCTGGGTTTAAATGAAAAATTTCCATGTTAAAGATACAGAAAAACATCTGCAATGCCTTATTCAGCTGGGCACATTGAATATGTGATGATGCAAGACAATGAATCAAATCAGTGGCCCCCAGCACTTCATCAGTCCTCTACAGGCGACATGTGGGACTTCCGGAAGGCCCAGCAGTGACTCAGCGACTGGATTCTTTGGAGCCTAGGGGCTTTTTGTAACTCTTGTCTCCAAATCTGAGCTTACAACTTGGACACTTAAGCAAAAAAATAAAAAGACAAATATTCATGGGAGGCTGGTGTAGCAAATTAAAATTCTGGATTCATTCAGAAAAAGATATTACTTTCTTTATGGACAGGGATATACAGGTGGGTAGTGCTATAATGGAAGAAAAGGTCTGTTGCCGCTCCACAGCTGAGATCTGTCCCTGAGGCTTTGTGGTTTATCAGGGGATGAGGAGGTGGGTCCACTCCTTAGGTTAGGGATAAAGAATGCAGCCGTCTTTTTGTCACATTCGATATTATCGGTTTAACCAGAGGGCAGAGAAAAGTGACGCTATGTGCACTGAAGAACCACTTTTCCTGAAACTATCCCCACATTGTCCTGACACACCCCCTGATGTCCCCATCATCACGTCCACCTCTCTCAGGCGTTCTAGACCTGGTCATCTCAGCTGCCTTATGTCGCATATGACTCTTAGTGTACCGATCAGATAGGAGAAAAAAGGATATGGCTTTATTTGCTTGAAATCCAACTCTAAGACCCATACGTCAGGCTCATGAGAAATTCAGTCTCTGTCATTGTTAGGACTCCCTCTGTGCCCCAAGATTGTAAAGAGAGTCCTCACTTTGCAAAGACAGCACCAAACCATCAGGGAGAACCCTCTGATGGTGGGTTTTGAGTCTGCACCATTCAGCAGGGGAAGCCCCATGTCTCAGACTACCTGGTCCCTGCAGGTGAACTAGCTCAGCTGGCGCGGGGCTGGCCTGGAGCCTGAGAGGACTTGAGCAGGCTGGAGGCTGTCTCATGAGGATCCAGCCTCTAGTGGCCGGGCCAGGCATCCCCCCAAGATCTTGTCACAGCCCGAGAGTGCTGAAAGCCACGTGGGGTTTAATGCCTGGGACTAAGCCAACCGCGTCTCTGGGGTCTTGTCCTTTCCAGGAGTGGAAAGACATGAGGAGCCCTGTCATCCAGGGATAAGAAAACAACAGCGGAGCTGTCTTGGGTTAATTTCTTCCACAAACAGGCCCTGAGTCAAGCATTTGGGTCCAAACACGGTGTCCAAGGAAGCACTCCCAGGACCAACCAGTAAGGGTATCGGGAAAACAAGATAAGAAAAGGGATGAAATCAAACAAGACTGTTTTCCATTAAACTCCTAGGCTCAGCCTGAGCCCATGGGGGTCTGGGGAATGTAAATTATACCTCGAGGAAGGGGAGTTGGGCTTTCGTACTTCTACACCCACCAGTCATTGGCTCTGGGCCACCCTGGGGTTGGTGAGGGGGAAAAAAAATCTCCCAGGCATTTTTCAGCTCTCCGTATGGGCCAGAGAGTGCCATGCCCAAGGGCAGTCCCCTGAAGGGTGACAGTGCCAGCTCCCAGCTGCAAAGCTCACATGTGGAAGTCGAGGGATGGGCGCCCTGACCGGGAAAAAGATCTGGGGGACCGGAGTGGGGTACCAGTGGTGATCACTATAAGAGCCATCCTAAAGCCACCACATCTGCTCCTGTAAAGTGGCATCTCAGTGAACTATCTCATACAGCTGCTGTGAGAAAAAAAAAACAACAACCAAGAAGAGAAAAGGTCTTTCTTTAAATGTTTATCTGAAACAATATTCCAGAAAAAGGCACCTCTGATTACAGTTTTTTGTTCACACAGTAGCATATAGGGGAATGCTAAACTTAGTGTGTTTATGTTCCCAGGATGAGTTCTGAAAGTATCAGGGCAATGTGCTATTTATTATTAATCATGGACTATTTTATTTAGCAAAGTAGGAGCTTGATGCTCCCTCAGGCCAGAAATGCAGATGTTTAAAATTCTCCTTTGCATGAAAACATCCATGCCCCTGAGAAGACATGAGATGTAAAGCCCTTAAAAAATCAAATAGGAAAGAATCATGAATCTATTCAATGAGGAGATATAAAGATTTCTAAAAAGAAAATGAATAGGAGGGGGAAAAAAAAGATCATTTTGAAATTGAACCCTGGGGAAGAGCTCTGATGAGATATAGATGGCCTATGTGCCCACCAGGTAGATGCCCAAACTCAGAGAGGAAAGGATGGATGGAGGAAGTCTGAGAATTCTCTTCAAAAGCATCCGAGGCCAGTGTGCAGCTTTGGAAAGTACAGGAAATAAATGAGAGGGAAGAGAGAATAATGCCCAGTGGCCCTTTGATATAGGAATACAGCTTTAAGGCTCTTTTGTGCAGGATCAAAGGAGATGAATGGAGAGACACCATGGCTGGTACCCAGAAGTCTGAATGAATACACTAGATCCGGGCCTGGAAGCCCATCGCTGGTAGACATTACCAGGAGCCCAGAAAATGGGGCGAAATGTCACATTATGCTAGAATAAGCCCAGTAATGAGCCTTTAGATTTCCTTGTGGTGTTTTCTTTAAGGTGTATTAAACTTGGGAAATTGGCTTTTGAAGGCAGTTGGGTGCCTTGTAAATGAAGGTAAACAAAGGGAAAGGAAAGTTTGTGTTATTTCAATTACTTCTCCGAATCAGTGCAGCCAGGGTAAGTGCTATTATCCTGTTTTGCAGATGAGAAAGGCAAGGTTGGAGAGATTATGTAATTTTCCCAGGCCCTGGTTCTTAAGTGGAAGAATGAAGAGATTTCACCCTTAATCCCTTCTACCTACCAACAGATACTATGTGTGCACCTACTGTGTGCTTGTTCTAGACACGGGGAACCAAATGATTACCTGAATCCTTATCTATCTGATCCTGGAGGCCATTCCTTTTCCCACCAGGGTCTAGCGATTAGACTTATCTAAATGATTTCATGGAAAATTGTATTCCTCTATGATTATGCAAGATGTTAAAGAGATTTGCATGGGGTGAAGAGACTATGGGAACACACAAGAAAAGTCATGAAAGATGGAATAATGCCAGATTTAGAAGCTTAGCAAGGAGGACCCAAGCCATTTTTCTTGATACGTACATTTAAAATAACAATGGAAACAACGAAAAATAATAAACAACAAACTTTTATGATAACACTTTCTGATTATAAAACTTTTAAAAAAGGTATAAAGAAGTAAAAATTATTCTTAATGTCCTAAGCCAGGGATAATGAATGCAGTTATTTTAAAGTATGTTCTTCTAGTTTCTCCCTTTCCCTCTCCTCTTGGCTGCTTCATATTTATCTGACATGGAACTCTGTGAATCTGTAGGTTGATGTCTTTCATTGTAGGAAAATTTTCAGCTATTATTTCTTTGCATATTGTTTCTGATCCATCATCTCCCCTCTCTTTCTTGGATGCCAATTATGTGTATTTTCTTAACCTTCTCACTGTATTTCCTGTCCCTTATGTTTTCCTATACATTTTCACTTTTTTATCTCTTTGGGTTTCATTCTGATTTTTGTCTTCAGTTTATTAACACTCTTCAGCTCTAATTTGCTATTAGCTTATCCACTGAATTTTAGCTTTCTGCCATTATATTTTTCAGCGCTAGTTTTTCTTTTGGCTATTTTCCAAGGTTTGCAGTTTTCTGCTCAATCTTGTCTTTTATTTTCTTGACTATGATCAGCAGAGCTATTTGTAAGTAGTGTCAGGTAACTAAATTACCTGGATCCTTTATAAATCTTTCTGTTGTTTGTATTTCTCTTGATTTTTCAGTCTTGCCTTTTGTCTTAGTCCACTGTGGCTGCTACAACAGGATACCATAGACTGGGTGCCTTAAACAATAAACATTTATTTCTCACAGTTCTGGAGGCTGGGAAGTCCAAGATCAAGGCGCCAGAAGATTCGTTGTCTGGTGAGGGCCTGCTTTCTGGTTCATAGATGGTGGAAGGAGGGCGAGAAAGTTCTCTGGGTTTTCTTTTATCAAGTAACAAATTCCATTCATGAGGGTTCCATCCTCATGACCTAATCAACTCCCAAAAGTCTCATCTCCTAATACCATGATACTGGGAGTTAGGATTTCAACATATGAATTTTGGGGGGGACACAAACATTGCATCTTCTATTGGATCATAACTCAGAAACATCACTTGGCTCTATCTTGATGACATTCCATAAGCAAGAACTTAAAACCAAATAACAGTTCTCAGAGCTCCCCATTCTAAGATCTTATCAAGTTTAAGTTGCACCATTGATTTAATTATAGCTTTTCTGGGGTCTTGAGTAAGGAAATACTACATAAAAAGTACATGTCACAGGTGACCTGATTTCAGAAATGTCAGATTATAAAAGAGTATGCATCTAAGAATTTTGGAACTTCTCAGTCTTGGGACATGGAGTTTGTGTATACTGATTAGGTTTTTCTTTAATTTTTTTCAAAAGACTCCTCAGTCAGAGAAACAAAGGCTCTGAATCATCCTAAATCTTTGTTACTTCCAAGGGCTCAAGAACTCTCCAAAGTCCCTGGTAATGAAACTCATATTGAGTATAGTAGGACTATGATCCACAAGAACCCTGGATATGGCAGATCGTGGGGTGGGAGCCTAGCAGACAATGGAAGCACTTCCTTCCAAGGGGAGAAAAACCCAACTTTGAGGTTTACCTGTCAAAGCCAATGGTAGAAAGGATTTCTTATCTTTTGCTGAGGCTGATGTGGCTGGATCATAGTTCATTTTCTCTCAGTATTCCAAGACTGGTCTTAAATATCACCCAATCCTTTCTTGGCCATGACCTCTAGCAAGGCTCACAATGGATGGGGAATTATACTTAAATTACACAAATTATAGCCTCACTGGTGACAGGTTCAAATGCCTGTCAGAGCCAGGCAGCCTGGTGGGAGCCCCCATCTAAGCAGAGTCACTTCTCAACTCCAGTTGGTTTTTGCCATGTGGGAATACAGGCCCAGGGCTTCCAGATACGAATTGTGTTAGAAACCAGTAGTACAAATCTTTATGTGAAACCCCCCAATTTTTATGTTGCAACTAATTCCATTTTTTAAAACTTGAGGCTGTAACACATCGTATTCTTGAGATGATTGCAGTCTGTGGGCCCCAGTGGGTGCCCTCTGGCTTCATGTTCAGCACTGAATGAGTCTGTGCTCCAAGAAGGCAGCCCCGTCACTGAAGCAGTACAGACTGCTGGCTTTCTCTGCCTCTTCCTCCCACATGATGGAGGCATTCCTAAAAAGATAAGCTGGGGTTTTCTGAGACCACTTGAAGTGTGAAAAAATGCATTTCCTTCCCCGTACCATCTCAAAATTTTTAAACAGCTTGCTTAGTGAGGTCTTTTTTTTTTTTACACTTAAAATAGGGGTTTTGGATTCACACAGCAGGAAAATTGCCGATATTACATAGCCCTAAAGCACACGGGGTACGATTAAGATCATCTGCTACATGGTCTGTGCACTGTCTTAGAACCAGTAATTTGGCTAATTGTAGCAATCTTGCCAAGTTGCACATAGGAAAGTTATTCATTTATTTTTCATTCTCAAATACTTTAGAGGTGTTATCTGAATGGAGATTCTTTTCTTGCCTGGAGGCAAGCAAGCAAGTTGCTTGGAAGATAATTGGGACAGTTACAGGGGAAAAAAGCATGTCAAATGTGCATAATTGCATTGCAGGGGGACTGTTTTATAAGGATGAGCCTAAGTCTTAGAAGAATGATTAAGAAGAAACCAGGGACACTGATAGAGTGATTGGTACCCAAATTCAATAATTAAAGGTTGGATTCTTTGGGGGACTCTCTTTCCTTAAGCAAGTCTTACTCAGTACCATGCTATAATCTATTTGGGAAAAAAAATGTTACCTATCTGATAGAATATTTCCAGAATTTATCTCAAAATCCTGTCCAGTGCTCAGAATAGCTGCTGATTACTTTAAGTAGCTTACTTTAGATTACTTTAAGGAGTTAAAGAATAGAAATACCCCTGTAATGAATATTAAGCATTTAGACGGAAAGTTATATTTGGAGATCAAAGAATATTTGGTGTATCTCCACAATTATATTATTCACTAGTATTTTTAACCTATAACTTTCAACACACTTATGTTCTTGGAGGTTAAATATAAAATCTAAATGCATGTCCTATATGCACTCTTGTTTCTCATCAGTTCTACTTTCTGGGTACAACCCATATAGGAAACTGAACAGTCTGGTTTAATTGCACAAGCTTTAGGGAATGAAGGAGATAATACAACAGCGTGGAAAAACAATAACTCTTATATAGCGATCATAAAATCTAGGTGAGATATTTATTTTGTCCAGGCCTGCCCAGCTCTCACAGTTTGAGAAAAAAATGAACAAGGTCATATGGGAGCCAGATTTGGTGTCAAATTTATTTATATAGAGGATGAAATATCTTTCAATTTAAGAACAAGTCATTATCACAAGGGGAAGACATGTCTAATACATGCATTTTCTATTATGAGATTTCTCTTGGCAAATCCTCGGAGCACCTTCGTTAGCAGGTTCTGTATCAATGTATTTTTAATTCAATGAAACATGAAAAGACTCTATTCTAAAATTGAATGACTCAGACTTGTAACATTTTTCCTTTTCTTTTATTTTCACTTCTAGTCCTTGAAGAAAGAAACTGCTCAGACCCTGGGGGCCCAGTCAATGGGTACAAGAAAATAACAGGAGGCCCTGGGCTTATCAATGGGCACTATGTAAAAATTGGCACTGTGGTGTCCTTCTTTTGTAACAACTCCTATGTTCTCAGTGGCAATGAGAAAAGAACTTGCCAGGAGAATGGAGAGTGGTCAGGGAAACAGCCCATCTGCATTAAAGGTAACTTTTCAGATGTTCCTGAAGTCTATATAGACATAAGTGGAGTTATTGGACTTTTGGTAGCTTCCATACATGTGTTTAAGCCCCTGGAAAAATACCTTTCTCCCTTAAGTTCTCCCTGGAACCATATATAACTCTTAGGTTGGAAACCATCCTAAAAACATTTGCTTCTTTTGGGGGGCCTCAAGAAGACCTGCTAAGCTTAGTCACAGCATCTTGAGGTGATCAAGCATAGTGGCATAGTTATCAGAGCAGTTTAGGAAAGATGACAAGGCTGAGTTCTATATATGCAAATCCTAGGGCAAGATTGAGGCAATTTATAAGCATTTACATAGCTACCCTTATCTACTCTCTATGCAATATTAACTTAGTGCGAGAAATAAAAGAACAAAATAGACACATCATCGCTGCCAGCCAACACAGGGGGAGGATTGAGATGTCAAGATGTTTAAAAACAAAGACAGACAGTAAGCGCTTGCACATTCAACGGACAGTCATAGGAACAGATGAGTGGTGTAAATTCAGAAAAAGGAGGGATCGACATATCTGAAATAGGGATTAGAGCCAGTCTGGAGAACTGGGAAAGATCTGTAGATGTGAAGAGGATATGGGATGATATTCCAGATGGAAGACAGAGGGGGAAAAAAGGGGTGTAGGCAGAAGCGACATAATCATGGTAAACCCGAAGTCAGGCAATCTGGGACCCTGGGAGGTAAATTTTAAGATGTAGGTTGGAACCAGAAGAAGGGAGCATGGAATAGAGACGTCTGAACCCTCCCCTCTGGCCTCGGGATGTGCAGTTTCTCATTGGATTCACTCACTAGTTGCTTCAGGTTAACAAACCCTCTCTTTGGAGGGCAGGCCACAATGATCTGGCTGTTTACTGGGAAGAAAAACATGTCCTTGTCCTAGATTATCCAGATAATTGCCTTAATCCTCCACTTTGCCTTCTGGGTGTTTGTCAACAACCTGAATCCTGGGAAAAAGAATGAAAGGGAATGGCTTGTGAAAGGAATAAATCACTTTAGACTTCAGCCAGAAGCGACCTTCATCCCCACCAGCACAGATTCTGATTTTTTATTTCATTAAGTATGGGAACGGTGTCACATATGTCCTTGGAGGTTTTTGTCAACTCTTCTCTTACAAATTAATACAACCAAAGTTCTCTAAGTTGCTAATTAGATGAATGTTGGCTGCCTGATTGGGAAAGTGAGATGGGAAGGACTCCTTTTCACTTGCGAAGAGAAAGAGAGACTTCAACAAAATTAAACCGGGCTTTGAATTGCCCTCAAGTGATTGTTAGGGCCCTTAATTGCAGAGAAAGGACAAGGGGAGTCAGTTACCGGAGACTTACCTATGGTTGACGCTGCTGTCAGATTTCAAATGGGAACCTCCTAATTACCTGTGTGGGCTTTATTGCAGAACGTTCACATTGACTTTTATTCCATTTTGGCGGTCAAGTTTGCTAATGCGATTCCCATTAACAGTTGATCCTAATCTATTAACCGATATTGTTCCAAATCACTTAGGTGGGGCAGATTTTCAGAGGTGTCTACTCCACTTGGGTTCTTAGAAGGGGCTGTCATTTTAGGTGCAAGGCAGCAAGCTCTTTTGCTAAATGAGCTGTTGAGGCTTGGCAGGTATGTCCAGCCTCTGAGAGCCTAGAGAATGGACACCTTGTGTCCAGAAAGGGTGGTCAGGTATGAATCCAAACGGAATGATGTGAACGGTGAATATGGAAAAGGATTAGGCAACATTGTTGTTTTGGGTTTTGTTTTTGTTTTTGTTTTTTCTAGCCTGCAGAGAACCTAAGATCTCAGACCTGGTGAGGAGGAGAGTTCTTCCAATGCAGATTCAGTCAAGGTGAGGTCAAAAACACCTGAACTGTGCTCTAAAGGCCAACAATAATTTATTTTCCTTCCATTCTCTTTCCCCTCTTATGTTTGGCCAAAGGCAGTCCAGGGTTTCTTCGGGACATTGAGTGCTAACCAGTCAGGAAAGAATAGGGGTTGTTAGATGAAAGCTCGTTAGCCAGCTGCCTCTAGCCAAGAGGTAGCAACTGTTGGAGAGTGCACAAATTTCACTGGGCCGTGGGAAAGTGGATGGTAAGTGAGATGCAAGACTTTCAGATGGTCCTTGAGGAACTGGATTTGAATACTTGCGTTTTCTGGAAATTACTACGTATTTATCTCGGCAGCTGCTAGGGAGATGGCATTTCTGCTCAACGCAGCCAGCTGTGCTTATAGGAAGATGATCTTGGTGGTAACCAATCAGCTGACGTAGTCTGGGGGCGCCCAGGAACTAGGGACAAATGAGCAGCCCTGCGTGCTGAGGGACGTGAGCCCTGGGGTATGCCCAACCTTTCTCCCGGAAACACAAAGGCGAGGACCACCTGCTGGGGAGAGAATAGGCCCATTTCTACTCATTTCTTCTCCTGCGTCCTCCTCTGTGCTCTCCCCACTCCAGCTACATGGGACTCCTTGGTGTTCCTCTGTCACTCCAGGCACAGTTCTGCTTTGGAAACCTTACACTCGTGGCTCCTTCTTTCTGGAACCTGCTTCCTTTGGATATCAAACCTCACTTCTCCCAGTTCTCTCCTCAGTTTTTGCCTGACAGTGAGACCTGACTGTCCCTTATAGCAAGCCCACCTCCACCCAGACCCTGGAGTGGGCCCCCTTTCCCCAGAGTTCTCTGGCCTTTACTATGTTTCTGTTTTCACCCCCTCCACCTGTTGCCTTATAGACCTATTTTTTATTTGTTCAATTGCTACCTCCCTCACCCTCCCCAAAAAGTAAAATTTACAAATGCAAGAATGTTATCTGTTTTGCTCATGCTGAAGTTCTAGTGCCTAAAATAGCACCTGCTGCATAGTAAGTGCTCTGTTAAGTATGAATGAATGGATTGGGTTGACAAACAAGGTTCAAGGCCTGGGTCTGCCTCTCTCTAGTGCTGGGGTGTTTTGGGGCAAGTTCCTAAACTTGCTGAGCCTGAGTTTCCTCTTGATAAGTAGGGAAAACCATAGCATCTGTCTCTGGAGATTGTTGTGGAGGATGAAATGCAACATTAACAGCTACTATTTATTACTGTCAATGTTTGCTTTGTTTCCATTGCTCTTCTGAGTATTTTACATGTATTAGTTCATTTATTTCTCACTACAACCTCCGAGGTCGATATTATTATTATTATTACCATTTTATTACAGACTTTATTACCATTTTTTTAACAGCTACTATTTATTATTGTCAATGTTTGCCTTGTGTCTGTTGCTCTTCTGAGTATTTTACATGTATTAGTTCATTTAATTCTCACTACACCTCCGAGGTCGATATTATTATTATTATTATTACCATTTTATTACAGATTGTATTACCATTTTTATTACAGATGGATAAACTGAGGCTCAGAGAAGTTCAATAACTTATCCAAGGTCACATTGCTAGAAGAAGTGGCAAGGCCAGGATGTAAATTCAGTATCTGACTTCAGGGTCTTTAAACCTTACATAAAACATTTAGCAAAGCACCTTGCACACGCCATCACTCGTCAGTGGAAGCTATTGTTATAAACAGTAACGATGAATCCCAGGGACTAGAATTGATTCCAACCAAGTGACCTGGACTATTCCTAAGTCAGGATACCCATCAGTCTCTCACCCCTCCTCAGACAATCTCATTCCAGTTTTGTCTTTCCCTTTTCGGGCAAGGCAAGGTATTTCTTAGGTAACAGTGGCAGTACAATCCAAATTCTGCCCACTTTTCTGATCTTTGTGATTTCCCTGGGCTGGCCTTTCCACTATGTGGGAAGCAACCTGTTCTTCTCAAGGAGACATCTTGCAGAGGAGCCCCGGAGCTGTTCGGAAAGATCACTTCCTACTGGTGAAGCAATCTTAATGGGAGGTTAGGGGGCAAGGTGCCACCTTTCTCATGCAGGTGAGAAAGGAGGCCTGCGACTTGGTTTTAAGCATCTTTCTGAAAGGTGGGCTGTGGTCAGTCATGGAGGCCAAGACTATTTCCTGCATCCAGGCTCACCCAGGAGCCCCCAAAGGGCAGTGTAGACCTTCCAAGGCCAAGTGAGGGGCTTGTTTACAAGTTCAGAAGCTCCCTGAGCGACAGACCTGGTTACAAACATAAGCTAAGGATTTGTTCAATGAAATCAATGTGCATGGAATATTTGCTCTGAGCCAAGCACTTTACAGATATGTGAAATAGATTTTTTATGATGACATCAAACTGGTATGGTAGAGACACCAGGGTGGAAATCGTGGCTGCTCAGCGCTGTCTTGGGTGCCATCTCGCTTTCCTGTGTGCCCCTGAGCACTCCCACTTGCCTCCCTGGGCTTCCACTCTCCAGCTCTCCGTTTATTAAATAGGGATGAAAACATAGGTTCCTAAAGGAATTCCACCTTTTCAGTTGACAACCATTATGTACCAATATAAAATAAACACAAGCTGAAAATGTGTGCACATCTTCCCGAAGAATCCTCCAGTGGTCCATTAGCCCTTCAACTTCAGGGCTCATTTAATATCCCTTTTCGCATTTCCACACAAGGCTTCATGTTTCTCCCAATCTATGTGCCCTGAAAGTTCTGTCCTCTGCGGTGTGCTAATTGCATCTGCTAATTGCTAAATCAAGCTACTGTATCAACACAGTTTAGTATGAGTCAATTCCTAATATTGCCCCATTATGATAATGTTTAGAGAAAGAAATACGCCTGGATTTCTCTCATTCAAATTAACTCCCTTTTCTGTTTAACGTTGCAATTAATTTGTGCGTGTGTGCGTGTGTGTGTGTGCGCATGTATGACGTACCTTCAGATAGCAGCTATTATGCCAGATATTACCCTCTTTGGTGAAAATTTTAAGCAGTTGGAATCATGCCAAAAATGGAAATGGAGGCATAAAATGAAGATTGAAGTGTGCAAGAGAATTTGCTCAGTGGTAGGGATGAAGTGTGTAAGTGTGTTCATGTATGTGTGAGAGACAGAGAGAGAGAAACAGAGAAAGAGAGAGACAGAGAAGGAGATAGCCATTTTTTTAAATTTTTCTGTAACCAAATATCTGCGTGGGGCTTGGCATAGATGCTAAAGGGGCCACAATGACTGTCTCTCGCCTCTCACCCTGCTCTTTCTTTGGGCCCATGTGCCCGATCCAGGGAGACTCCATTACACCAGCTATACTCAGCAGCCTTCAGCAAGCAGAAACTGCAGGGCGCCCCTACCAAGAAGCCAGCCCTTCCCTTCGGAGACCTGCCCACTGGGTACCAACACCTGCACACGCAGCTCCAGTACGAATGCATCTCACCCTTCTACCGCCGCCTGGGCAGCAGCCGGAGGACATGTCTGAGGACGGGGAAGTGGAGTGGGCGGGCTCCATCCTGCATCCCTAGTGAGTCAAGTCTCATCCTTGGGCTGGAGCATCTTCCGTATTTCTTGGCTGCCTGCGCAAAAACATTAGCCCCGTGGAAGACTTTTTTAGGAAAGGCTCTTTGTCCAAAGGAAGGGGTTGCCAATGCTTTCCCTAATTTGGTGATGTCTGAAGTTCCACAGTTAGATCTTCTTTCCTTTAGCTTGAACTTACTACCCAGGAAAAATGGACTCTTTACGCTTTAGAGGCATACTTTCTTGTCGATGGCTCTATCATATTTACTTGGAGAAAAGGGAGAAAGCAGTCATTAAACACCAAGTGAGGAATGGGTTAAAGCTGCCAGAGGGCCTCAAGTTATGCCATCTTCTCTACTTTGTCTAAGCCCCAGGGCTCACATTCATCATCCTGTCATATTAATTGAGTAATTGTTATTAATTAAGGGATGAGGTATCTGGAATAGGGGCTTGCACATGCCAAACTGCCATCCCATCTTCTCTTAGAAAGGAGAACAGCATGGCTTAGTTCATTGTGGTCATGTTTATGATTAGTCATGATATTTTGAGTCTTTACATACGTCATCTTCTTCAGTCTCCTCAAGACAATTGTTATTACTCTACTCGTTTTACAGGCAAGAAAACTGAGGCTCTAAGAGATTAGGCAACTATCCCAAAGTCCCATTGATAGTAAGTGCCTGGGATCGAAACCCAGGATTCATTTGACTGTAAAGCCTCCAATTTTAATTCTAGATTTTATAGCCAACCATGTCAAGGGGGGTTGATTACTATTTAAAGACAGAAAAAAAAAGCCACCAGGTTAGGTGGCTTAGTGGTCATCACACCCCTGAGGTCCACCCTTCCAGATTTGTGCCCTCCTGGTTGAGTGCCACGTTCCCCTTTGAATGGGAAAGTCTGAGTTTTTCTTACTAAACTCGTGCTTTCTCCATAGTCTGTGGGAAAATCGAGAATGCCACTGCCCCAAAGACCCAAGGGATGCGCTGGCCGTGGCAGGTGGCCGTCTACAGGAGGACCAGCGGGGTGCACGACGGCAGCCTGCACAAGGGGGACTGGTTCCTGGTCTGCAGCGGCGCCCTGGTGAATGAGCGCACCGTGGTGGTGGCTGCCCACTGCGTGACTGAGCTGGGGAAGGTCACCGTGATCAAGACAGCAGACCTCAAAGTCGTCTTGGGGAAATTCTACCAGGATGATGACCGCGATGAGAAGACCATCCAGAGCTTGCGGGTAAGAGGGCTGCGACTTAGAAACTAGGGCTCTCGCTCGACAAACTCCAAGCACAGGAGAGCAGTGACTATGCCAGCCCTGTCCCTTGGCATGTCAGCAGCCAGCCAGCCCAGAGCCTGGCATGTAGCAGTGCCCAATATTTCATTTTGTTAGATACTAGACAGGGGCACTAGAAAGTCAGTGCAGCCTTTTTTTCCCCCTTTAATTACATTAAAAATAAGATAGAGGCATATATCTATCATTGCTGTCACTAAAAGTTAATTACCTAAGAGTAAAAGACACATCAACTTCTCAAAGTGGTATATACCATAAGTTATAACAAATTAAAAATTAGAGAAATTATTTGTTCAATGGCTGGCTCTGCCTGAAACCATTGGTTCCCTGGATATTAAGATTTGTCATTGGACCCTCACAGCCTAGCACAGTGCCTGGCTGAAAGTAGATGATCAATAAATATTTCTTGGATGAAAAAAAAAAATTAATCACTTGTTATGTTTGAGCACTGTCCTAGGTAGGCTTTGAGGACATAGAGAGGGTTTATCCAAAATATTCCCAACCAGATTACAATATACTTCTCTTTCCCTGCCTCCCTCCCTCTCTTCCATTTATCCACTCATCTGCCTGTCCATCGTCCATCCGTCCATCCATCCACCCATCCATTCATTCATCCATTAAGCTCCCACAACGTGCTATTCTCTGCAAATAGATATAAAAAAGAATAAGGCATGGTTTTACTCTGAGCAGTCCCCAGTCTGGTGGGGGAGACAGACCAATATGTCATGATCAGTGTGACATAAAAAAAGCCTCAAGGAAATGCACCCCAATGCAGTTGAGGTAATAGAACATGCACGTAGAAAATCACAAGGTATCACAAGATTGTTACAAAATCACAAGGTTGTCTGCTCCTACAGGCCCCCATCAAAGAGCATGACCAGCAAAGGTTGGGAAAATCAGGGAAGATTTTTGGTAGTTTGCACTGGCAGTTTGCAACCTGGGGTTTGTGCCTAATGGTGCTAACATATTTTTTCGTTTATTTGCCAACATTGAAAGATCAGAATGTTGTCCGTCCCTTGCGTTTGCAGATTTCTGCCATCATTCTGTATCCCAACTACGACCCCATCCTGCTCGATGCCGACATCGCCATCCTGAAGCTCCTGGACAAGGCCCGCATCAGCACCCGCGTGCAGCCCATCTGCCTGGCCGCCACCCGGGACCTCAGCACCTCCTTTCAGGAGTCTCGCATCACCGTGGCCGGCTGGAACGTGCTGGCGGACGTGAGGAGTCCCGGCTTCAAGAACGACACGCTGCGCTCAGGGGTAGTCCGCGTGGTGGACTCGCTGCTGTGCGAGGAGCAGCATGAGGACCACGGCGTCCCGGTGAGTGTCACCGACAACATGTTCTGTGCCAGCCGGGACCCCACCGCCCCTTCCGACATCTGCACTGCAGAGACGGGGGGCATCGCGGCCACGTCCTTCCCCGGACGAGGGTCCCCTGAGCCTCGCTGGCACCTGGTAGGACTGGTCAGCTGGAGCTATGACAAAGCGTGCAGCCACAGCCTCTCCACAGCCTTCACCAAGGTGCTGCCTTTTAGAGACTGGATCGAGAGAAACATGAAGTGAGTCAGCCTCAGACGCGTCGAGCGGCTTTTCCGTGCACCCATCTGTACGCGTGTTGGTACACGGGGCAGTGTGGACCCCAAGTGCGATTTTGCCCACGGACTTGGCTATGCCAGGGCTTTTGATTGCAGGGACAGAACTCAGTAGCAGGTGAGTAGAGCTCAGTTTCTGGTAGGCCACTGCCTCTCTGACTGCCCGGACAACCGTTTGGAAGACAGCAGCACTTGCAAGAACTGAGTTTCTTCAAAGAAGGCTATATGAATAGGAAAGAAAACCTCCCCCTTCAACTCACCTGGTGGCCATTCCCGCCTTCCAGTGATGCGATGTCATGGTCGGCTCCTGTAGAGTCAGGGTCGACCCGGGGAGGTCTGGGCTTCACGAGGCCTCTTTCCGGGCTCCAGCCAAACGCAGTTCCAGACTGCCTGCCTGCGGGGCAGCCCAGGGCTTGGGTGTGACATGGGCTTTTGTGTACGTGGCCACAGAACTGTCTGGTCGTTTCCCATCCCAATCTCCTGTACACATTTTAATAAAACAAGGGTTACCTTCTGACCTACAGAGCAAATGTGCCAGACTCTCATTCCTGCATGCTGTTTCTCTGAGCTACATGCATTGGTATCGGGGCAATGGCGTGGTGATAACCCTTTAAAATAGAGCGGACAGTTGCATTAATAATTCCCAAATGACGGGTATGACAAGGCCAGGGCCATCTTTTCAGTACCAGCCCTTGGAGCGTGGAGGGTCATGGGGCTGGGGGAGGAGGAACATGGGTGTCCTGCGATGAGGTACCAACAGAGGGAAATACCAGGGATAGGGGGATTTCCATGGTTACCTCTGGTTCTCACCTTCTAGATCCAGCACAGAACCCTGCTTTGAAACTCTATCAGTCTTCACTGTATGTTTTCCAGCATCGGAACTGGAGTCACATAGTTACTTACACTTGCTTTAGATAATGCCAGGAAACTGTAGCTTTGCCTTTTCTATAATTTACATGATTTTCCTCTCAAGCCCCAGCCCCACCTCCCACTGGACAGTAGAGGAAACAAAATGAATTCAGTCCGATCAAATACCTTAAGTGATCTTTTCAGTAACCTCTCTCTTTTGGGTGACTTTCCCTTTTATCCTTTCTCTCCTTTTCTCCTCGCCAGGTATCTCTTCTCTAGGACGGTGCCTTGGAGGCTACATGCCTTCGAGCACTGGGACCCTGGCGGGGACTCCTGAGTTCCTGCTGGCTCCTGGGCGATTTGCTGGCATTTGTTGCTGGCGGCTGTAATTAGTGTGCCTCTACTACTTTCTCTCTCTACTTTCACCGGGCCCAGTGGTCCCGCCCGCAGACTAGGCTCCTCAGCTCTCAGGGAGGTACCTGTACTCCTGACATCTTGTGGTGACTCCTATTGGACCCTCGTTTGGGTAGCTCAACCTCATGGCCACAGTGACAACCTTCTCTGGCTACTGCCCAGCCAGACTCTCAGTGACCTCCTCTGCCTCCCTTGGGGGCTTGTGGGAACTTCTCGGTCTTGTCCACGCCACGTGGGAGCTGGGAGCCCGGGCTTGTTGCAGTACATCCCTGAAGTCATGGTCCTCCGCCTCCTATAGACCAGACAGGACCTTCACTGTTTCCTCAGCCCATCTCAGAGAACTTTGACCTCCAGGACTTTAGCCCTGGGACAGGGAGGCAAAGACATGCTTGTCTCCCAGCCTAACTTCCCATCTCTGTGTCTTGACATAATCCCCTTAGCCATGAGATAATTTCTTCTACTTTCTCTGTCTGTCTTCCTTTCCTAGGGCTTTGCAAAAGCCACATCCTCCTCCTTTCACCCAACCCTCTGCGCCCATTCTCCTGGTTTCATCTAAGGGAAATGTATTAGCTGTCAGTTGTTGAGTACAAATGACCCAGCACTTAGTGGCTTAGTCAATGTTTCTCCTCTCACAGTTTTAGTGGATCAGGAATTGGAGAGCAGCTTACCCTGAGGTTGCAGTCAACTGAAGCCTTGACTGCAGCTGGAAGATTTGATTCTACAAATATTTATCAGGTCACTCAAAGGTTTATTTATTTATTTAAGCCTAGAAAGCTTGGATCTGGGAAGGTGTAATGGAAGTCAGGTCAAAGAGATCTGAATTCGGCCTGGTGCAGTGGCTCACGCCTGTAATCCTAGCACTCTGGGAGGCCGAGGCGGGCGGATCGCTTGAGCTCAGGAGTTCGAGACCAGCCTGAGCAAGAGTGAGACCCCCGTCTCTACTAAAAAAAATAGAAAGAAATTAGCTGGATAACTAAATATATATATATATATTAGCCGGGCATGGTGGCGCATGCCTGTAGTCCTAGCTACTCTGGAGGCTGAGGCAGGAGGATCGCCTGAGCCCAGGAGTTTGAGGTTGCCGTGAGCTAGGCTGACGCCACAGCACTCTAGCCCAGGCAACAGAGTGAGACTCTGTCTCAAAAACCAAAAACAAAAAGGAGATCTGAATTCAAATTCCTGTCCTTCAGCTTCTTTTCCTAGGTGACCTTGAACAAGTACTCAGCCTCTCTGGCTCAGCTTCATCACCTGTTGAGCTGGCATGGTAAAATCTTGAAGATTGTATTGTGGTGGCTTGTGACAATTAAGTGAGATGTCATATAACACAATGAACACAGTACATGGCATATCGTCTGGTGCCTGTAACACTGGCAGGGCCGGGGCCGTCCAGCTGGGCGCAGTTCTACAAAGCCCCACGTCTGCCTCGGCACTTCACACGTGGGTGCCCACCCACATACCCTCTGTCCCCTGACTCTGTCCTGACGCCCCACCTGGGCCATCATGTTCCCTGCATTCTTGACACCCCCTTGACTCTTTACTGTCGTTTTCCCGTCTTGCCCCACCACTCGGATTCGGTTCACATGTACATCATTGCAGCTGTGACTCTGACCCCCTCATAGCTGAATCTGGCCCCAAATCTTGGGAGCACCACCCCAGGCTGCTTGGTTGATAGCCCCACGGCCCTTTGCCGCCACTCCTAGACCTTGCTGCCCCGGCACTGCTCCCTCAGGCCGTGAGTGCTCCATCTCGCTCGGCTGAGGCTCGAAGCAGGACCGGAGAAGCGGGCACGAGCCTGCCCGTGGGCCGCATCTGGCTGCTGTTTGTTGGAAGGTTGTCCATCTCTCTTTGCAACGCGGCCCTTGCAGACTCGCGCAGGACCCCAAAGATGAGAGGTTTCCTCTCTGCTGGAAATCTCAAGCGTGTACCAGTCTGGGGCTTTTCTGGAGAATCAGAACTTTTAAGAGCCATATAGAATAAGGGATTATAAGGACCACATAAAATTGCAGGCACCGGTAGAGAAGTCTGTGCAAGGCTGTCGCCTTTGCTCCCGATGTTGCACCTGAAATCAACCAGGCCAGGAGCGGGGAAGGAAAGCTGAATGCAAAGTTGGCAGAAAAAGGGCAAATGGTGTTTCCTTGCTGCCCCAGCCTCCGTGACGTGAGTTTCCCGCAGGAGAAGCAGGCGGCCTTTGCTTGTAGCTGCACACTCACTCAGTCCAGGACTCAGAGGAGCCAGAAGAGCTTTCCAGCAGGTGTGGGAGGATCCACGGAACCCCCCCCCCCCCGGGTGAGCTGTCAGATCAATGACATTGTCTATGAGCTGCCGCAGTGTTTGACATGCTCCACCAACTCTCGGAGCGGGAAAATAGCTGTTGTTTCACTCTCCCTTCCAAATCTCATGTAAATTTCTCTCTCTCTAACCTAGAGCCATACAGGGAAGGGGACTCTGCAACATAATTTCGTCTCCCCTAAGTTGACAGGGAGCAAAGCCATCACAAGTCATGGAGTACTCACGCTGGAAAAGTGCTTGCAAACCCTCCTTTGGGAAAAGCCAGAGAAGGCTCCTACTTCATCCGGAATCGTTTGGTTCTAATTTATTTTGTGGTGGTTGCTTTGGTTTTTTATATACACATGGATCCCTGACATCTGACACTTTATCAGCCAGGCTTGGGGGCCTAGGAGTTGACCTGGCACTGCTAGCTAGGAAGTGACGTTTTCCTGTTGAAGATAAATAATTTCACAGAATGCTGATAGCAAGCAGGGTCATTCTGTGACTGTGATGGATCAAGACACAAACAAGACCACTTCGTATCTTCTGTAATAACAGACAAATGCAAGGTCATTATGCAAACCATGAAAATGTCAAACATCCTCCTCTTCTGGTTAATATGAGTGACTGCTGCTTCTTCACCAAATGCAGCTTTAGCCTCTATTTAGTCTTCCTCCCTTCTAGATAAGATATATTAAGACGGCCAATTATAGATTCACTCCCACTTCCTGCCAGCATCCAATCCAGAACAAAGCCCCACTTCCTTGAAATCTCCCTAAAACATTTAACAGAAGCCCAAATCCTGTAAATCCTTTCTAACACAGTCTTGATGAGATACCCACAGTCCCTGGGATGTGCAACCTTCCTCATTGCCAGGAGCAACAGATCTAACTTGCTCAACTGCAGGTGTGTTTCTGGTGGGGTGCGTGGGGTGTGAGTATATAGACAGTCCCTGACTTACAACAGTTCAACTTATGATTTTTCAACTTTATGATGGTGTGAAAGCACTATGCATTCAGTAGAATCTATACTTCAAGTACCCATACAACCATTGTTTTTACTTTCAGTACAGCATTCAATAAATTAAATGAGATATTCAACACCTTATTATAAAATAGGCTTTGTGTCTATTATAATCTTATTATAAAATAGGACTTCAACTAAGTATAAGCTAACGTAAATTTTCTGAGCACATTAAGGTAGGATAGTCTAAGCTATGATGTTCAGTGGGTTAGGTGTATTAAACGCCTTTCTGACTTATTTTCAACTTACTATGGAGCTATTGGGATGTAACCTCATTGTAAATCGAGGACCATCTGTATATATGTGTGTGTGTCTCCCCTAAATCATATGGATTTTACTTAACGTTTGTTTTCCATATGATAAAATTTATATGAAACATAAAATTTAAGTGAAATTTATACAATTAAAGCAAGACTCTCACTTTCCTTGGGAGTGGCCAAGGCTTATATGTTAAGTGGACTTTCTGTAAAAAACTGAGTGTTCAATCCAGACTGTATTCCTTACATAAATTCCAACAGGAGTGGAGGGGAAGGGCCCAAGCAAGCAGGACAGTTAACTTTTCAATCACAGGGTAGTGGGACTTCAGTGGAGTCTTTGGAGTGATGGATGAGAAGGATACTGTAAGTAAGATACCGTAAGTAAGGAAAGAGCTTGGAAAATACATAAGGTTAAGCATGGAGGGGCTGTCTTTAAGGAGGGCCAGTTATTTCCCACCATAAACCCTTTATTACACTGATGGATCAGGTTGGCCAGCCAAGGCGAAGCCAATTGGTGGTGGATCTCAAATGCTAGGAATTTTTCTGTGCCCATTTGCAAATATTAAGCTCATTATGACATCACCAGGCGAGTGAAAGGATAGAAGTGGCATTCTAGAAAGGCCCAGTTCTAGCCAATGGGCAGTGGTTAAACGGCCCAGTCTGTGCTCACATCTCACCTCTGTCACTTACACATGGGGACCTTGATCATGATGCTCAATCTCTATCCCACAGTCTCACCTCTCATTTGTGAATGGGAGTGAAATGATTAAGTCTTCACCAAAATAATGCATCCAAGAGTTAAGTATGGGAGCAGTGTCTGGCCCGTTGTGCTCTACAGATATAGGCTGCTATTATAATGGTGATTGTGTTGTTGTTGTTCTTCAGGAGGAGGTTGGGAAACCAGTTACCAGAAACGTTAGGAGGGTTGGGAAGAGGAAAGGAAGTTTTAGAATGCTGTGGAGGTCCCAGCATATGGAAATTAAGTTTGGAGTGGGGTCCATAACAGGAAAGAGTGGATAGAAATCAATGGGAACAAGGATTAGCAGAACCACGCAGCATGAGAGCAAGGAGCAATGGGATTGCGCAAGTGAGAGTTGTCTGGATAAATTTCTGAGACAAAGTGCAGGGCCTGCACTGATTTTTAAAAATATAGGTTTCCCCATCTGCGTGTGAAGTGCAGGTGGGTTGGAGGTGGATGGTATAGGCTGGAATTATTAAAAGCGACCAGGCTCAGCTGGACAAGTAGGAAATTTGCAGCCATTCAAACCTCTCTTTCAAGCATAATACCCATTATACTCTGGAGTGATGAATACAGTGTTTGAATATGAATTTTCACAGTTCTTTGGGATTGGAGAATTATCACGCTATCAAATTCATCACCTGCTCAAAACTTAATGGGCCTTCCGCATTTTCCTCCTATATCAGAACGCTAGTCCATAAAATAGCTTCCATCCTGAATTGAATCAAGAATTGGTATTTCACTGATTTTCCACCTGTCTGCCATTCATTCAACAACAGAAATTATTGCTGCTTGCTGTGTGCCAAGGACTAGGAACCCTGGAGGTGGATAAAATAGGATGGTGCTTGCCCTCTGTTGTATTGTCCCAGTAGTACATGCAGAATTAGAAATCACGGTAAGTGCTAGGAAGGAAAACACAGCATGCTGCAAGAATATATAACAGAGGGGATTGATTTAATCTTCAGGGGATGGGGTACATAGTTTGCCTTCCTGCAGAGGTGATGGCTGAGTTGAGGAGTTAACTATTAGGGTGGGCAGTGAGGAAGAGCATTCCAGATTGAGGGAAGAATATGTGCAAACATCTTGAGAAGGGGGGCTTCTGGCATATTTGAGGAACATCTAGGAAAGTGGGAAGGCTTTAGGGAAAGCGTGAAGAGGAGAGAGGTGTGATGTGAGGTTGGACATGGGGTCACATGATGCAGGGCCACCTTGGAAGCTGGGAGAACCAGATGAGACGACACGGCCAGGGCCACACAGCGTATATGGATATACAGAACCCCATGAGTTCCTAGAATGTGCACTGGGAATTATTAATACTAGTAAGGTCATCAAGCCATCAAGTACAGCCCTTGACTTTGACTTTGGGTTGTTCTGTTATCTTAACCTGGGCATGAATGAAGACTTTGAGTCTCACTGCATTGACACAACTGCATGTTGTTTTAACAGAGAATTGTCTTAAATAAAGATGAGGCCGGGCGCTGTGGCTCACGCCTGTAATCCTAGCTCTTGGGAGGCCGAGGCGGGCAGATTGCTCAAGGTCAGGAGTTCAAAACCAGCCTGAGCAAGAGCGAGACCCCGTCTCTACTATAAATAGAAAGAAATTAATTGGCCAACTGATATATACATAAAAAATTAGCCGGGCATGGTGGCGCATGCCTGTAGTCCCAGCTACTCGGGAGGCTGAGGCAGAAGGATCACTCAAGCCCAGGAGTTTGAGGTTGCTGTGAGCTAGGCTGACGCCATGGCACTCACTCTAGCCTGGGCAACAAAGTGAGACTCTGTCTCAAATAAAAAAAAAAAAAAAAAAAAAAGATGAGATGGGTGAACAAAAGAAAGCAAAAAGCCAATGGAAGAGGCAAAGCAGTCAGGCACATATCTTTACTGCTGCCTTATTTTTTCTCCTTCTTTAGTATCCTGTGAAAATTTTGAGTGAAATACTTTGGATCCCTAGGGCTTGGGGAAGTTTATCTTTTCAGGGCTGTTGGAAAGACAAGGACATTTTGGAGTGGTTTGGTAGCAATTTGTGGTCCCTCTCTGCTTTTCTTGGCAGCAGGACTTGCTTTCCCTGGCAGGGCCCTGCCCGGATGTGCTGGTGAGGCCCAGCATTTTAAGGAAACTGTCTCAATGGCTGAGGTTTTTAGGGCTCACTTCACGTTTGTATTCAATTCACTGAGTGTTTATCCAGAGGCTTGGACTAGGTTTGAGGGAGAACTTTGCCAACAAAGAAAAAAAAAAAACACGTCAGCAGATAAAATTAAGGAATAGCATTCTCAGGTAAAGAATAAAATTCAGAACTGAATTCTTAGAGGAAAACACCCAGTGTTATGTTCCTGAACTCATAAGAAATCGTAATTTCTAGGAACAGGTAATTACACACAAAAGAAAAGGAAAGAACGCTCTTAATCCTTAAATGCTCCCAATTCAGGAAAAGTTGTTTATTTTCACTGGAAAGGGGAATAGGATGTTACAAACAAAACAGTATCCAGGTGCTAATAAATGACACCTCAGAGCGAATTGGGATGCCTTCCAATTACTGTAGTTATACAAAGGCATAATTTAGTTCTTCAGCTTTTGATTAAAAAAAAAAATCCTGATTCTGTAATCTCAATTTAGAACTAAATTACCTGGTTGCTCTCTCTCTCTCTCTCATTCTCTTATTAAGGAAAATAATTTTCTAAGAAAAATACTTTGGGGATTTGAGATATAGCCTCTCTCAGAAGTACCAAGTAATTTCATCAAGAAGTAAATAGAGAAAATAGAACAAGGATCTCATCGTTGGATTTTCTGAGGTCACAGGGCCTGGCTTGGGTCCTTGATTCAGTCCTTTATGCAAAACACTTTGCATTTAATCACAGGGAGCTGTTGTCAAGCAAAGAAATACCCCTGGAGATAAAAAATTTTCTCTTTCCTCTTGTTCATCATGAGGATGTCATTACAGAACAAAGGGAACGGGGAGACAGATGCATAGCCGGTAATCTTTGCCATGATTAAGAGAAACTGGGGATAGAAATTAAGATACCAGCAATCACTCTCAAAGATTATTCCCAATCTATACAGTATCAAGCTGCTCTAGTTCAAAACGTTATGGTTTTTATGGTGGGCATAAAGAATTTGTGCCACCCCCCTGACATTTAGCCTTAAGTCATCTTGCAGTAGAAATGCTGACGGCAGGAATGAATGATATGCTGAGAACTCACGATTCATCTTTTTCCACTGTCTCCTTTCCTCCTTCATCCATACTAAGTAAATGGAATGAATTCGCACTCTTTCTGTTGGAATTTATCAGTCAGTAAGCGTAGCTACCAAATGTTTCAGCCTCCCGACGCTCCTACCTAATGAGACAATTTCTGCCTGAAGAATGGATTATATTTAGACCAAGTCCTCGGTCTGAATTGAGATTTCTATAAAGTAACATCTCTTTTTTCATCAGCTGAGACAGTGAGGCAAAAATAGAACTCTCTCACTTCTCTTTTGCTAATGTGTGTTAACAAGAAAAGTGAATGAACTCCACTTGTGTCTTACGGCTGCAGACACCTTTGAGGTGGACGAGTCCCTTGGTTCCCTATTCGGTGACCTCAATCTGACAGACAGGGCTACAGGCAGGCTCGTCTGCAGCTGTGCCGGGTTGCTGCATGCAAAGCACTGCCGTGGATCTTCGGGGTGATGGGAGTGGCGTCAGTGAGGACGCCAACTTCATGAAGACGATAATAGCCACCACAGTGTGCCAGGAACTGCGCTAAGTGCTTTATGTGACATCGCCTCATTTAGTCGTCACCCAAGCCCAGTGGATGGGGACACTACTATGCCCATCGATACCCATAGGGGCAAGTGACTTACTCAAGGTCATTCAAACAGGGAAGAGGGAATGATGAGCTCAATTTGAATCTCACTGCTCCAAACATGGTTGAGACCGATGGTTCCCAGGTGGGTCTAATTCCGAAGGCTGCTGTAACTTCTGTGTCCACTGCAGCGTTCTTAATACAACGATCTGGTGCTGCCACTGTGAAAATTCTCCTTCGGTTAGTGGTTGTTCCAAACCTACCTTTGTTCCAAACCTTTCTAAAGCCTTTTCATTTTCAATTTAGTTTCAGGCTTCTCCAGTTTTCTCCCTTCCATGCTCTTGGCTTCAGAGCTAACGTTGTCAGGGAACAGTTTAGTACCTTTCCTCGGAAATGGGAACAGTATACAATAATTTTCATTCGTGTTTTTCATTCACCCTAAAAATATCTCAGATTTCTGAACATTAGCATACTCATATTGATCGTTTTACAAAAGAGCCCCTAATGTCCCATTTGTTTTATTTTTTAAAAAACATTACAGCGATTAGTGTTGTAGTCTTAATAGTTGGGTCAACGTTTTAAAGACAGATTCAGATCCACAGTTTATGATTCCTTGGTTGTTTAGGAAGGCAGAGGATGACATTTACTGTGTCCACATGATATGGCAAGCCCTGTAATATCTGCTTTATGGATATACTTTTTGAAGCTACAAGAACTATTTCCATTTCACAGATGAGGATGTGTAGGCAGAAAGCGATTAGGAGACCCACACAACGTTGTGTGCGGAAGAACTGGGATTCAAACACAGGCCTGCTTAACTCTGAAGCCCAGACTTGCTTTATCAGAAAAGCTTCCTAGAAACTCGGAAACGACAAACTGGTTCCCTGGGTGGTTCTGACTTTGTAAAGAACCACAAATATGTATGTCCCACTAATTAACTGACGGTGGATGGTTTTCCTTATTATGAAGTTCTGGAGATCATCGACAATCCTTTTTTAATAGAAATTTATGGGGTACACGTGAAATTTTGTTACATGTATATAATACATGGTGATCATCATGGTATTTAGGGTGTTCATCGCCAAAGTACAGTACATTTTTGTTAATTATAGTTACCCTACTCAGCAAGCAAACAAAACATTGAACTTAGTCCTTCTATTTTACTGAATGTTTATACCCTTTAACCCACTTCTCTTCCTCCTGCCCCACTCCTCATTTACCCTTTTCAGTCTCTGTTATCTATCTTCCCACTCTCTACTTCCATGGGATCAAATTTTTTAGCTGTCACATATAAGTGAGAAAATGTGATATTTGTCTTTTTGTTCCTGGCTTATTTTATTTAAGATAGTGTCTTCCAGTTCCATCCATGTTGCTACAAAAGACACCATTTAATTCTTTTTAATGGCTGAATAGTATTCCATTGTATATATACACTACATCTTCCTTATCTATTCTTTTGTTGATGGACACTTGGGTTGATTCTGTATTTTTGCTGTTGTCAATAATGCTGCAATAAACATGTGAGCTTATTTCAACATATATTGCAGGTATGCCGTTGGCATATTGATTTCTTTTCCTTTGGGTAGATACCTAGTAGTGGGATTACTAATTGAATGGTAATTCTATTGTTAGTTTTTGAGAAATATCCATAATGTTTTCCATAGTGGCTGTACTAGTGACATTGCCACCACTAGCATATGAGAGTTCCCTTTTCTCCACATCCTTGCCAACATCTGTTATTTTTTGCCTTTTTAATAAGAGCCATTCTGACTTAGATATCTTATTGTGGTTTTGATTTGCATTTCTCTGATAATTAGTGAGATCGAGCAGTTTTTCATCTACCCCTGGGCTGTTTGTATGTCTTCTTTTGAGAAATGTCTATCCATGTGCTTTGCCTACTTTTTAATGGGATTATTTATTTTTTTCCTGTTGAATTGTTTGAGTTCTTTGCATATTCTGGATATTAGTCCGCTGTTCAATGAATAGTTTACCAATATTTTCTCCCATACAACAGGTTGTGTTTTCATTCTATTGATTATTTCTTTTGTTGTGCAGAAGCTTTTTAGTTTAAGTTCCATTTATTATTGTTTTTGTTGCTTGCGCTTTTGAGGTCTTAGTCATAAATTCTTTGCCTAGACCAATGTCCAGGAGAGTTTTTCCTAGGTTTTCTTTTAGTATTTTTATAGTTTTGGGTCTTATGTTTAAGTCTTTAAATCATTTTTATTTGATTTCTGTATATGGTGAGAAATAGGGGTCCAGTTTCATTCTTCTTCATGTGGCTATCCAATTTTCCCGGCACCCTCGATTGAAGACAGTGTCCTTTCCCCAATGAAAGTTTTTGTTGGCTTTGTCAAAGATCAATTAGCTGATCTTCTAACTGGGACCCTGACTAATATAACCACTGACTATCTGTATAACCTGGGATAAATTCCTTAATCTCCTGGGGTAAATTCCTGAATCTCTCTTGGCCTTAGTTTTCTCTCTGTAAAATACAGGTAATAATACCTTCTGCAGAAGGTCATCTTAAGAATCAAATAAAGTTATACATATAAGGTGCAGTACACCATACACATAGTAAGCACTCAGTAAATGTTAAGATATGTAACTATGTAAGATAAGATATGTAAATATGTAAGTTTATTTCTGGGTTTTCTATTCTTTTCTAGTGGGCTACGTGTCTATTTAGCATCAATAATCTTAAAGAACAAAGCAGATGAAGCAGCAATTGCAATCAAATTCTCAGACATTACTAAATGATAGTCCCGTTTGTGGGGATAGCCCTTGGGTCACTTGGCTGTTGCCTTTGTCTAGGTCACTTTCTTCTGATAAACTTTGAATACTGCAACATTTCCTTGTTGTCCTCATGAGGGCGAATGGTTTTTATTCAGCAGCCTTTTATGGGAAAGCAGTGTAGGACAACTTTTTCTTTTCTATATTAAGAGTCGCCCCCTCCATCTCCCCAGTTTGGAGTTGCAGTAACCAATCTCAAGCAATCTGAAGGAGAGCCAAGACAGGGAATGAATTCCTTAGTAGAGCACAATAAGAGAAGGGAGAGTCTTGGTCTCTTCTTTGGTCTAACTAAGCTCTCCTTGGAGAAGAACATTGAGAATGATAGAATTTAGCACCAGAAACTTTGAAGCAATCTCATACCTTTTTCCATGATATAAATATACCTTCTTCTGATCTCTAGCAAATGGTCTGACCAAGTGTGGTTATCTGCTGGAACACTGTGTGATGGAGAGGTCCCACCTGTTATGGGGGCAACCTACTCCAATAATGATGACATTATTATCACTATAGGTTATATACCAGCAAGACTAAAAGCAAAGTTCTTCAGGAAGACTGCACTCAAACCCTGGCTTCATTCATTGGTCCTGTAGATCCATTCTCGATGTTTCTCCATCCTCTGTGCTTCTGAGGGAGGTTGAACAGCAAGACTACATATGAATTGTTGCAATGGACTCTCCTGCCTTCCAGCTTCCAGCTGGTTTTGGCCAATAGGGAGCCCTGGAGGGGAATAAAGGACAGAAGGGAAGTAGGGGTTGAGGTATTTATTCCCAGGTGCCCTTCCAGTGAGTTGCTATGGCTACAAAGGTCTCAGCTCCTGTCAGGTGGCCTTCTCCATATAGGATTCCCCTTTCAGTCCCAGTAACCTCCCTTTGGGCTTAGGGTGGGTAACTGTCCCTTACTGTTACCAGCCCAGGCAGTCCGAGCTATCCCTTAGAGTTTCCCTACACGTTTTCCATACCCTTCTAAATAGTCCCTTTATTTCACTTAACACAATTTCCTCAATTTGAATATACCATCTTCTAGGGACCCTGACTATTATAACCACTGTTTATATAACTGGGGTAAATTCCTTAATCTCCTGGGATAAATTCCTTAATCTCTCTTGGCCTCAGTTTTCTCCTCTGTAAAATGTGGGCAATAATATATTCTGTAGAAGGTCATCTTAAAATCAAGCAAGGTTATACATGTAAGTTACAGTACATTATACACATTCTAAGCACATCAGTAAATGATAAGATAATACTATGACTACCGCGAAGTTCCAGTTTACACACTACCTTAATCTCAACTATAGTAGCTCACTTCTTGTAGCTTGGGTTAGGTTTTAAGTCAACAATCAATAAGGCGAAAAGGAAAAAAAAATCTCTTATGGTCAGAATTCATTTTTAAAATCCCTTAAGTCACCTATCAGAGTATATATTGTACAATCGTTTTTGTATTCAGTCCTGTAGGGTAGTTCCTATTCACACTGAGGTTTGAGAACCCATGAGCTAGAATTAAGAAAGGTAAAATGTATATCCGAATGTCAGAGTATTACACGTATTCTGCTTTTCTCATAACTATGGAATCCCTAGGGGAGACTGAAAGATGCTAGCAAATTCAGAAGTGTTCCCACTAGCCTGCAGGGTTGGACTTGTTCTATTCTCATATCTTCTCTGTCAACTTGTAGCTAGCTAAGAGACCTGAACTTTGCTGTGAGGAGTCATTGGGGTCATACTCCAGGGCACACATTAAGTGGGGAGGCTAGGTTCTCAAGTGAGCTCAGTGGTAAATTAAACGGGGTGCAAGCTGCTGCTCCCACATATCTAGGATGGCTCTTTATTAAGCACACGGGATGTGCCAGGGTCACAGCTACGCATTTGCCATGTATCATCCCATTTAATCCTCATGACAACCTTGAGCTGGTCATTATTGTCATCTTCAGTTTCGAGATGAGGAAGCTAAGAACCTAAGGTGTGTAGGGGACTGACATATATTTTCCTAGTTTAAGAATTAAAGTTAGTGAGTAATGTACGTGTTCTGCCCAGAGTGTTTGAAAGTAATGTGTTCTGGACAGGCTCCCTGTGAAAAACCAAGTTGTTGCCTAGAGGCATAACAAAGGACCTGAGCTGCAACTAGCAAGAGCAGCCACACCCCACGGCATTCGGGGTCTGGAGGCCACATGATAAACACCCCATAAGATGGCTGGTTAGTCAATGATGGGTAAGACTCCTCAAGGGAGGGGCGACCTAAGCCAGGCACAGCCTCCGGGGTTCAGCCGAAGATCTTAGGGGGTCACCCTAAGAGAAACTGGGGATGAGAAATGCCCCCTGTGGCTCACCTTGCCCATCCTTGCTAATCTCAGTCCTTTATCTATGCCTAGTGCCTAGAGCAACCACCTGGAGATTCTGAGTCAGGGGATATCTGCTTCCCTAAGGGTACGCATTCTGGAATTTATGGCTATTGTTGCCACGCCTGGGTGGTTGTGTACAAGGAACTAACTTTAATCTTTTAGAGTATAAAAATAAAACTGACCAGGTGTATTACTACTCAAGTCAACCGTTTGTATGTATGTCTGCGTTTTTCTTTGTGTTCTGCGTTTGTGTTTTGTGCTCTGTGTTCATCCTCCGTCCTGTAAACGGGCCATGACAAAGGTGCCTAGACTGAGGTGACATAGAGTGTAATATATGGCAGGGGTCGTATTTAATGCAGGTCTGCCTGACCCAGAGCTGAGCACTGATCCTGCACAGTGGCAGTGCCATGTGGTGGCTTGTCCTCAATGCTCTATGTATTTGTGACATAAGAAGAAGGCTCTATGTTTTCATAGCTTCTCATATTGGTTGTCTAGAATAACACATATGTGTTTGCCTGGAAAGATTTTCATTCCCTGTATTTGAAGACAAGAGGATCAGCCTGTATCATATCTTCCCTAGTTTTTGTTTGTTTTTCTTTCCAAAGGTTAAACACGGCAGTTTTCCCTGACTACTTCTCACAGCCTTATTTCCCATCTTGTTGAACCACCTCTAGTCCAGTGGTTCCTGACTCTGGCTACACACAGGGGACTCAATCACCTGGGGAAGTTTTTAAAAGAGATTCAAGTCAGGGCCTCCTGGATTGATGGACCAGAAATTTCTGGAAGGTGAACTGAACATTTTTATTTTCTAAAAAACTCTCTCAGAACATTTTAAGGAACAGCCAGTGTAAAAATCACTGCTCCAGTTTGCTTAAAAAGTGAAGGATTGGTGTGAACATTGGCAGAGGCTCTCTGGCATGAAGAAAGAGAACCGATTTCTTCAAGCTATAATGATTATTGGACAGCATTATCTGTGGCATAGTCCACGTGACTTAAGAGACCTGGTCTCCCAGGGCAGCTGAATGCAAATGTCTCTCAAGTGTAGGATGGCATGTCAGGGTTTATAGACACAGTGGCAAACTAGAATGACGATTCCCATCGAATCCAGCCATGCTCAATGGTTCACCTGAAATCCCTCAGGTCTTGAACATTGAAAACATAATTGAGTGTTTTTCAATTGGAAGTTTTAAGAAGTGAAAAACAGCTCTATCCCTTGTTCTCCTTTTTTGCTTTGTGTTCATACACCAGCAGGTGCCTTGCTCTTGCAGTGAGTGCTAATGAATGGTGCAGCTCAGCCCTCCACGCATGTGTGCAGATATGGAGGGATTATGCTGGAGTACTTCATTCATGCTGATGGTAAGGGGGGGTCCTAACAACAGAGTAGTGCTGCTGGGATCATTAATATTTAGGCCTGGGAGAGATGGCCCTGCCTTGTTCTTTAGCTACCACCTCAGCAGAGAGGGAAACAAAATCCCTAAATTGTGCAGTTAGAAAATTAGACTGCGAATGTTGTCTATGTGACAACTTAAGATACAAAGTCAGGCCGGGCGCAGTGGCTCACGCCTGTAATCCTAGCTCTTGGGAGGCCGAGGCGGGCGGATTGCTCAAGGTCAGGAGTTCAAAACCAGCCTGAGCAAGAGCGAGACCCCGTCTCTACTATAAATAGAAAGAAATTAATTGGCCAACTAATATATATATATATAAAATTAGCCGGGCATGGTGGCGCATGCCTGTAGTCCCAGCTACTTGGGAGGCTGAGGCAGGAGGGTCCCTTGAGCCCAGGAGATTGAGGTTGCTGTGAGCTAGGCTGACGCCATGGCACTCACTCTAGCCTGGACAACAAAGCGAGACTGTCTCAAAAAAAAAAAAAAAAAAAAAAAAGAAGATACAGAGTCACACACCTACCCTTGACAAGTATTAATAGAAGAGAGTGTCAAACATCATATCAATGTGTAAGAAAGTAGTTTTTTAAATCTACAATTTTTTTTAAAACACATTTGCCAGATTACACAAAAACTAGATTTTTTAGAAGAGCAGAGTACCCAAAACTCAAATGCCCAAGGATGGAGAGATGGTTAAGGCTTTTTTTTTTTTTTAATGAGTGGTTCTGAAGGTTCTTAGGATGAGTAAGATACAGATCTGATTAATTCAATGGGGCAGACAGGAAGGAGGGAGGAGGAAAGAAGAGGGGAGAGATGGAGAAAGGCCTGGATGGAGGAAGATGTTTGGACTCAGATTTTGGAAAGGGGGGTGAAGGAAGGAGGTTATCAGAAATTTACTTTTTAAGCTTATATAATCCCCCCCTTCTTTTTCTTGTTATTTCTCTCATGTGCCTATTTATCCTTGGACGTTTTGCCCAAAACTATTTTTCAAGGACCATTAGAATTAAACTGAACTTTTTTTTTTTTTTTGACAATTTACTGGATGCCAGACTCCAGTTTAGGAGCTTCGCATATCTTTTTAATTTCCTTTAGTTCTCTTAGCACTGCGAGGTGAGAGATGATACTCCCATTTTGCAGACGGCATGAAGCGAAGTTGAGGAATTGCCCCAGATTACTCTGCTGGAAGAGGGTAAAGAACTCCAGCCTCCCGATACGGGCGCCTGGCATTTAACCACCCCAGTCCTGCTGGGACTCGGCTCCTCGGGCACCATCCCTGGACCGGCTCCGCGAGTTTCCACGTGGCCGGCCGCGTTCCTTCGCTGACATTCAGCACAGCGGGCCGGAGAGCGCCTCTGGGGGAAGGAGACTGAAGGGGCGGGTGCCTAGGAACACGGCCAGAGACCTCGCCCCACGCCCCACGCATGTTGGTCCCAAGAAACAGGCGCGCCCCGCTGACATCGCCCAGGCGCGTCTATACTTTGCAAATCTTTTTCTCACGAGAGCCTGTTTAATTCTCACCGCGGCCCTGCAAAGGGGATTATTTTGGGTCCCATTGTCCAGACGCGTAAAGCGAGGCTTTGCCTTCCCCGCGGTCACAGGGTCGGCAGGTGGTGGAGCCGTAGGTGTTTGCCGTGTCCCCGCGATAATAAAAGCTGCACGGGGTTCGACATTATTATGCAAAGCCGGCCGGGAGGCTTGGACTCTCCCTTGCACGAGCCCATCTGTCTCCGCGCGCCACCCCCGGGACTCGGAAGCCTGCGGGGAGCAGAGCCGGGTGGGTGGAGACGCGTCCCCGGCCGCTCGCCCGGGCCAACTCCGCGCGCCTTCCCGACCTGCGCCCCCGAGGCCGACCGCTCTCGGCTTAAAAAAAAAAAACAAACGCAAAAAACCCACCACCTCCCTTACACCCCTCCCGCCGCCCCCAGGGAGCTGCATTAATATTAATCTCCATGAATAATTGAAGTGAAGGCCGGAGATTTATTCGGGCTTCCGCGGGGGAGGGCGCGCAGCTGGGACGCGTTTCGGCCGCGCCACCGCGTCTTTCAGCCGCCGGGTTCCGCGGGGCCCGGACCCAGACGTGGGAGGATGGGGTGGGTGTGCCCGCCTGTGAGCTCGGGGGTGAGTGTGAGCTGAAGCGGATGTGCCGGGGGGAGGCGAGCGCCCGAGGCTGCTCCAGGGAGGCGGGGACGGAGGGGCATCCTGGGTCTCCACGCCGTCGCCTGCGCTTCACCCCGCGCGAGGTGACTCGGGGCCACGCCGACTTGAGAGGAAACAATAGCGACTCCTCAGTTCCTGGGCTCCTGCCACCGGCTGCCCAGGCCTTCCCGGACGAGCGGCGGGGCCTCTTTTCTTATTCGGCTAATTTATGGCTAGAGGCTGGGGGAGGGACGACAGAGGAGGGACCGCGCCTGGGGATGGGGGGCGGGGGGCGGCGGTTAAAGGAGTCGCTCGAGGCGGCGGCGCGGGTGATGTCAGCTCTCGACGAAAATAGCGAGGGATCGCCTGCAAATCCCCAGCTCCGGCGGGGCTAAACCTTGCAATCCCTCCCCGGCCGGCTCCCAGCCAGGGCGCAGCGGCCTCCACCGCCTCCCCCGGCGCGCACACACCCGCACACGCGCGCACGCACGCTCACACTCCCCCGCACACACACTCACCGTCCTCCCCCTGCCACCACTCTCCGTGCCCGCCGCTCGTCGCACCCGCGATCCCCAAAGCAAAGCACAGGTGGCAGCGGCGGCGGCGGCGGCGGCAGAGACGCATTGCCGGAGTGCGCCCTCCTACAGCCCCGGGCGCAGCGCTCTCTCGGGGAAGCCACCCTCTGCGCCCCCGAGTTCCCAGCCAAGCGCCACCCCAGCCGGCGGAGGGGAGCGCGGGTCGCGCGCCGCGGAGAGCCGGGACGCGGATTAGCGCCCGCAGGAGCCTCTTGCGCCCGTTGAGGCGCTAAAGGGCTTACCCGGGAGGGGGGTGGAAGGGCGGGGAGAGGCTCCCCCTTAAATACCGCTCCCGGCCACACTTGCGCTCACCCCGGCACCCGCTCGCTCCCTCGCCCGCCGCTGCCGGAGAGCGCCGAAGAGGAGGGGGCGTTCCCTAGACCATGGCATCCACGGAAGGGTGAGGGGGCTTTTCTCGGTACCCGCGGGGAAGCCGGGCCTGCGCGCGGGGTGGTGGCCCCCCTGTCTGGGATGGGGACTGAGAGACGTCGCCACCGGGCCTCGGAGACGGCGACGGAGCGGTGGCTAGCCTGGGGGTGGGATGGTGCGGAGGGGATTGAATTTCTTTGGTGGAGCTTGCTGCTTAACCCTTTGGAAGATGCGAGAGACGGAGGGTGGTTTTATTTTATTTAAAGGGGTAAGGTACGCTGGAGACGTGAAAAAGAGTGTGAAGAAGAAATTCTCTGGAGGTTACTTTTGAGATTTCAAAACAATAAGGGATTAGGCACGGTGTGAGCAGACTCTGGCCGGGAAGCAGCGCCTGGAGCGGCGAGCGCGGCTCCGGCTGGAAGGTGGGGACCGGCCGGGAATGAATGAGCCCGGGCCAGGCTGGGGCGGGGCGAGGACCGGCGCGCGCGGCCTGGAGCGCCAGTTTGCAGGGTCGCCAGGGAGATCCTGGGCCCGCTCGCGTCGCTCCTTGTCCCGGGATGGCGGAATCTCCCTGGCCAGCTCTAAGGAAGCGCGGAAGAGATTTGGGTGCTTCCCGGGAGGAGGCGGGAAACGTGGTTTTGGGCAAGGGCAGGAGTCCGCAGACTCTGGCGGGTGTAGCGTTGGCTTCCCTATTTTGCCTGCGGCCCTGGAGTCGTCTCCTGCCTCCTGAGAGCGCAGTTGACTCGGAGAAAACTCCCAGCGATAAATAAAGACAGCTGTGGTCGTTAGGAAGAGGGCGATGGGGATGCAAGAGGCAAAAGGAGTCCCTGAACCAATATCTCCCAGGAAACTTTTCTGGCTTGGTAGAGCCTGTGTGGCAATTGAAAGACTGGTTCGGGAGCTCGGCTTTTTGGTTAATTCTTAAAATTGCACTGGCCACTTGCAAAAGACCCCAGGATCCATGTTATGTGAAACGCAAATACCAGGGGCTCCTCTGGGCTCAAGTGGAGAGTCCTTGGTGCTGACCCTTTCCAGTTTCTTTTGATGCATTTTACCAGCTCTGCAGGCTTGTTTTAGGGAAATGGGTCTGCAAGCAGGAGTGAGGAGCTGTGTCCAAAGCCAGATCTCTAGACTCCAGCCTCTGACAACGGGAAAATATTTCTAAAACTGTCTCTCTGTGTCCAGGAGAAGGAACCCTGGAGTCCTTCCAGAGAGCTCTGGCATCTTGTCACAGCACGAAATTTCTTTTCTCTTTTTGTCCTAGCAGTTCAGCAGTATGGACCTTTTAGATTATTTCTTCTCTAAAAGGATGCGCCAGAAAGACACCTGTGCACAAGGAGGGTGGTACCTTTTGCTAAAACGGATCGCTAGAAATAAATATTAAGATCCCATATGCCTCAACATCAGTGCCTTCCCTTGTTTAATTTAGAAGGCTTCCATAGTAGCAAAGATATAGAGGCATTTCTGGGTCCCTTCAGGGCCCTTCTAGATGTACCCTGCTTGTGAAGGCTAGATTGGAAGACATCTGTGAAAAAGATGGATGATGATACTCTTTCAAATCCTGTGTCCAACTTGCTCCCTATTTTGAAGACCAGACAGAGGAGGGAGAGGTTAAGACAGCCACAAAAATCCCCAGACTAAGTATGTTTATCTCACCTTTGTCCTCAAAGAGACAAAGAGAGCTGCCAAATGATTTGACATTAAATATAATGCAGAAGTGATTTTCAGCATTCCAATTAATGCCATCTTTGTGCACTGTGCATGGTTAAGAAAAGATTGGCCGAAGGAACTTGAATTTAAGAGATGAAAGAATTGGAAAAATTTGGAAGGCTGGGAAACAAATATAGAAAGATCTTATGACCCATCATTGTTTAACAACAGGAACTGATGTACACGCGACATTCTCAAAAGTGCTGGTCTTTCCTTTATTCCTCTCTTCTTTCCTTTTGTCTTTTCTTCCAGGAACATTTACTGAGTACTTAGTGGGTAGAACTACCAGTACTACTGTACCAGAACTACCAGTACTTACTGGGTAGAACATGTAAGGCACTCTGGGGGACACAGAGATATAAACAGTCTAGGAGTCGGGCTTATAGACATTTAGCCCCAGCTGATGACTTTTATTAGTAAATTGTTCATGTGGGTTGGTGCAATTCTCTTGCCTGTTCTGATATCTTTGGTTAATGTGGCTTATAAAGGAAAATTCACTAAGACTCCTGGGGCTGGTTTCTTTTGTTAGCCTTTGCCCTCTAACAATATTGAAACTGTTTCCTTGAAGCATACATTGCTGAGGAGGAAGCAAAAATAGCAATGTAGTTATATACTTCCAATTTATGTATTTTCAGTTCAACTCTGTTTGATCCAGAATGTTTGGGGAATGGGGTAATATGGCAAACCAACCATTCTGGATAACATTTCTTCAGTGATGTCATTACCATCAACAACATATGTTGATTACCAATTTTTAAAGAATTATTAGAAGCAATAGTGACGTCTTGTGTTTGTTTAGCACTCCACTTTCAAAGCTCATTTGGGTACATCATCACATTTGATTCTTCCAATAAGTCTGTGAAGCAGGCAGTCCAATGAAAATAGACTTTAAATATAAAATTATATATATAGAATATAATGTCATCTTTCCAGGAAGATTCCAGGACTTGGCAAAGCTTTGAGGTTATCATCTGGATATATCAGTTATCATTGAAGAGCGTGCTAGGCATGGTTGGTGCAAAAGATTATTGGCTTTCTCTCAAAACTTTGGCATATATATCCTGCAAATTGCCTTTTGGAATATTCTTTTTATAATCTGTGCACTTGGTCTTTGCTTTTGCAGAGCAGACCCAACCATTGTCTGGTTACTTGAGGGTTTTGATTATTTGGAATTGGGATTATTAGCATCCAGTGTCTATAAAAATCAACAGTGGACTCTCTGGTAGTTCCCAGGCCTTAAGAGGTATTTTCCTACAAAGCAAGGTCTAATTTGGTAGTTGAACATTCTCTTTTTCTGATTTTCCCTGTCATGGCTAGAATTACTGAGATGGCTTTTAGGTCCCTGATCCAAATTGGAAAGAGATTATAAGTAGTTGGTGGCAGACAGGCTAGTGTCTGTTATTGACTGGGTCACCGTGGAGTGTCCAAATGGTGAGGAGGCAGGCATTTTAGAAATATGTTCCTGGAGGTGGCTAGGTCACCCCATAAGCCAGCGACTCAAGGCAATTTGTTTTCTGATCAGCTCTCAGGAGCCAAGGGGTCAGGGCGAAAGCCAACCACGAGGGCTTGGGTTTCAGTTTGACTTAGAGAGCAAGTGAAACAGAAAACTGCTGACAGCAGAAAAACCTTGGCAGAGGAGACCCCCTGAATTTATTATTTCAAGCAAACAAAAGCAAAACATAACAGTTGCCTTCTGCCTCTCCCGTTGGGAATGAAGTTGAGGTCAGTCGGTGGAGCAGACTTATTGGAAAGTGGGTAGAGGCCAAGGCGCCTGGGGTCTAGAAGGGTTTGCATATTGCATGCCTTAGGCTTCGCTGGAATTTTCATTTCTCATTTTCCAGAATATAGAAATTGGCATCCTTGGGTAAAATAGATGTTAGTAGAGCTATGAGAAAGCTATTTTATGTTTACTAAGACAGTCTCTCATGAGTAATTGGAAGCTTAATTCTGAAGAAATAATTTCTAAATCCAAATGAAACTTGGGAAGCAGAAATGCCGGGTTATGAAAAAGCAAAAAATAGGTTTGTTCATCAGTATCTGTGGCCCCTTCTCTTTCTCTTTTATGCAACACGATTAGGTGTTGTCTCTGTTGACTTTGGCTTTAATGGATGTGTTAGACAAGGAAAAGTCCTTAACAGATGATTCTTCAGCTGAAGAAACAAGCAATATATAACAGCTAGGTGTGAGATTTCTGGGTCAGTGTGCCATCAATCCTACAGTTCCAGGATTGCAAAACCTTTTCATATTTCGCTGCTCAAGGTTGATTTCAATGAAAATCCCCCTTCCCCACCCTCCTCCATGGCTGTTTCACACAATGCCTGGATGTCTGTTTTCCCCCTTTAAAGGCAAACTAGATTGTTTCTCATATTGAAATTTCCTCCATTGGACTGGCTTGTCTCTCGGAATCAACTGAATCTACTCTTCGTTTCAATTGCCTGCTTTAATCATTTTTAATCTAATAAAACACCAACAATCTTGCAACTTCTAGCAATAGTAGGCAGAAGCATCATTCTTGAGATAAAATTTTAGTTTTGTTTGCATTTTCAGAACTTGTCCTCGCAGTCTGAAAAAAAAATCTAACAAATGCCAGACACTGCCTTGCTTTCAGCCTTTGCTTCCATGCCCTTAACAGCTTGTTGGGGGCAGGCGGCATGCTTCATAGAAAGGGTTTTAGAATCCAGATTACGGCAAATCTCTTTATTTACCGGGATCCTGAGCTATTCTCTCCTCCCTCTGCCCACCCTTCACCCTGCAACTCTCCAAGTGCCAAGTCCTTGGAATGAATTAATTAAAGGAGTGTTTAAAAATATCTCATTGCTCCATCTCCACGTACTCCATCATTGATTGGAGGCAGATGGGCTGCATATTTGTCGGTAGAATAGAAAAGGACTAGCATCTCGTTATAAATCTGTCTGGTTTTAAATGATGTCAGAAAAGACAATGGGCCAGCAGTATTAAAGGAGAGTAAAGGATAGATCTTGAAAATTTCGAAAAGAATACCTCACTTTATTAGTGCTTTGTTTTATTTTTAATGTTGTTTGTCAACTGTGTTGATATTTATTTATTTTTCATTCATTTATTTATTTAACATCTCATTTAGATAAGCAGATATGACCGCTATTTGCTGAACTGCCGTCTGGTGTTTTTGGCTATCTCAGCAGCTGCTTTGGATTATAGACTCATTGAGCAAGGACTGTCCTTTAAAAACACAACAGAAAGGAATGAACTCCATTTTGGCAGCTGGACTTGACCTGTGTCAGTCCGGGTCCTCTCTGGGATACACGACGGCAAATGTTAAAGACCTTGAATGAAGTCCTTAGGGACAAGGAGGGAGACATTGTCCCCGCACTCCCCTGTATATGAGAAGCTTCATTTAAATCACAGACAGTACTTTCTTCTGTTATGTTTGGTCAGGAGGGCCATCTGTCACTTGCTGTTCGTAATCTGGCACAGGACTTTCGGTCATGTGGCCCTGCCGTCCTGGGTTCCCAGCCACTGTGCTCTCAGGAGCACAAAGCTGGTGACAAAGTTGGAAGCGGCACTGAGACCTGTCTGCCTCCCAGCCTCATGTGCTTTGAGCAGCATTGGAAATGAGGAGCCCGGTGCCTTGGACTGTAGGTGGACCCCAGGCATATTCTTTTTGTCTCCCAGAGGATTTTCAACATGTTTTAATTATTTGCCTATACTTAAAAATATTTGCCTATACTTAAAAATATTAAAAAATTATTTGCCTATACTTAAAAAATATTGCCTATACTTAAAAAAAATCCTAATTCTGGCCTCTCTTAAAAATTGGGAGACCTGATGACAAAGAACCTGCCCTTTTGTCTTGGTACTGAGTAATTACAGCCCAGCATTGTTTTAATCACTTCAACATGTGTTAATTTATTTCATCCCCACAACAATATGATACAGCAGGGGTAATCGTTAGCCCCATTTTACAGGTGTAGAAACTGAGTCATAGAGTGATTAAGTAATTTGCCTAGGATTTCACAGCTAGTGAGTGGCAAAGCCAGGCCTTAATCCCAGGCAACCTATCTCTGAGACCAATATCTCTTAGTCCATCAGGGCAGGGGTTAGCTGGGGCTGAGAAATGGCTGTCTCCTGAGACAAGGCCTGTGCTTTTCAGGTTGGGCACAGTCTTTTCTGGGACCATGTCACTCATGTCACCTGCTTGATCTCTTACCTCTCCAAGGCAGCTATGGAGAGACTGAGAACTTGGATTCCATCTTCTTAGGATATACCATTGTGTTGTGGTTTGGGATTGGAAAAATTATTCAAAATCTCATTTCTGTGTAATGAGAGGTAATTCAAACTACTTTTTTTTTTTTTAAACTCCTTAGCCACTTCTTGTTATTTCCTTCAACTTTGCTCTGGATTGTTCTTAATGGAGAGTTCTTTTGTGATTAATGGTTGTCAGGAAGCCCATAGCATTGTCTCACCTAGAGCCTGTGCATTGACACAGTCCAGGCACGACTACTGGGTCCCATCCTTTGTAATATTGAGCCTTGGGTATGTGCTTCTTAGTGGCAAATGTAGCTGAGCATTTAGCAGTCCCTAGAACTTATTTTTTCTTTTGCAATCTTCAAGTGTGGCTGTTTGGGGTTGTGACTTAACTTAATGCTCTTTCCTGAAACAGCTATCTTCCCTGTCCTTCTAGAAGTGGAGCTGATGTTTATTTTGCAACAAATGCTAACAGTGATGACCTAGGGATGCCTTTTGAATCGAGGAAGAAATCTTTCAGAGGCTATATTTCTGTAAGAGTGGCACAGTTTGCTCATCATCCGACAGATGGCAGTAAATGTCAGCACTTTGTCCAGACTGGTGGCTTGACTCCTTTTGGAAGCCCTTCAGTCCTTTGGGAATCCCAATTCCCAGAGCATTCCATTCTCTTTTGGTTAAAATAAGTTTCCCCACCAAATATATGGTTTGCTAATAGTGAGACAATTGCAGTGTATTAGCAGCGTTCATAGAGATGACCATAAACAAATATAAATAGGACTGTTCATTTGAACTTATTCCACGTGTATGTGACTCTATATATACATGCCTTCATTAAATCCTTGAAAAACTGTGGAATATAATGTTCATTTTACAGATGGAGAAACTGAAACTTAGAGAAGTTTTGATTTTATGCTATTACTGAGTTTATTGCTTTTCTGTCACCCAATTCTACTGTGTTTCATGTTATCCATATTTTGCAGTTATTCTACATTTCCTTAAAATTTTACAAACTCTCCCTTTGTTTTTTGTTTTTGTTTCTGTTTTGTTGCTCCAATGGGTGTCTCCGATCATTTTGATCAGGGAAAGCAAGATAACAACAATGACAAAAAAGTATTTAAGAATCTTCAATTCTTAAAGAATCTTTAAAAGTTTAAGAGGCAATGCCTAACAAAGACAGCAATGATTACAGAAAGAAGTTAGTTTTTCTTTGAGTGTAGACATGACATTCAAAAGAAAATGCTACCATGAAAAAAAGTGAGACTAAGTTTAGGTAATGGAAACCAGTTGTCAGACACATTTGTAGACATTAAACCAGAAAATTTCAAATGGAAGGAGTAGCAGTGTAGGAAGGGAGATGAGGCAAAAGAAAACAGAAAAGAATTGGTTTTTTATTTGTTTCTCTGTCATTAAAGGACAATTGGGATCTGACAGCCAGCTTTGTTGGGAAGGTGGATGGAAGTCCGTGTGAACAAAGCACAGTCAGACCTGTTTAGGGGTGACATGGGTGGTTACTAACTGACAACACTCATCTCAGACAATCCACAGTGCCCATTGGTACCTGGAGGATTTGTTCAGCTATCATTTTTTAAATTTAGATGCAACATATGGTCTAGGAAGAGTGTCAAGAGTGAATATTGGACTGATTTCTAAGAATGGATTAGGGAGTAACAGAATTATGGACGGCATCTATTCCCCCAGTGTTTTTCTGGAATTCAAGGTCATCAATCAGCAGACATTTGTCAAATCATCATAGAATCTTAGCACTGAATGGATCATTGATTTTTAGATCATGATTAAGTGCAAACATTTCAAATGAAGAACTCGTCCTTTGTATGAGTTTATCTATTAGTCCAGGGGTCTTCAAACTTTTTTAACAGGGGGCCAGTTCACTGTCCCTCAGACCATTGGAGGGCCGGACTATAGTTTAAAAAAAAGTATGAACAAATTCCTGTGCACACTGCACACATCTTATTTTGAAGTAAAAAAACAAATGGGCAAAAACACCCGCATGTGGCCCGCGGGCCGTAGTTTGAGGACTCCTGTTTAGTCTGAGAATGTCTAAATTTGGATCCTTTTCACAGACGTTGATACATTGGGTTTGAGGCATTGTTGCTGGTTGGTCCCAGGAGGCAGACTCTGAGATGGACACTTGTGTGCCAAGTTTACTGGGGGGAGCTTTCAGCATAAATCCTCACGAAGGAGTGAAGGAGGCAAGGGCAGGCGGGCAGACCCACAGGTTGAAACAGTCACAACAAAGGGCTCAGCCCACCCACAGTGAGCTCTGGAGCAGGGATGGCCTTACCCAATGGTCTAGAATTGAGGAAAGAGGTTTGGCCTTTCTACCTGGGGCAGGGGGCGTGGCGGGTACAGTTTGACGGGAGGGGGATGTGGTTAAGAGGTGTCACTTCTCAAGCCCCCCAGCACACGGGTGGGGGCTTGGGGGTTCTGCATAGCATGCGACAGCCTCCGCCATAGACTCCAGATTCAGGTGTTTCCAGACACTAAAAGAACAAGTGCGGTTGCTTTTAATCTGACTGTCAAGACCTCTGCAACGCTATCATCTGTAACAAAACACTATACCTTGCTGGTCAAAGGATACAAAATTTCAGTGATCTATAGTACAACTCGTAACAATGTATTGTAGACTTGAAAATTGGTAAGAGAGTAGATTTTAAGTATTCTCGCCACAAGAAAATAGTAAGCATGTAAGGTAATAGATACGTTAATGAGCTTGATTTATTTATTCCACAGTGAATACATACATTAAAACACCATGTTGTATGCCATAAATACGTACAATTTTTGTCAATTGGAAATAAATAAATACATAAATAAAGTTTTACCTTAAATAAATAAGGTTTTACCTTACATAAATAAAGTTTTACCTTGGTGGCTGTCCCTCACAGCTGCTAAAAGACAGACAACAGAAGCCCTTCTCTGCCCTCCAGTCTTTCCAAGGATGAGCCAATGGAAAGATGGTTATCTGAAATTTCTGCCTTAGAGAAAGAAATTGACTCTAGTTACATTAATCTACTTTCTATCTAGAGTGGTGAGTTTAATGGAAGGGGCCAGAAGGGACAATATAGACAAATATATTGGGAACTGGAGCATCACTATTATTGGTATTTCCATTGTTGACAGCGGCTATTTTCATATCCTACCAGTGTTTTTTCCCGTGGAGTCCTTACCTGGGGAAAGGTGAGCAGTGGACTGAATAATCCCTTTCTGGAATACCTACTGCATTGTTCTGTTGATTCAAGAAGTCAGGCATTCTGTCAACCTCCGGCCAAAGATGCCTGTACGTTGACATTTCTCTGCTCGATTCCACTGGTAAATATAAGGGTATGTTCAGAGATTAAAGAACAATTTTATGCATAATCCAAGGCCCTGTAGATCACACCTCTGTATTTCCCTGATTTTCTCATATTAGTTGACTCTGTGTTCTGAGACATTGATTATCATTGTGTTTGTGTTTTTATTAGGACAACTTAATTTAAGTGGCTCAACTGCCAGACAATAGAAGGTAGGACAAGCCAGCTGAAGTCTCATTGGAAATTGCTTCTCTTCCCTTGCCTGTTTTTGATAGTGACAAACCTGTTATTTACTATGACAGAGACATACTGTGCATATTTCCAGTATTTGGGTAAAGCTGTCATGGGTTATATTCAATCTACATGTAGAAAAGACATTTTGCACATAAACTAACTATCAGCCAAATGAAGGGGTTTGAAAGATTCACTATCCATTGTCAAAGTGTCAAAATATTTAATAAAAATTTTAAACATTTTGTCTTCTGAACCACTGGATCTTTTCCCATAACACAAAACGTGGCTTTATTAACAACAAAAACAAAAACCTCAACTATTACAGAATGGCATAAAGAAGTAAAAGACTGTTTCCTACCTTAATCCTGTACTCCAGAAATACTCATTTTTTGCGTACTCTTTGAGACATTTTTCTAGTGCATATTTAAACATCCTATTCTTAATGTATAAATTGACTATCTTATATAGAGCATTGTATAATTTGCTTTTTACTTAATGCTTCTAGGTATATAAGCATGTGTGTGAGAGAGATATCTATATATAGAGATATACACACACACACACATATATAGCACATAAACCCTTTTAATATCTGATAATAGTCCACTGTATGGTTATATATTATTGATTCAGCCAGTCCTTGTGACAGACACTAAGGTTATCTCCGAATCTTTGTTATCATAGCAATGTTAGGTGGGATGTGAATTGGAGGGCAGATGAGGCAAGGGTCCTGAGAGCAGTTAGAAGATGACAGCAATAATTCAGGTGGGACATAATGGCCTGAACTGGGGCATAGGGATGAGTATGGATTACCAGATTCCAAGGACATTTAGAAAGGCTCAGTGACCGAGTGCATATAGGGGTGAGCAGGAGAGAGAGGACTTAACGCCATTTCTCCAGTTCCTAGCCTAAGCAAATGGGGTGGGGTGAGTGCAGAGAATTCAGGAGATAAATAGCAGGTTTGAATAAGACAGTGAATTTGGTTCAGCATACTGGGTCAGAATTATTCTTTGCGAATCTGTGTGTGTGTGTGTGAGAGACATCAGGTGAGATGCCCCCCCCGAGCTTCTGGGGCTATTATGGGGTGCTCCTTGTGATCCCAGAAGTAAACATGCCCACCGACGCAGATCATGGGACTAGAAAAAAGAACTTGGCTGAGGGCAGAGTCCTGGAGAGCTCCAGTGTCCAAAGATGGGCAGAGGGAGGTGATTCACCAGGTGCAGGGTGCCGAGAAGTGAGGAGTGAGGCTCAGGAAAGAGCCCGTGTCTTGGAGCGGCGGACAGTGCCACATGCTACAGAGATGGTCAGATAATGGAAGTGCTGTAAAGTGGTCATTGGGTCAACCAATTTCAGGGCCATCACTGACCTTTGCCAGACCAGGGTCAGCGAAGTGTTGGCAACCGTGGCCAAGTTGGTATGGGTTGAGAATGGGTGGAGAGAAAATGAATGTAAACTACTTTCTTCAAGACTAGTAGTCAAGGAGAGGATGGGAATGGAAGTAGATCCAGAGCACAACAGGATTACGTTTTGGCTGATTAATTTTAGTTTTAGGGTGGGTGTGATAGAAGCATGTTTCTGTGCTAAAGGGGAGGCTTGGTCCGTGGAGGTGAGGTCTTGAATATATCTTTGTGGAAGATGCTGTTGAAGGAGAGAATTAGAACCAGAGGCTCATTAATTGCTCGCTTTGGAGGCTCCTGTAGGGGAGGGCAGGGTGGCGCTCCCGCAGTCTTCCTATCTGACTGATGCCACAGCAGAGGGAAGCACAGCTCAGAAGGGAGAGGGAGGGAAAGGTCACCTGCCTACACTGCCAGATCCACACGGTCCACCCTGGTGATCAGCAGAGCGACAGATTGGGCAGCCAGCTTGTCTGTAGCCTGGTGAGTTGGCAAAGTAGAGTTGGATGTATTTCCATAGTGGTTACTGGGATTGTGTGTGTGTGTGTGTATGTGTGTTTAGAGATTTACTTTAAGCCTTTCTAAGTCTCCTTAGCTGAAATTCTTCTTCATTTATGAAACTTCACTGGACTCAGTCTTAATCCCAGCCTCCTGTAGGGCTTTGCTTTCTCTTTGAATCACTTGGTGGGCATTTATATACCGCATGAATCCTATTAACTGCCGAATGTACGTTTCTATCTCAGATCTTTTCTCCAAGCTCCAGGTTCACATATCCCACGACCTGACTGATGTCTCTGTTTGTGCAGTGCGTAGACATCTTGACTTTACCATGGTGCAACGAAACTCTTGATCTTTTTTTCCGTGCAGACTCATCCCTGTGCCCTTCCAAGTTTCTCCCACCTCAGTAAATGCCACTTGGACATTACAAGCCAGAAATGTAGATATTACCCCTGCCTTTATTTCTTCTATCAGCCCCAACCTACAAGCTTACTGAGTTCTATTCTCCAAAAGGGACCTTGGGTCTGGGCTTTCCTCTCCATCGTCACGGCCATCACATCAGCCCAGACAACCGTATCACTCACTTGGAAGCCGAACAGTCTCCTAACTCTGAGTTTGTTAAAATACCCCATGGTCTCACCCATATTTTCCTTTCTCTTTTCCCCAGACTGCTTCCTACCCTCCACCCAGGGCCATACTTCACATGGCTGGCACCCTCTTGTCCTATAGTCTGCAACTGAAATCCCATTTCTCAGAGAGGCCTTCTCTTCTCTCTAAAATAGATCTAAATCTAAAATAGATCTCCCTTTCTTAGTTCTACCTCATTCCCCTGGTTTGCTTCTTTCCCTGCATTAATGACAACGTTTACCTATTTTCTGTTTATCTTCTTGTTTGGACCTGCTCCTCTCCCTGGAATGTTAGTTAGCACTTTGAGGACTGGTTGATCTTCACACCCTCCTAGATCCTAATGCAGGGCACGCAGTGAGCATTTGTTGATTGAATCCTCTTCCACGTCAGCTCGGGGAAGGAGGGAAGCCTTCTCAGAAGAGGTAACATTTGAGCTGGGTCTCTTCCAGGGAGTCTGTCCTCGTGACAGTTTGTTCAGACCTCTCTTACAGCACTGCATTGTAACAGAGCGTGCTAAGTGTTTTCTTGTCTGTTTGTGCACTGTCCTGCCATCTCTCTGAGGATCAGGACTTACTCTTTGTGCCCCAACTTATTATCATTATCACAAGGAATGTTAGCGTAATTGAATTGTCTGCCTTGGGAAAGAGACATGCAAGGGCATAGAGAGGACAGAAGGGAAGAGGTGTGGGGACAATAGAGCTAAAATTGAGAAAACATGTCCTTTTGCTTGTTGGGACATCAGCTCTTGGGAAGGTTGTGGTGGTCAGTTGAACATCCCTGCCCATCAGTCAATTAACCTTCTGATTTCTCGGGTGAATAGGGTTCAAATAGGTTATAAGAATAATCAGTTGGGCAGCAGCTCATCTTGTGAAGCCAAAAATATATTTGTCATAGTCAATCACATCCCTGTCGTGCTGTCTGGGAAAGATTACAAACTCTTACATCTACAGTTCTAATAAGATGCAATGAACTTTAATCAGATGGGTATCTTTGAGCCCACTGCCCATGTTTCCCAAGACCACCTGTCTTCTCTCAGAATTCTGTCTTTCTTTTCCTTTTCCTTATTCTTTGTAAAGGAAAAGAAGGAAGAAATTGGGTATTCAGATACAGGTTTCCTAAGTAAATGATCATTTTTTAAATTGCATTAGTGAACAAAATTCCAGGGCTTAAAAACTGATTTAGAATAATAAATGTTACCAGAAGCTGACAACATTGTTGTTAAATTGATCTTTTAGCTATTGAAGAGATTTTTAGTATATTTTGTCTTTCCTAATAGAGTTCTCTTACTCTGGCCTTCTATGAATCTAGAAAGAAGGTCTTGTAGTTGGGATGTATGTTTTCCAGTAACCTAAATAAATATGTTAGATGTGTTTATATTTCCTGAAATAGAGTTCTTTTCTGGAGTTTTTTTTTTTTTTTTTTTTTGTGACTGGACGCGTTGGGGGGTATTTGTTGCATCCTGGTGTGATAAGGGAATAAAAACTGTGCAAGTCCTGTGCACGTCCACCATGCAAGTCCTGGGAGTGGATGAAGGACCAGTTTATGAACCCCCTTCCTGAGTGTTATGGGAGAGTCTTCAGCTGAAACTACCCTCATCATCCTTACGACAAATGTGAGCTTCCTCCTAGATTCAAAGCCAGGACACTCAAACTGCTGTTTTTGAAGTGAAAATAGAATCAGAGAAGAGATGCTGAGTTTTTTGGGTTCCTCCCATGCAGAAGCCATCGCTACTTGTTAGAATCCAGCATACGCAGATTTGGTTTTTATTTGCTTTATTTGCTTTCTCTCTCCCTCTGAAGACTCTCAGTGGATTTCAAGGCAAGCAGACTCCAACACACAATTCACATGCCATCCTTCAGCAACCAGAAAGGCCAAAACAGTCTGTCCAGGAGGGGGCAGGGTGGAGCCACACCTCCAGGAGATGGTGATTTTCCTGCTGTTTTGCAGCAGGAGCCAGAGGGCCATTTGCTTCTTTCCCGGGCCAGCACCGGCTTTTGCCTTGGTTTTTAAGGAGGACGGCCCTACCACTTTGATTGTTCACATTCCGAGTGACCTGGAGTTGTTAGATCAGTCTGGGGACCGGAGCTCTCTGGAGGCCAAGGCCGCACCTGGGGCAGCCGGGCTGAGGCTGAGGGTGAGTTGACAGCAGTCGCCGTTTACCACCCTGGTCCTGGGTCCTCTTCCTTGTCCTCGTCCTCCTGGCTTCTCCCTGGGAGTCCTCAGTGGGGTTCCAACAAGATTTTCCGGTTCCGGAGCTCGGGTATGTCCAGCTTGGTTTTGTCTGGGTTACTGGCGACTTTTTAAGGGGAAGAAGGCAACCATGGGGCAGGAGGGAGGGCTTTGAAGCAGGAGGGCAAGACACTTGAGGGATTGAAAGAGCATTTGGAAAGGGTTGGAAAGGCCCCAGAATAAACAACACAAGAATGGAGGCATGAAGACAGATATTTCTCTTTTCAAAATGACTAACCAGCCACCCTAGGAGTCTAGCTTGTGCTTCAACCCGATTGGAAGCACGCCAATAAAATTAAAATAGGCGTGAAAATGCCGTGTTTTTGCTAAAAGACACACTCCCTTAGGAAGCGGCCGAGGAGCAGCCAGGGACCGAAGCATGTGTCCATATGTTTGTTTAAAGAGGACTGTCCCCTGCACGGCTCAGCTAAGCCACCGCCGAGGCAGGCCGGTGAGACAAAGATGTTCTCGTGTTTTCAGGGAGCAGGAGAATCAAGAAGATTCTGTCCCGCTATGGCTTCAGTGTCTAGTTAGGGGACATTTAAAATTAACCTTTGAGTTTCTCATGTCACAGGATATTTGTTAAATAAACAAATGAAAGCAATTGAAGAGCTCACCATATGAGTTCTTTATCACCAGAATTTCTGATTTCTCCTTCAAGACACTCTGAGGTTATTTGGACTTTAAACATATGAACTCAGGGAAGCAGGACCTATTTCATGGGTATATGACTTGGGCAGTCTTTGGTTTAATGCTGTGATCATCTTGAATTTTGTAACATTTGCCTCAAGTTTTCATTTTGCACAAATTATGTGCAAACCCACAATTATGTGCAGGTTCTATAAGGAAGCTAACACCTGTGCACGCTTGTATGAAATACTCTTAGTGGTGACAGTGAACATGATAAAGATGATGGGTAACCTTGAGAATATCTGCCCTCTTGCAGCGCAGTAGAATATTCCCATAATGAGATACTTTGCATAAAACAGCTTCTGGCAGCCAGTGTTGCAGAGCAGTGAAGAGGATGTGTTTTAAATTCAGAATGACCCATGCAAAAAATTCCTGCTCCATCACTCACTAGCTGTATGACTTCAGGGAAATTAATTAGCCTGAGACTCGGTTTCTTTATCTGTTAAATAGGGACAGTATCACTCACCGAATAAGGTTTTGGAAAGGATTAAGGTAGGACATGTGTGCAGTGCTCAGCATATGCCTGGGACATGCATGGCACCCCTTAATGGTGATTGTCATCGTTTTTCTTGGAATAGCATTACTGTATTACTTTTAGCCTGCTGAACTTAGGGTGGGTTATCCTTCAGTCTCCTGACTTTGCAAACTAGGTTGCTAACGCTTGGTGCAGTACCCACAGGTATGTTTGCTAATTCCTTCTCACAGAGCCACAGGTGATAAGATTAGAAAGTTAGGTCCTGCACTCCTTTGATCATGTGAGTAGTGTATTTGCACTAGCGAAGGTTTGTTTGAAGGTTTTTCTCTTATGTGCTTTTAATCCGTGAACTACTTTTACTCACAACACTTCTGACTCCAAATGCATGGCGTCTTTTCCACCACCAGCTGGGTATCCTAGGAGTCAGGTCGATTCAGTTTTAGCACTGTCTACCTGGAGTAAGCGTCGGATCCCACAGGTTAAAAGCTCAGTCCTATAAACCTGCCCCTACTTCAGATACCAGTCACAAGTCAAGGCCACTTGTACTTCTGATCAACCAGATATAAAGACAGGGGGTACCCACATCCCCTTCTCAAATTCGATAATTCCCTAGAAGAGCTTGCAGTCTCAGGGAAACACTTTACTTATGTTTGCCGGTTTATTATAAAAGTCACAACTCAGGAGCAGCCAGGTGGAAGAGATGCGTAGGGCAAAGTATGGGGGAAGGGAGCGGAGCTTCCAGGCCTCTCTGGGGGAACCACCCTCCCAGCACCGGGTTGTGTTCACCAACCTGGAAGCTCAAATCCCACCGTTTAGGGTTTTTTGTGGAGGTTTCTTTATGTAGGCACGATTGACGACATCATAGGCCGTTGGTTATGAACTCAGTCTCCAGTTCCTTGGGCTAAAAGTTCCAATCCTTGGTCTTTCTGGTGACCAACCCCCATCCTGAAGCTATCTGGAGGCCCTCAGCCACCAGTCATCTCATTAGCATGCAAAAGACACCCTTATCTCTCCAGAGAGTGCAAGGCTTTTAGGAGTTGTGTGCCAGGAACTCCAGACAAAGACCAAATGTTTATTTTTGATTATATTGCAGCCCGATAATATCAGGGTCTCCCCAAGCAAGGAGTTCCTGACTCCCCATTCATTCATTCATTCATTCATTCCGAGACTGTCTGAAATAGGACTGATTGTTTTAGGAGGTGTTGGGCAGAGGAGAGGGAGCAGAAGAGGTATCCAAGCCGAGGTCCGGTGGCCACAGGCAGGGGCACCACAGAGGGCCCCAAGCTTTGGATGGAGGGGAATGGATTTGGTGACTATTGTCTCCTTAACACTGAGAGTCTAATGCAGCCTGTCTGTGACTTCACCTCCATCAACCCCAACAACTGGTTGTTCAAAGTTTCTGACACCTTAAAGCATCTCAAGGGCATTTTGTGATCCCGTTGTAGATGGCTAAGATGAGTCTGAGTAACTGACAAACGAATGAGAAAGCGTTACAATTACCAGGAGAATAGGTCAGTTGTAAAAGGAACCTATGTGTGAGGTAGAAAAGAATGCTTGTATCTCCCAAATAAAACATTAAAAAAAATAGTATGCAGCCAGGGCACTAAATGGTTTCTATATGATTATTTTTTCCAGGGGAATCAAGTAGTTGAAAGACTTCTCTTTTTTTATGTTATCTCTCTTATTTCTCCCTGTTAAATTTTCGTGGGACTCTGATTTTTCAAGGATGTACCTATATGATATGTGGCAGGAGAGAGCCATATTAAGGCACCATTCTGTAAGGGTAGAGAGTTTATCAATAACAAATTTATTGATTCTACATGAAATCCATACTAATTACACATGAACAAGATAAAAAAAAATAACACTATCTCACTAACCAGCGATAAATATCTTTAACATTGGTATGTTTCATTTCATATGGGTATTTACGCATCAATACATTTTTTTAATAATGGGAGCATAACCTATGGATTGTCCTATAACCCAAATTTTTTACTTGGCAATGTGTTATGAACATATGTTAAAGAGTTAATCTATAAACCTGTTGAATGGCTCTATATAGTTTCATTTTGTGGATGCACCATGACTTTAAAACCAATCTCTTATTGTTGGGTGTTTAGCTTGTTTCTTATTTTTCACCATTATAAACATCTTGTATATACCCCTATGCTAACCTGACTCATTAGTTCCTCTGGGTAGGTTGCTAGAAGTGAAATCGCTGAGTGACATGGTGCGCGTATCTGTCATTTCCACACACACTGCCCAGTGAGGCAGTGTCTCGGGGCAGGAGATTCTCAAAGGCAGCTGTTTTTTTGTTTTGTTTTTGAGATAGGGTCTTGCTCTGTCACCCGGGCTAGAGTGCAGGGGCATCATCATTAGCTCACTACAACCTCCAACTCCTGGGCTTGAGCGAGCCTCCTGCCTCAGCCTCCTGAGTAGCCGGGACTACAGGTGCATACCACCTTGGCTGGCTAATTTTTCTCTGCCGTGTCTGTCACCTGCAGTTGCAACACAGAGTGGCTCTGGGGTTGACTTTGAATTCCTCATCCCATGGCAAAGACCTGAGCCAGGTTTAGGCTAAGCAGTGTCTTTCTCCTGTGCTTGGTAAATCATTTTCTTATGTTGAGTCTTTGTACTTAATATATCCTCTCTGACAGCCCACATCAGTCTGTGGTCACATAGACTGAAATGGTCACATCCTATTATATGAGGCTTTTATACAAATTCTGCAACATTCTCTGATTTCTTTATTCGTAACTGTGCAGAGTTCCCGCTATTTCTAAGGAGTTTGCTCTCCTCTACTGGCTGCTTTCTGTAAGAAAGTGGCTCCTGACTTTACTCAAGGCTGGTTTCGTCCTGTCTTTCAACCCTGTCTTTTCACTGCAGGTGGAAAGAGCTGGATATTCCCTCTGTTTTGAGTAGGAACATATTATCTGATGAGCCGCGTTGTGTGACTGGAAAAGGCGTCCTCTGCAGCGCAGACGTCATTGCTACCAGGTTTGGGTCTCTCGTATTCATAGCCACCTTGTCTCAAGACCCAGCCTGCCCCTCTCCCTCCCAGCCACCTCCCTGCCTCCTGTTATGGTCCTTTAGATACCATACCTGAGTCTATGGTGGTGACATCTATACAACATGGCGGGATGGAGAATTGAGGAAATCTTTTGGATAAATCAAACAGGGAAAAAAGCATCCAAAATAGCTTAATTGTCTGGACAGGTCAAGCTCTAGGTGTTTGTAAGTAGCATCATTGAAAGTACTTGCTTCAGTTTTCCACGTGTGTTAGGAGGTGTCTGCAGGGGGGTGGAGTGCTAAGTGTCTGTGAAAGGCCAATTCTTGACTTCCTTAGGGATAAAAGGGGACTAAATTGGGAAGATGGCAAGCTGGGAAGGAGGGAAGAGGAAAGAGCAGTGGTAGCACGCTGCTGAAGGCATCGTGGCTGGGCCTGCCACCCTGCGCTTCCCGGGCTAGTAGGAACGGATTGCAAATCGTTGTTTGTAAGTAACTTGCAGGCTGATGCAAATAAACTCCCTCCAGTGAAGTGTCCCCCAGAATCAACCCAGCCACCAACAGGTTACGCAGGGCATGGCGTGTTGTCCTTCCCACTCAGGAGGCTGTGAATGACCCTCTTCTGATATGTTCCCACATATTCCACAGCACCAGCACTGAGTAGATAAAGTGGAGTCTGAGTCTACAGCTGCTCAGGACACGACTTGCCTTTATTTAGCACTTTTAAGATTAGGTGACTCACATCACCTGTCTCACACAGCCAGGCAGTGGCTCCGTTTTCTATTAGTGGATAAACTAATTAGTGGACCCCAAACATCTATTTTTGCAGCTTTTAACACAATGTGTTGTTGCCGTGGACTTAATAGCCTTTGAATGGACTACTACCTACCGGTAGCCCTTCAAGTTTGGGCTGCGTTTCCTTGGTCAAACTCAGACCATATTTTTGTTTCATCGCCTTCAAATGCAAGAATGGCCAGTGCATGTGAGAATGGAATGAATTGAGTGAAATGAATGCCAAGTAAGCTTATATGTCATGATAGGGATAACATGGTCATCTACTTGTGGTTGCCATAAGCTCAGAATGTTCCAGAACATTTGGCCCAGCCCTCTCATTATCCTGAGACCCGCAATCAAAGCGCGTTGAGAGGCCTTGGTTTTAGTCCTAGTTCCGCCGTTGGCTGCTGGACGGGCAACCCTTCCGCGACGTCTCACAACACGGTCTGTGAGATTTGAAGACTGAGAGAAGGAAGAAAATGTCATCCCCCATGTCTTGGTTTATGGGGGACTATAACAAAATTCCATAAACTAGGTGGCTTATAAATGACAGAAATTTATTTCTCATTGCTCTGCAGACTGGGAAGTCTGAGATCAAGGCGCAGGCAGATTCAGCGTCTGGTGAGGGTTCACTTCCTTAGAGATGGCGCCTTCTTGCTATGTTCTCACGTGGTGGAAGGGGCTCGGGTCTCTCTCGGGACTCTTTTGCAAGGGCACCAATCGCATTCCTGAGAGCTCCACCCTCACAACCTAATCACCTACCAAAGACTCGCCTCCTAATACCCTTGGTTTTGGGTGAGCACGTCAATACTTGGAGTTTGGAGGGACACAAGCATCGGGACAGTGGCGGCAGACCTAAAGCCTAAGGCTGTGCTTTAGGCATGTTCTGAGTTTCTCTTCTTCCTGCCCAGCACATGAGCTGCCTGCTTTACCTGGGTTCTTTGCTCCCCCTCCGTCCTCTCCCTCCCAGATGCCTTCTATGCTGGGGCCTCAGGGCCTGTTACTCTCCCTTGAATTGAGGTTGCTCCCTCCAAGGGAGGGGTGAGGTGGGGAGAGGCGACCTTCCCCTGGCTCTGCTGTCTGTTAATTCCCCAGAGCGTTACTCATACAAGGACATTGTCAGGTACAGACTTTATCAAAGATGAAAAAAAAAAAAAAAGGAGATGACCACCAAAATTGTTATTCTTAGGGTTTAAGAGATGAAAATTCCTAACCTTTTGACAGGAAATCTGAGAGATTATGTCAGTCCTGGTGCCTGGCTTGAAGTCTGTTCTCCTCAGAGAAAGTGCCCCTCTCTCAGCCCTCCACCTCCACCGGGCAACCCCCACTCCTGCCTGCAGGGAGCTGGTGTTTCCCTTGGACGTGGTCCTAGTTGTTCACCGTGGAATGTTCCTGAAGTCGGGGTAGTCAGCCCGGAGCCCCGGTGGGGAGGATGCTCTCTCCGGCCCCTGTGGGAGCTCACTTCCTCCTGCGTCTCTAGGATCGGTTGTGTACTGATCTAGGCTAACCACACGGGGGACTAGGCTCCTGAGGACAATCAGTGGTCCTCAGGGACAGGGCACCCTTCAGACATACCGAGGAGAGAAACGTTTTTCTAGAAAGCAACGTAAGCTGCAATTGTATCCTCCATCTGCCCTAAGAGGACATTTGGCTTTATTGTGCCTTGTCCTTTCCCCGGCTCCCAGCTTCCATACTCGTGCCCGGTGGCTCAACTGTGCAAGAGAAATGAGTGTGGTCTCCAGCACCCAGTACCACCCCTCTCCAAGCCCCAGGGCCATCCGGCCTCGGTCACCCTGCTCTCTAGGGTAGATCTATGGGAGGCTTGAGTTGGCCTGGGCTCCCATCCTATCCTTGGCTGTTGGCGTGGTGGCCTTGCAGCAGGTCAGGAGGAATCGAAGTCGGGGCAGTGCAGTGAACTCTCCAGGAGGAAGAAGAAGAGATCAGCCCGCCTGGCCCATTCTGGCTTTTTCTGCTGAACATTAAGTCATTTTTTTTAAAAGGCTTCAAAGTTCATGCCTTTTAACTGAAGTTAGGGAACATTTTTTCCATCAGAAGAAATGAGCTATTGCACTTTCATATATTTGAAAAGTAGCCTTTCACTCTGGCAGGTTCAGACTGCCAAAGACACATGTCCACCGTCCCAGGGCACCAGCATCACAGACACCCAGAGCAAGGGGCAGGTCCCCGTGGTGTCTGAGCATCAGGTTGCAGCTCTGGAAACCCCAATTGTTGTGTCTCTGATCGCTTTATACCTGGCTACAGGTGTGTGGAGGACAGAGTGTGGGTCTCAGGCCCTTGCTACAGACATCTCCCAGGACTCCACTGCTGCCTGTAGCTGGGTGCAGGTAGGAGGGGTTTACCTTTAGGAAAAGTTAAACCCGGGGGCTAGGGTTGGGGTTCATTCTAGCGCTGGGGCGAGAGGAGGTGATGGAAAGGGAGTGAGCTTGAAAATTGCTGGGGAAGAAGGGCTCCATTGAACAAAGCATTCTTCCTTCCTTACTAGCGGACTGGAGAATGTTCAGTCCTGGTTACAGAAGAGCCTCAAGGGCCATGGGACCTCTCCCAGCCATTCCCAGGGACGAAAGCCCTATGGAGGAAGAGGAATGAAATACGTGGAAGAAGCCCACGATCATAAAAGGGAGTTCCTATTCTTTCCCATCCTTTAAAACCAGAATATTTGTAGGCAAACAACCTGTCTTTAACATCATCTACAAACCATTTAAAGATGCCTACTTTGTTCATTTTGGTAACAATTTTCATTTGGCTGTTTTTTTTTTTCAAAGGGAGACACAAATCACCAAAGGGAACGTTCAAGACTGGGGGAAGAGGTTGGGGACTATTATTTCACTTTCGCAGAACATCCTCTCACGTTTTCTCTGAATATCTCTTGCCAGTTGCCAAATCCTAATTTGATTAAAGGTCAATCAGTGAATACCAGTTTTGGAATGACTTTACCATCTTTGTTCGGGACAATAGGCAGCAGAAGGGGTGGGGTATTGGAAGGCATCTAATGAGGGGTGTGGATACTTGTGGATCGCCTGTACCCATCTGGCTTTGCCATGACCAGGGGAGGGATTCCTGTCTTAGCAGTGGAGGGAGGTAGGGGACTGCATTGGCCTCTGTCTTCAGTGTGGCAGCTTTGGAAACCAAGGGAGTCTCCTGGAACACCACACAGACCAGCTCAAGCTGCAGTCAAACGTGGTGCCATGCATGCATTGAACAGATGCTTATGGAGTGGCTGTCCCTCTGCCGAATGCTAGGGACAGCTCTCTGGGGACAGACAGAGTCACCATCTGGCAGCCATATGGAGCCCAGCAGCCTGATGCCCTAGGTGATAACGCATCTTGGTCTTCTGCCACCTGCTAGCATCACACTCTGACCAACACCTTTGCACAGGACACCCGGCACCAAGTAGGAGCATAGAGATGTTTGAATCTAGGACCAGCTACTTACTGGATGAGCGACTTGTCCTCTCGGAGCTTCAGGTTCCTCATCTATTCCTACTGTAGAGCAGGGATGGATAATAGCATACCTTGGAGAGTGTAGTGATGGTCGTTTGTCATTTGACCAGTGCTGGAACATGTAGGTACTTGGAAAAAGGTAGCTGTTTAGAAACATATTACTATTCAAGCACAGTTGTGCATATACCCCTCTGGAACACCTAAAATAGTGCCTTCAAGAGGAAGAAAATGTTCAAAGTGGGTTGATGCCACATTTATCCACTCTCCCTCTGCAAGCACACACGTGCACCTTACTGCTGTGGAATCTTCCAGAAGGGGATGTCCTGAGGATGCCAACTCTGGATAGATGCTTTGAGGGACTCAGGACGTTCCCTCCAGCTGGCTTTCCCAAGACCCCCCACTGCCATTGGGGAAAAAGAGTATGAGAACCCCAGGAGTCTTTATTTAGTGGCCAAAGGGTATGTCTTGGGGGCTCTAGCTCTCTGACATCTGGTCTGGCAAGAAGAAGTATGAATAACAAACTCAATAAGCTTTTAACTGCTGTTTGGCTCTGGGAATTCCTAGTAGTCTATGCGGGCGGTGGTGGTGGTGGTGGCGGCTGTGATAGGGGGTTTGCCCAGCAGGGACCTTTCCCCTAAGTAGGCAAAGACTGTGTGGGCTTCCTCATCTACTCCTGGTGACTTCCACTGCCCTAGACACAGGGGGGCGCTGCAGCCCCACTTTTGTCCAAAGATAGCTGGCTGCCCTCTCTGCCAGAGCCAGAAAGATCACAGTTTTCCTTTGTGCTTGCACGAGTTCACACTCTTCATATCTGCCTGTGTAGAAATCACTGGAAGGTCAGCAGTGTTCTTAGAAAACAAAGCAGAAAATGTGTAGGGCTTCTTCAACCAGGAAACAAAAACTTACGCCAACAATACGTTTTACATTGCTTATACCTACATTTAAAAGTAGGTATAAGCAAAAAGAATTCCAGACAACCCTTGAGAATAGTGTTCAACACACACACACACACACACATACACACACACACACACACAAATGCACACATGGTTTAGGACATTATGAGTGATTTTATTTATTTACCAAGATAAGGTATCACTCTGCAAACTCTTTTGTTATTTGCTTTTTCACTTAAAAATAGCCCTAGTAAACTTTTGCAGGTCTTTCCCACATTTATTTTTTTCAAAGTGACTTTGGATATACAGGACTATCAAATCTGGGGTTTGAAGCCTTAAGATATGAAGGTTGAAAATGAAAAGCAAGACTTCTTAATGAATATTCCTAACTGAAGGGAGGGCAGGCTTAAAATGCTAAAATTTGGTCACTCTCAGCACCTGAGCAACATTGATTTGCATAGTGGATAGAAGGCAGGCAACTTCCTAAAACTAAAAGACTAAACTACATTCCCTGAGGATATGCCTTCTTCCCTAAAACTGATGCCCTTTCTTTCTGGACTGGTTGATGACAGTCAGGTGGGCTGGTTGGTTCTCCCAGCTACAAAGGTGAAATTCAGCACTGTATCTAGATGGGAAGGGGTTTTTTGGGGGGTGGGGGAAGGTACACACAAGATAGAAAGGAAGCAAAGGCTGTGTGATCAGACTGGCAAGCTCCGTTCCTTGCTGCCCTGCAGGGTGACCTCGGAAAAATTACTTAATCACCCAGAGCCTCATTTGTAAAATGTGGCAATAAAACTTCTCTTGCAATATTGTCCCAGTATCAAGTCAGTAATGTATACATATGACCTAGCACGATGACTGGCAGATGATAGGCACCTACTGTTCTGTTAGGGGTTGCAGAATTTTTTTTTTTGCAAAGAGCCAGATAGTGAATTTTTTAGGCTTTGCAGGCCATGCAGTCTGTGTCGCTATTACTGAAGTCTGCCATTGAAGTGCAAGAGCAGCCATCGATGATACGTAAACAAATGAGCATAGTTGTGTTTCAATAAAAGTTTATTTATAAAAACGTATGGTGAGCTGAATTTGATCTGTGGGCTGTAGTTGGTTGACCCTGCTCTGAATCAGACCTGTCCAATAGAAATATAACAGAAGCCACATAAAGAACATAACATTTTTTCATAGCCACGTTAAGAGAGGCAAAGGAAACAGATGAAATTAGTTTTAAGAATATATTTTATTTACTTCAATATATCCAAGCTATTATTGCTTCAACATGTAATAAGTATGAAAAAGCATTGCTGAGACATTTTACTTTAGTTTTTGGTATTATTTTCAAAATCCGCTGTGTGTTTGGAAATTTGCAGTATGTCTCATTTCATACTAGTCACATTTCTAGTGCTCAGTAACTGTGTGGGATAACGTAGCCTCGATGGTTCTTCTCAAACTGCAGGTAAGAACCATTTCGTGAGTTGAGAAAGCAATGTACTAGGAAAAAATCAAATTTTAAAAAAATGCAAGTGGAAGAGAATAGAAACTATCAGTGTAAATTGCATGTAGAAAGGATGTGGGTTGTTTCCTACAGTTTTGTGTATGCATGTGTGTATGTTTACATGTATGTGTTACATGTGTGCATGTGTGCTGAGTCATGATGACATGACAATACAGAAGACATGTATTTCTTCCTGTGGATTATAGTCAAACATGTTTCAAATTCACTACTTTACGTACTAAAGTCCGGTGGCTTTTTATTTTGTTTTGTTTTCTTTTTTTAAATCGGGCAGAGGTATTTGGCTCCGTGCAGGCTATGCTGACTGAATGAACATCTAAAACCAGCCACACCAGTTTCTAAATGTCATGCTGACCATTTAAAAAATATAAATCAAAAGTTCAAACTTTAAACTTCATCATCTTTATACTTAGTTTTAAAGAATCCTCATTTTGCAGATAGCAAACTGAAACCCCGAGAGGGGAAATGCTTCGTCAAGACCACAGAGCTTGAGAATTAGCTTTAGGAGTAGAATGAAGGAGGAACTCCACGAGCTCACCCTGGGGAAAGCTCCTCCTTCACCTGCACGCGTCAGTCGGAAACCGGGTCACTTCGCCCAGTGATTTAAGTGTCATGAGTCACTTTTGCTTGGAACATTTGAATATATGAAACAAAAGTTAAAGAGATATTGCTTTATAGCATCTCATTCTCTTATTGATTCTTCCATTGATTCTTCCTCAAACACTTTTGAGCATCGAAAGGTGAATCATCACGTACTGGGAAACCAAGGTGAAGAGGGACAGGTTTTACGTGCGAACAGCTCACAGTGCAGAGGGGGAGTTATCTTTCCGTAAAAGTATGTCTGAGATTATTTAGAGTGAAGTGGAGAAGAGCTTGTTGTGTCTGGCATGTAGTTTCCATAAAAGATGAAAATGTAAAATTGGTAAAAACCCACTTTTTATTTATTTTTTATTTTTAATAATTATGGGTACATAATAGTTGTGTATCTTTATGATAAAACTCACTTTCCCCCTGGCTCTTTAGCAATGTGGTGAAAAAATATTTTAAATAAATCCATGGCTCATCGGGTCTTTCCTTTTTCAGTAAAAGTTATTTAAGGCTCATTTTCTTGAAATAAATTCTGGGTAAGCCCCATCCCCTAATTGGATTCTATTTTCTTCCTTTCCCACAGGGTTGATACATAAAAAAGAACACAGTCTTCGTAGTCAGGCAGACTTGGGTACAAATCCTGCCTCCGCTACTTGAGGACTGTGAGGCGTAGGCTGCATTTTCTAAGACTCAACTTCCTCATCCATAAAATGGGAGTGATGATAATGCTGACCTCCTAAGCTTGTAGTGAAGATTAGTTGGGAAAATGTATATTAAGGAAAAAAAACTTTAAGTGTGAAAAATGCTTTTCTATATGAATTTTTTATATGAATAAGTTTTCATTAATGTAGCAAATCAAATCTAGAAACGATGGTTGAGTTTTTTTTTAAATTTTCCCTCACTTCCTCCTCCTTCCAGAAGGGTGCAGTGTGATGCCAAGGAAGCCATTTTGGTTTCCTTCTGTTAAGGTCCTGACGCTTAATGGCTGCAGACTACATTTTCTTAAGGTATCTTTTCTCCACCCATTCACATCTCTCTCTTACACATGTATGGTTTCTGTCAGGGATTCAACATTCACACAAAAAAAGGGCCAGACACATTTAAAAAAAAAAAAACCAAATAGCCCTTTCAGTTGTTACCATGGCAGCCACTCTCTGGTCAGTTATCCAGAAGTGAATTATTAGTGAGCTTTGTCCAGGACACAGTCAGTAAACACGCCCTTGTTCTCCAGGGGAAGGTAGCATGGCTGTATGGAAGCGAGGTCACCGTGCGGGACAGTGGGGGGTGCTCTTGCCTCCCCGTCCAGTGTGGGAAAGACACCAAAGAGCCAGCCATTCACGTGGGATCCTCTTCGGCGGCCAAAGACCCCGTGTTCCTGGCATTTGGGGGTTGCGTAAAAGGCTTGGCCCCTCTCTGAGTCACTTTTCCAGAAGCGGGATGCTTACTTACACTGGCATTTTCCCTTTTTTATTTTCCCAGAAAAAATGTGACCATTCCTGCTTAAATCATCTTCTCCCACAGATAAGGCAACCGCCCAGCAATTGGTTGACCAGGAGCAAGTTCGTGTGCCGAGTCCACGAGAGAATGGGGGAGGCTGCCGGAAGATGGGAAAGTCAGAGGGTGTATTTTCTCAGCTCATTGAGACAGAGATTCCGCCCCTCGTGCTTATTTGAAAATAAAAAGCACTGTAGGTTAGTCACGGATAAGCTTCTAAGACAAAGTAATTTTAAGGCAATTTACTTAACCTTTCTAAGTCTCAGTTTCCACATCTGTAAAATGGGTTTCATAATAGTACCAAATTTTTAGGGATGGTTGTGAGGCTAAATGTGTGAAAAGTATATGGTGAAATTCCTGGCACACATTAAGCCCCTTAGTATGTTAGCTATTGCCATCAAAATGATCTATCCCTAGGCCACATATTAATATTTCTCAAATGTTGAATCACCTGAAATCTGTTATCATATTCTAAATACAACCTTTTAAAGCTGATGGCTTTTTTTTTCAAAAATAAAAATTGATTTTCTTTTAAAAAATGCTTGAAATTGCCATCCAAGTAATAACACATCAATGTCTTTTCTTCAACTCTTTTCTTCAGTTGAGTTTGGGTTTATGCCGAGATCCCTGAATTTTATTACAGTAGCGACTGAGGGTGTCAATGTCTGAAGGTGTCTGGAAAATACATATATTTTAAGAGACATCTTTTTCTGGCACAGCAAAAGAGTGAGGAATGAGAGAAGACAAGGTGGGCCTAAGAATTTGGGTATTTCATGGAAGAGACAAACCTGGCAGCATGAAAGAAAAATATCAGGAAACATGGTTAAGGCCCAGGGGAAAATACAAGTGTCATTATTTTTAAAGCCTGGTTATGCTCCTTGCTTTCTGTCTCCTCTGTTTAAATTCTTCTAACTCTGATGAGACAGATTCCACACAGAGTTCCAACCAGAGAACCTGTAGGCATAAGAAAAAAAAATTATAGCAATATATAATAATATAAGACTGGTTTGAAGGATGCTAAGAAGAACTCAGGGAACCAGAGAGAAATAAAACCGAGCTCTGTGTCTTTGAAGGAACGCACCTTGGGGAAAGATCAAATTAGATAATCAAATGGCTGATCTGGCTCATTGTGGAACAGATGTTCTGAGACAATGTACAGGTCCCAAACTGTGTATCTTTAGTGTATTCTGAAAAGAACATTCTACGGCCACCCTTGCCCCTCTGCAGGTTCTTCTGCCTAGGGAGGATGGGAGGCAAAGCACTGCAAAACCTGAAGGTTTTGGCAACAGATGGACTAGCTGTGTGACCTTCAAGAAATTGCCTAACCTCTCTGAGCCTCAGTTTGCTCATCTGTAAACAGGGGTATAATATTTTCCTTGCAGGGTTGTGATGAAGATGGCATGAGAAACCAGATTTTAGAGGGGTTGATGATCGGGTTTCTAAAAATCCTTTTAAATCCCCTGGATTCTATGGTTCAAAGGCTTTGTGTAATAGTCCCATAGAATAAGTGTATAAGTGGCTAAACTTCAATGATGCTACTTCTTTCCCCTAAAGACAGTGAACTTTGTGAAAATTTGAAGATCGGGACACTGACGAATATGCCATAGGGCAAGTGCATAGGTAACTTCAGCAAGCAGATAAGCTTCGTTGATGAATCAATATTTTCAAATCCACTGAACCTAAAGCCGAAACTGGGGCTCATTTAGGCTTCTTGGATCCAACATGTACTTGTTATTTTGAAGCCATATGTTGTGCAGATGGCCTGTGAGTTGTCCCTCCTTTATTCAAGAAGGAGGAAGGTCATATCCATTTCTCTGCACATGCCTTTCCTAAGACACGGGATTAAAGGATGGGACCAGAACTCTGACAGTCCACGAGCAACCCACGTGGATGACAGTAGTCAGTCGTCCTCCATATTCCAAGTGGGATTTGAAGTCATCTGAAGTTTGGCAAATGAATGTTTTTATACGTTTTCAGTTAAAATATTTATAGTGTTATGGTATCATTAAAAAAAAAAAAAAAACTCATTCCCAGATCTAACTGACTTTGTTGATGAATCACCCAACCACCTGTCCAAATGGCATTTGACGAGAGAGTGTCTATTGTTGCGTTCCTTGTTCTTGGTCCCATGAAACAGCTATACTTAGCGATGCCATACTCTCCTCTTTTATCTGCGCTAGGGTGAGGGCGTTTCTCTTTCAAGCAACCCAAAAAAGTCCTGACTAGAACAGATGGCGGGCCATTGCTACCCTTTGCTGTGTTGTGGCAAAACAGTTTCTCAACTGTCCTCCTTACCTTGTTCACCATCAGTGCCCCAAACATGTCGGGGGGAAACTGCTGTCCCTCCAGCGCCTAGAGGCCCCACGGACAAAGTCTGGAGGGACAGTCACGCAACAGATGCACTGAGGGAGATGGCATCATGGTAGTTGCTCCTTAAAATACCAGCACCAGTCTGGTCTCCAGAATCCACCAGGCACCGTGCAACAGACATTGATTAAGCACCTACTGTAAGCCAGGCCCTTTGATAGGTGCTGGAAATACAGAGATGAGTAAGACAGGGTTCATGCACTTGAGTGCTTTATTCCATAGTGATAGCAACACTTATACAGTACTTGTTCTATGCCCGGCCCTGTGTGTTAGCTCATGTGACTTCAGAACAATCCCATGAGGTAGGTATTATTGTCATCCCTGCTTCATAGACGGGGAAACCGGGACACGGAAAAGCCGGGTGACTTGCCCAGTTACACAGCGAGTGGGGAGCGTAACCAGGGTCCACACCCCAGCGGCTGGGCCCCTCCCCCGGCACCTTCTGCTTAGACTTTCCCTTTCTCCAATAACCTCAGGGGCATCTTCACCTCCTTACGTCTTGTAGCATTTTCTCAGGCTTATTTCTTTCATAGCAACCATTGCAAAAAATAACAAATGACAAAAAAAAAAAAAAAAAATGCTTTCAGCCCCAAAAGGCACAAGGCAACAAAACAAAATGGAATCATCCAAATGCTACTACTGTTATTCTTTTAGTTGATGTCCTTTAGATCTGTGTGCTTGTTGGTCGTGTAAAACTACACACAGTGTTTTGAAGCAGGCTTTTCCCACTTTGGATTAGGTCAGATTTTCCCCACTGTATTCTTCCTTGACATAACTTTTAATAATCAATCATTTTGCGTGTTATTAAATCACAGTTACACCGTGTAATTGACTTAAACTAATCGCTTATTTTGGGACATGCAGGTTGCTTCTGACGTTTCACTGTCATAACACTGCCATGAGCACCTTTGTGCAGACGTTTCGTCCCACCCGTCCGATCGTTTCCTTAGATGGTCGTGGGCTTTTAACCTCTGCATTGTCCAGGCAGGGAAAGCAGAATCAGATTTTGCAATCAGGTTCAAAAGAGCCATTTTAGGTTCTTTTCATTCCTGATGAGCTGGAAACAGTAACACCTTAAGTGTTTGAAGAAGATCTAAATTATTCGCTTTCTACCTTTTGGGAGGAATGTTACAACTTGTGATTCATCCTTTGGGAGATACAGGGTAGCTTCTTTCTGAGAAACGGATTCATGATGTCTCACCCAGGTTTAGCTGCACAGAGGTGTCATTGGTCTGGTTGCTGCTTCTGACCCATCCTGAAGAGTCGTGGTATGGAACGTTGGAGGATCAAGCTGGAGAGGGTCAGGAAGAAGCAAGCTAGGTTTAACAGGAACTCTGTGGGAGCAGACTATTGAGAGCTTGACAGGGGCAGCAGGAAAAAGTACAGTGTGAAATGAACCGCAGGTAAAGGCCCAACACACAGCAGGCGATTCTGCGGAAAGAGAGCAGCGCGCAGCGGTTGACCACAGGGGTTGTAGGCGCACGGAGTTGAGTTTCAAGCCTGACTCTGTTTTGCGGTTGCTGTGTGATCTCACACAAGTTGTTCAATCTTTCTGAGCCTCAGTGTTTTCATCTGTTCAATGGGCATGTTATAGTACCTGCTTCCTAAGGTGGGTGTGAGAACTCAAGCAAATCGTGCAAGTACAGATATCATTCCTGTTTGTTGGTGGCTCTGTGCGGGGCACCGTATTGTGATAATTTCGTCATCATTTTCCTCATCATCACTTCACTCAGTGGAAGGGGCTGTGTGATAAGAGGGCAGCTCGCACACCATTGCAGGGCATTGGGCTTTTCTGGAAAAGACAGCAAATCAAAAGGGACGCTATGACATCTACAAGAAGCAAATGTTACACTTTGTTTTCCTGAAGTACAAAGTAGGATCAGCTTGGAGTTTTCCACCTGCCTTCGGAGGCAGATGGGGGCAGTCTGGGGGCCTCCACTGAGGGGGCTGGAATCCTCGGAACCAGCAGAGTGGGCGTGAATGGACAGGCTGTGGCTCATGTTTTAATGTCCCTTGATGTTTTTAAAATTTGACATTTAGAAATAGCTCTGCATTAAGACTATTTTTTGGGGGGGTGTTCTTGGTGGAACTCCAACTCAAAGGGAAAAAGGGAATTTATTGGCCAAAGTAACTGGGGTGTCTAAGGATTCAGCGGGCTTCAAGCACAGAAGGGCTAAGGGCTCAGATGTGTCACCTAGACTCTGTTCCTCTTCCCGGCTCTTGGCTGGGCTGTTCCTGGGTTGTCTTCCTTTCAGGCAACGATGGCTTCTGGCAGCTCCAGGCTGCAGCACCCTCACAGCTCATGACCCCAGCAGTAGAACTTCCAGGGAGAGGCTCAGGGTTCATTGTCGGGGCTTCAGCGTCACTTGTTCCTGCTCTGATCGGCCAGGTCTGGGCCATGGTAGTCACCTTCATGGAAGAGAAGGAAAAGGGTGGTTCCCCAAAGAGATGCTGGGAAGACAAAAAAGGAAAGAAAAGAAAGAAAGAGAAAGCAAAAGAAGGCAGGATGGCAGGTAAGGAGGGAAATACCAGGGCTGCCCAGAAAGTATCCAGCCACATGCTATGTTCTCGTTATGTTAACAGTGACCGGATGCTTTCCAGACAGCCCTTGTCTATCTATATATGGCTGCTGCAAACTCAGAAAGGTCTCCTAATGAGCTCACTTGCACCTGAGCTCAGTAATACTTCGTTCCGACTCAGTCTGCCAAGATTCTTTTTTCTCCTCTTTCCTCCCACCTCCACCTTCACGTATGTGTGTGTGATTTTGAAACCAGGTGTTGTTTTCCAGCACCCGAAGCTTCGGCAGTTGCTGTGAATCCTGCTTCTTTAAGCTGAGGGTGTCATTAGTGGCATAACAGCCACCCTGTGCAGCCTAACTTCTCCCTGCGGACTCTAAAAATACCCAGAGGCGCTCACAGCAAACAGCCGCGCACCCCGGCTGCAGGCGCCGAGACTCAGGCAGGCCGGGCTCTCGAAACTGCCTTGGCGCTGCCACTGCGGGGAGAGCCAGCGGCTCCCTCGGCTCTTTTATTTACGTATTATGTTTTTATTTTTGGCTTACCGACACCTCTGTTTATGCAGGAGAGGCGGGAGTTACTGGCGGAGCAGCACTGATTGGAAGGCAGGGAAAGGTGGAGGCGAACAGCGCGCTTGTTGGCGCTGTCTTTGTGCGGCTCGCGGTAGACCCGAACTAAGATGTGTCAGGAGATCAGACCAGTCCAGGCAGCGGCTCAGATTAGCAGGGATTTAAAATAAAACTCTTTAACGAGAGATCACCTAGAATAACTCTCACGTATGTACCCATGAAGAGGCCCAAGGACCACATTTGGAGAAGGTTAGTGCTCTACCATGGCCAGGGCCACAGCCCGGGGTTATTTTTCAAAGGCAAAGCAAAACCCAAGCTCCTTTCTGTGGGTTCTCTAGGTGGGGTGGAACCATCCAGAATATCAGGGTCTTCTCAGTTCAAGGAAGAGCTCCCGAGCTGCTGAGGGTATTGGCATCACAGGCTGCACGTCTGCAGTCTGGGAACCTGTCTGGCCTTGGGTGTCTTAACAAACCAGTGAGCTCTTGGGTTTTCCAAAAGCTGAGGGACTGAATGATAAAATCAGATGGGTTATGAAAATATGTGAGTCATACGGGATCTGGCCTTTTATAGATTGCCTGGAACAATCAGAGGTCTGCTTAACAAGACAATGCACTTGACCCGGGCTAAGCGCGCAAGTGAAATCTTCTGCTGTCGGTGGTTAAATGCAGCCTGTTAGATGTTGCTAGCGATGATCACAGAAAGTGGGGAAACAAAAGGTCATAGCTTCCCACCAAACTCTGTGGATGTCTGGACTACGTGGAACATTTGTTTTAGCTGTTGGGAATTGCCACACGATTAATAGATCGCCCAGAAGTCCTTCTCAGAGCAACCTTTCAGTTTGGCCGGTTTATGGATTTAAATTAAAAAGTTAAGCCTTAAGGATAAGCATGAGCAAGTTCTTGGGACAGAATGTGCTTAGCGTTGTTTCCATCCATCCGTGAGTGGAGGAAGCGTGCGTACCCCAGACATATGCTTCTCATTGGAAAATTCACTCAAATGTCTCTCTCTCTCTCTCTTTCTCTAGACTGGTTCTTGTAGAAAGTCCTTGGCACACTCTCTAGCCTCAAGTAAAGGCTTCTAAGCTCCAGATTGCTGGGTGGTCTCTCCCTAGGACCATGTCACAGGCAGGGGCTCTCTACTCTTTGTAGGTGAGGGTTGGCTCACCTAGGATTTCATGTCTGCCTTTAAAAAAGAAAAATCTGCATTGCCTATTGAAATTGCATTGCCTAAATGTAGCAAAGGATTTGGAATCGTTTTATGAATCAGGGCAGCCTAAAAATGTTATTAGTAATAATAACAGCAGCCGCAACGGCAGCAAGAACTGGCATTTATGTAGCACTTCCTATGTGGCACTTCCTACACAGGCACTGCTCTGCGTGTCACAGAGTTTAATGCATGTAATCCAAGACGATGGAGATTCTCCCCTCCATCTTCTCCTTCCCTTTAAATGGGCTTAAATTAGCCAGATTGGCTATGCGAGATGGTCAGGTGATTGCCAACTGTAACCACGTCCTTACAGACATGACTTTTAATAGAGTTTAATTGAAGAGAACCACAGGTTACATGTTTGTTTGGAGATGGCCTTTGCCTTTCACGCTCTTGTTTTGCGAGCAGTGAGTTCAAGGCACAAGCCTTACCAATTCCATTGAGAGCTCCAACAAACACCCACTTTGCTTTCCCTGCCTGCCTTGCTTCAATGCGTCAGAAAGGTTCTTAATTTTTTGCTAGGCGGTTCTTAGTTTTCATGAAAAAGGGAAGTGGACTTTTGGAGTTGATCCCAAAGGCACAAATTGCCTATATGAATGAGAAGGGTCAGCTCTTTGGGAAATAAAGATTTTAACAAATCAGCCCAGGTTTGTGACAATTTTAAACCGTTTCAGACCAGCAGCATCAATGTTCTTTTTTGGCCTTTCCTCTGCCTTTGGTGACAGAGGCATACTGCTCAGCCTTGAGCTGCTCTAATATTGCTGTCTTCCCAGGAGACAGGGCCCCCAGGTGTTTTGTGTGTCATTACCCAAACAACGTTTCAAAATAATCAGTCCCTAAAGTAACACTTTGCAAAGGCATTAGGCCACTTTGATTTGAGCCTGGGTTTTAGAATCTAGGGCTTCTGCCTTTTTCTAAATTTGCATGTTGCTTTTCCTTTTCAGAATTTGGAGTTCTGAGCTGCAGAAGGGCTTTTGGGATGGGAGACAGTGGTGGTGCTGAGTATATTTCCAAGTGTGAAACCAGTCGACTGAGCTTAGATTTACAGGAGCTTGTCTGGTTCGATGTGGCTTTGTTCTTCCGGCTGAAACTTCTAAAAGAACTTCCAAGTTCCTATACAAGGCTGGTTCCATTTGCCATGTGCAAATATTTTTATTTAGCAATGGCCATTCAGTGAAATGGATGGGGAATCGGTATTTCTGAAAGAAAAGCCCAGGTTGGAATGAAGGAAAGGAGTGTTTGCAATTTTCTAGATAAGTTAGAACATGTGGGTGTCTAAAATAGATGAAAACAAAACAAAACAAACAGAACAAAGTAAACAAACAAAAACCATTTGTTGAGGGTCTGAATTATCTAGATTTGGTAAACATGGTGGCAAAATCAACTGGATAATGGCCAAATCAGCGTGAATATGCCTATTCAGGCCTATCTTTGAGGATCTCTTTTCAGGGCTTGTTGGGAGGTTCATTTCTTGGCACCTGCTTAATGATAGATATCTCCACCTTGGGAGTTTTCTCTGGAAATAGAATGAACAGAGCGAGCAGGTATACATGGCCTTAAATTCTGGTACAGCCACTTAGCTGCCTCGTGCTGGGCAAGTTACTTAACCTGTCTGAGCTCAGTTACCTCATTTGACAAGGGACTTGGTCTTCACTCTCCTTTTGCAATGGCCAAGCGAGGCGATGGATGTGGAGTACCTTCTATGTAAGGAGTGCACTGTGAGATTCATCTGGCTGACTCCGCACCCCAGTCTCTGAGCTGGGGACTAGCGAGGCAATTATTTGACAGGCATAGCTAGTCCAATATTGGCTTACACAAGAAAATTGACCAAGATGCCTACAGTCTCTTGAGACCCAGTTTCTATGCTATCTCCTAACCTTACTTGCTGTGTGATCTTGGGAAGTTGCTTAGCACCTCTGAGCTTCCATTTCCTTATCTGTGAAATGGGCGCATTCCTCCTAAGGCTGTGGTCAGTATTAAATGAGCTAATGTAGACAGTGCTCTGCACATAGGAAAGGGGACTGGCGCCTCTGTTTCTCCTTTATCCCTGTGGCCGTCAGCTATCTTGGCCTCATGAAGACACTTGCCCATTCCTTCCATTTTCGAAGCTCACTCCTGCCTACGAAGTGATCTCTCAACCACCAAGGGATTCAGGTCTTTCTTGCCAGCAGACTCATCAACGTGGAGGGGTTGGGATTTGTTAAATAGCGACATTCAGGATGTGAGTCAAAGAGAGTGAAAGATGGTAAATTCACATCTTGAAGCACGTGTAAGTAATCTGTTCTTCTGAAGCAGATCCAGGTTTCTAAACGTAACCGTTGCCAGCTTTGTAAAATAAAATGATTATTCACAGTCTAAACCACATTTAATATTACATCAAGATCAGGACTTATTCACATACACGAGTGTAAACAATATATTTGGCTACAATTACAAAGTTACATGTATGTTTATAAACTGAGAATGACAGTGGCTTTGATTATTTTGCCATTTGTATTTTTTGGCTTTTTAACATTTAATTTTTCCTTCTTTTGAAATGTTAGACTTACAGAATTGCAAATATAATGCATAGAGTTCCTATATTCTTCTCACACAGCTTCCTTTAATGGTATCTTACATAACCAAAGACCATTGATCAAAACTTAGAAATTAACTATGCTACAGTATCGCTAACTTAGACTTTATTTGGGTTTCTCCAGTTTTCCCATTAAGGTCCTTCCTCTGTTCTAGAGTCCAGTCCAGGGTCCTGCATTGCATTTAGTTGTCATGTCTCTGTAGCTTCCTCCAATCTGTGACAGTTCCTCAGTCTTTCCAAGTGACCTTCACACTTTCAAAGAAGACTGACCAGTGATTTTGTAGAATGTCTCTCTATTTGGGATTGTCTGATATTTCCCATTTCTAGCATGTTAGCTGACTGCATTCCTTATGTTGCATTGCTCAGGCCAAAAATCCAGTGACAAATGGAAGTTACTAGGCCTAATGCATTACCTAGATATTTCTGGGACTAGCCTGGCTGGGCATTATAGATATTGAAGGTTTAGAGTATAGTCTCTGGAGCCAGACAGCTTGGGTTTTGTTCCTGGCTCTATGACTTACCTGCTGTGTGACCTTGTGAATGTTATTGATCTTTCTGTGCCTTAATGTCTTAGTCTACAAAATGGGGATAATAATAGAAGTGACTTCTTAGGGTTGTGGTGAAGATCGAGTGGAAGTGTGCAGTGCACAGAACAGTGCCCTGCAGGTAGCGATGACTCAGTGTGCCTTAGCTGTCACCGTCCTCCTCCACAGCCCTCCCCACCCGAGTCTAGGCCCAGCGATCTGCCGGCACCACTGCTCGGGGCCGCAAGTACATGTGTATTTCGGACTCGAGTGATGACTGTGCTGCAAAGCCCTGGGGTTTTTGGCCATGGTCCTCACGCCCCTACTGGAATAGCCACTTCAACGGGAGGCCCAAAGTTTGGACGCTAGTACCGAATGGAGCTTCTGCCTCCAGGCCTCCTGCTGTGCCCATCTCACTAGCCACCTGCCTCCTGCACCCCGCACAGCTGCCCTGGGACCTGCTCGGAAACCACCCAGGCCCCCTTTCCTATTCTGCTCTTCTGCCCCTTGTTCTGTGTTTGTTTGGGGCTCCCACCCGGCTCCCCTCACTTCCCCTGTTCCTCTGGATTGACGTGAAGCAGCGATGCGTGGTGGTCACACGGCCGGCTTCTCCGGAAAGACTGACTGGGTTTGCTTCCCAGCCCTACCCCTTCGAGATGACCTCAATCTCTGTACTTCAGTCTTTGTGTCTAAAAAAGGCTAGTTTTTTTTTTTTTTCTTTTTTTTTTGAGACAGAGTCTCACTTTGTTGCCCAGGCTAGAGTGAGTGCCGTGGCGTCAGCCTCGCTCACAGCAACCTCAAACTCCTGGGCTCAAGCGATCCTCCTGCCTCAGCCTCCCGAGTAGCTGGGACTACAGGCATGTGCCACCATGCCCGGCTAATTTTTTCTATATATATTAGTTGGCCAATTAATTTCTTTCTATTTATAGTAGAGACGGGGTCTCGCTCTTGCTCAGGCTGGTTTTGAACTCCTGACCTCGAGCGATCCACCCGCCTCGGCCTCCCAGAGTGCTAGAATTACAGGCGTGAGCCACCGCGCCCGGCCAAAAGGCTAGTTTTTAATAGTAATAGTAATAATAATCATAGTTCAATTTAGTGAGGCTTTATTCTCTGCGAGGCACTATTTTCCATGTTACCTCTATCATTTTATTTAATCCTCAACACCCCTCTGTGACATAACTATTAACACGATCCCATTTTACAGATGAGGAAACTGAGAAACAGAGAGTGTAAGTCACTTGCCCAAAGTCACACAGCTACGACATGGAGGAGTGAGTATTCAAGCTCCACCTGGATTTGGAGCCCACGTTCTTAGGTGCTGCGTGTGAGGGTTACATGAGGTCATCTATATAGAGCACTTCGCAAAGTGGATGGCTCAGAGTTAATACTTTAAACTTGAGCTGTGATTAATCCCATGATCTGATTTCTGTTTCCTCTGGCTCCTGGTTTACGGGGCTCTGGGATGCTGCTTCTAGTGTTTGTGAGTCATTGCCCTGGGGCTCTGCACCGTGGCAACGGCGCTTTGCCTAAAGTGCACCCCCTGCCCAGGCCGCACCGGCCCCTCACCTCGATGCAGTGCAGTCCGCAGTCCTCTCCCTGATTCGGATCTACTCAGTTTCTCCGGTTTTCAGTCTGTTCCCGGTTGGTTCCACCTTGCCCCTTAGCCCTTGTTTCTGCCTTCTTCCCCTCCCCCACCGCCTGGTCCCGCGCGTCCCTGCGCCAGTTGCTTCCCAGCCCCTTGCTTGGTCCCTGGGACCTGTCCCGTGGCACGGACTGGGACAGATGCTTGTGATTGGTGTCCCTGCTGGGTTTGCCCAACTCACGAGGGTGCCAACCCTGCTATGGAAACAGCAGCACTTGGCCATGGGCCTCGCGGTCTGCAAGGAGGTATTGAGAGAAGGGAGCTGACGGTGAGCACCGGGCAGCCAGCACTTCAGACGGGACGCCTCGTCCCCCACTCTCAGGGGGTCCTCTGCCTCCTTCTGGGACTGCAGGCCCCTCCTGCCCCTCCAGGCTCTGTCCAGTCACTGTCTCTGGGAGGAGGCTTTCTCGGGGCCCCCCACACATGGCTCAGGCCCCGCTCTGGTGAGTTCTGCTGCTTCTGAAATTTGGACCCTGGGTTGCACTCGGGCCTGAGTGTCTGACCATGCTGTGGACAGTGGGCAGAGTCCAGACGCTCCGGCCAGATGGCCCAGGCCTGCATCCTGCACTGCCACGTGCTAAACAAGCTCAGGCAAGTCGCTGAACTCCTCTGTGCCTTGGTTCCTCTACCTGGAAAACGGAGACCCTTCAAGGTACCAGCATCACAGTGTTATTTTAAGGATTCAATGATTAATACAAATGAAAGGCTTAGAGCGGTGCCTGGCACGGAGTAAGAACTCCAAACGTGTTATTGATTATAATTATAACTGTGAGAATTTCTTGAGGCCACCTGCCACCATCATACTCATATTGGTGGCTGGTCCCGGGCTAGGTCCTTCCTGGTTCTTGAGCATAAGTTTGCAACAAGCACCTTATTTGAGGATAAATATCTCAAATAAATTGTATGGAGTATGTATTGGGGGATACTAAAAGAAGCAAAAAAGTTCATAATCTGGTTCAGGGAGTTTTGATGTGGGCTGCGTGCTTGGGCCCCAGAGCCACCGAAGCAGGAGAGAGGGGACCGGAACGCATGATGACACCCCATGAGAACAGAACAGAACAGAATGAAACGATCGGCTGGATGGTGTGAGTTTTGATGAAAGCTCTGTATAAAGGGAGGAGAGTCTGGGTCCAGCTGAAAATGAGTGAAAGAGCATCTGATCCGAGGAGACCAGAGAGCAGGGAGCAAGGCTTGGAGGTGAGCCAAGGGGTGACTCCTACCAGGCACGCTTCCTTCTTTTGCCCTCTGTCCCTTCTCCGTTTTCTTTCCAAGTCACTTCCTCGCATGTCGCCTTTCCTTCTGCGCTGCGCCTCCTGCCGTAGCTGCAGACGGTGGTCCAGGCATCGCGGCTGAAGGGGGACCCAGATGTAGCCCCAGACCCTAAGCCTCCTTCATGCACCTCCCAGGAGCATTAGTGGCTTCATAGTTCTCTGGCCGCTCTCACTTTGTTTTTGCTTTTCAAATTAAAAAACATTTTTTTAGACCTGCAGCCTGGCTGAGTGAGTTTCAAGATCAAGTAGAGGAGTGCTTCTTACTTAAACTCTCACGTATTTAAGAACCCCCTGGGATGCTGTTAGAAATGTGGTTTCTCATTCTACAGATCTGGTTGGGGCCTGAGATTCTGCATTCGTCCCAGGCCCCCGGGTGACGCAGGTGGTTGCGTGAGTGCGCTCTGAGTGGCAAGAAGTCAGCCCATTAATTCAGCTCATCACACTTCCGACTATTCAGTAAAGAACTGAAGCGACCATAGTGCGGGTCTCAAGCATCGTTGCAGGTGGTGCCTGCTCCTAAAAACGTTAACTGAGGTTACAGAGACTTCCTTTGCAAAGATTTCTGAGGCATCCCGGGCGTGTGCTGTCGCCTGGCGGTACTAAGGAAAACGAGGCCGCAGATTCGTGCTCAGCTTCCCGGGGGCCAGTCAGCTGCCCCTGGCTCCACTGATGCAGACTCTGCCCCATAGCCTCGGGCCACCACGCCGCTGTAGGAGAGGGGCGGCGTGGAGGGGGAGACTTATCGGTGGACGCTGAGCGATGAGGACCCGAGGGCCCCGCTAGACCGCGGTGGGCCCTTGGCCAGGTCAGCAGGAAGGGAGTGAACGTGCTTATGGCCGAGTTAGGGCCACGTCAGGGTGACGAGGGGAGGTGATAAACAGGAGGCAAACGAAAGGGTAGAAAGCAAGGAAATGGGGCTCACGCTGGCAGTGGCAGTGGCACGTGGGCGAGGTGAGCTGCCCGGGATAGAGGAGGCAGGGGCTTGTCACCGAGCGTGGCCACCAGGCTTGGGGTGCAGGATCAGAGTGAGTACGGGTGAGTCCTCTCAGCCCAGCGCCTCTGCAAGAAAACAGCTCGAAACTCATGCTGGTGATGGGCAAAGGGCATCTGCCCTTTGGGACTCTCTGTACCCTCGCAGAAATGGATGATTTATTCCTATAGGAAAGGCAAAGTTTCATATCTTCCTTGTATTCTAGTCTTATATTCTGGCTACTGTTTCTTCCCCTTGGCCACCCGGCACGTGCAGCTCATCGTTTTCTTGGCCTGGGAGGTCACAGAAGCTCCGAGGTGCCGGGAGGAACACTCGGCACTGGGGACTTCGATCACCCGTGCATGCCTCCCCTCAGCCACCACCTGTAGTGGGACAGCCGTGGGGGAAAAAGGAAAGCATTCTCACCTCTCCCTGGGCCTGCCCTCATTCATCCTGCTGGGCCCTCCTCTTCACTCTTAGCTCAGTGCCGAGAGCCAGCCTACCACCCACTAGACCAGAAAGATACCTGGTAACGCTCACTCCATTCTCTGGGCTTCTTTTCCAATGCACAAATGCCCTCTCCAGGCCTTTGCGATTTGCCAAGACCCGTCTGCTTCTCTCTTGGCTGGCGAGACATAGTTACTCCAAATCCAGCGTTATTTTTGTTCACTTGAAAGCTAAAGTGACTAATGTAGTTCTTTCAGAAGGGAGAATTTGACCCCTTTCTGGATGAGGCTTAGCCCTGCATTGGTGGTGGACCCTAAAGGTAGGTAGGGAGAGGTGGAGGAATGTTCTGTGGTCATCCCTCCTTCACCACTTTCCCTAAATAGCCTGAGCTCTGGAATCTCTCAGGCCTGGGCTCAATTCTTAGAGTTGTCCCTCGCTTGATCTTCAGTTAGGTCCAGCCTCAGTTTTCTCATCTGAAAAATGGGGCTATTAACACTGTACTTCCACATGAAGGTGTTGTGCACATTAAATCTGTAAAGCCTGGCTGATGGTTTATGGCATGGTAAGTACTAGCGACCGTCGTTGCTGGCACCTGTGCTGCAGTCCCGTTGAGGGTAGCACGTACTTTCCCCTCCGTGCCTTTGCACAAGCTGTTTTTTTTCTGCCTGAAGGGCTGCTTGTCCTTACCCCACCCAGTTTTGCAAATCTTTTAAAATGCTACCTAACCTATCACATTTCTTGATTTCAGCAACCAGTTACTTTACTCCTACATGGGGTGTGTCTCACATTGCTGGAGTTTTATTAGCATTAGTTGTGTATTTGGATTACGGCCTCGCTAGTCCACCCCAGGCCCCTGCCCCAAATACCTCCACCTTATCATTGACGGCAGTGGTCAGTTCTCAGAGCCCAAGGGCAGCCCTGTGTGGCCCGCAAGGTGGAGCACAGAAGGCAGCTGATGAAAATCCAGCATAAATGTATCACATCTTGAAGCAGAAATGCCAAGCTCTTTTCAGGCATGTACATGTGGCCACATCATGCTCTGGTAGGTTCGAGGGATCTCGTGTTTGGGACAATGCTTTTTGATAAGAGTCAACACAGCCATTTTCACAAATAGGAGAATGGATGTTCCTGCCCCAAACATTCCCCTTCCTGCGTCCCACAAATGCCCTCCCTGCAACCTCAGGTGTCCGCAGCCACCGCGCCGCCAGGACTCACAGGGGACTCCTGAGAAGGCCCACGCTGTCCTCCACTTCAGAATCCGGAGCTCAGACCCGAGCCACGCAGAGCCCAGCAGGCACAGGGGGTGGGGAGCGGCTCCCAACACAGGCTCAGGCCTCAGCCAGGGACTCTGGGGTGTAACCCCATGGGGTCTGAGAGCTCCCTGGGTCCTCAGACCACCTAGCCTCTTTATCCCCAGGGCCCTGTGGCTTTTTATGTCCAGCCCCCGGTATGGGTTTCCATTAATTCTGTACACATTTTGTTTTGCTTCAGCTTAGGGGTGGGGGAGAACCCCGAGGCTTCTGATAGGGAATCTCGTGCCCTGTCAGCTGATTTTAGCCTAAGGATGGAGAAGCTACAAGTGGGTGATGCTAAAATAGAACTTGCATGTTTATGCTAAGGGGGTGTCTACTGTCCCCTCCCCCACCTCAATTACATGGCAGAAGGCGCCTCTGTTCCTTTGGTCTCTAAAGCCTCCAGTCTCTGGGATGCGGTGGGGAAGGAAAGCCCACTCTGGGGTGTGTCATTTCCGCGGCTTGTGCACTGTCCACTCAGGAGCGGGGCTTGATGTTTTAAGACCAGAGAGGGACGGGGCAGGGGAGGCGAGCAACATGTGCGGAGTGCTCTCGCCCAGACTTGTGCTTTTCAAGTATTCTCTCCAGGTGGTGATCTGAAATAGGGCTTAGTTAAAATCTGGTGAGAAGTGTAGAAATGGAATATCTTAAAAGGAGAAAGGTACAAGAATGGCGTTGTCCACACTCACGCCCATCAAGGCATGAGGGCAGGGATGTGCGTTGTGATGCTTCTGCAGGTGGTACTGATGAGACCTCTGTCCTCATGCACTTTCTGCCACAAAATGGCAAATCCCGGGGCAAGTTGGCACGCTTTGGAGGCCAAAGACCTGGCAGGTGCATCACAACGCGGCCCGAATCTGCTCCAACCGACGGAGCAGTTGTGTCCATGCACCAGCGCCTTCTCTGTTTTAGTGGGAGGCAACTAAACAAGGCTGCAGTTAGGAAAAATAAACTAAAACAGGACAGACATAAACATGCCTGAGTTAAAGTATGGATGACAACCCTTGCTGCTCCTTAAGTCTTAGTAGAGTGAGAAAAGCAAGGCCATGTGACCTTGATAGCTGACTCAACTGGGCCTTAATTTCTTCATCTGTAGAATGGGTATCAAAATAGCCACCATACTGATTTGTTGATAATCGGTAATAATGACAGCCATAAATGATTGAGCATGACTGAGGGCCAACGATTTTTTGAGGTCTTAACGTTAGGACGTAGCGACAATGATTAATCCCCATTTTGCATGTGAGGAAAGAGAAGCTCAGAGAGGTTAAGCGACTTTGCCAGAGTCACACAGCTAGGAAGGGATCGAGCAGGAACCAAACCTTCTCCAAGTGGTTAGGTAAGACCCTACATCTGACAGGCTGTAACATCTGTGCTGTTGAGCAACCATGTTGTCAGTTGACTATACCGGATCCAGGGAAATAATACAGCTTCACTCAAAGTGTGGAACGGATGCCCTGGTGACGTGAAAGATGACGTTACAGGGCACTTGAGATGACTGGGGGTGCACTGGTGAGGAATTAAGTCCCGTGTGTCACATGGTAAGAAAATGATTCCCTTTTCAATTCTCTTTCCATCTTTCTGGCTATGACAAGGACTGAACCTTGGTTAGGTGCTGTCGTGCCTGTAACACTGTCCTAATACTTTCTAATCTCCCTTTTTAGCAAAGGGGGAGCGGGTGGCAGAGGGTTCAGCACACAATGACATCTCGCTAGAATTTGACATAAAGTGGTTTCCGTCATATTCATTTTCACTCCCACCTTCTATTTATGGCAAGTGAGACTGGTTTTTCATTGATAGTCGTCATGTAAAATTTTCTCTTCGAATACACTTATTGAAGTACAAGAATCAGTCAGTGCTAAACATTATTGAGGAAGTAATAGTAGAGGTGGTTTTCAGATGGGGCGAAAGTAGCGCTGGCTGAGTGGGAATGCCGCGATAGGCGGCCAGTACTTTTCAGCTGCTGACGGCACGTGGATCACACTCAATAAACGTCAAAGACGGAGGGGAGGGAGAATGCAACTCTCTCTTTTGCCCTGTTAAGGGAGAAAAGAACTGAGCTGTTTGTGAACTGAATAAGCCAGTCTTTCCCCAAAAGTTTTGGGGCTGAATTTAGCCTGTTCTGAAGGCTGAGGGGTGAATCAGGGGTTGGAGAACAGGAAGTTTGCCTTGGTCTTCATTGAACCCTAGACGCTGAGTGCTGGGTTGGAGCTTAGACCTCAGGCTGCGATCCTGCACTAGAAATCTAAGGCTCCAGATGGGGAAGGGATTTCCCCAAGGTCACCCGGGCTGAGAGCCACTGCGGTGTGACTAATGCTTTCATCCATTTCTGGGCCAAGCTCTTCATCTTTAGTCTCTTTTCCCACAATAGCCACCAGGCCTGGACTGGCCCACGGTAACACCCAGGCGGCTCAGGGGCACATCCACTGGTCAGTGTGTGCTCACCGATTCCCCAGCACGAGGCACACAAGGGGAAGAACATAAATAATTGTCTCCAAACTCAAGGCGCCAACAGGGTTATGCTACATGATTTTTGCCCTAAGATGAGCATCATTTGCGAGTTAAGTAGCCCAGGTCTTCTATAACAGAGCCAGGGAGGCAGGCCCACCTAGGAGGGAGAAGCCCTGTATCAGGCAGCTTTTACCTAGGTATGCTTCAGTAATAACCACCCCCAAATTTCAGTGGCTTCCAACAACGAAAGCTTGTTATTTGCATCTGTTACGTGTTGGTTGCAGGACAGCTGCAGGTGGGACCCAGGCTGAAGCAGCGTCCCCTACCTGGGCCATGCCTCTCCCCTAGCAGACGGGAAAGGAGCAGTATCAGAAGCAGGGGAAGGTTCCTAATGCTGCTGCTTGGAAGCAACATGTGTTACGTTTGTTCAGTGTTGGATTTGGGTTTCTAGGAGCAGATGCTAGGACAAGGATTTGAACTCACAAACTTTGGGAGGTGCAGGAAATGCCAGCAGGGGAGTGGAGAGGCAAGAAAAGGAAGGGAAGGCAGCCAGTCGAGTGTGGGTTACAACTCGAGTGTAATCCCATGGGGAAATTCTGGAAAACAGGGCAGATCACATGCCTCGGAGTTATCCTCTCGGGGAACAAGGGCGCTGGTCTACTCACACCACCAAACCTGTCGGTCAGTGGCTGAGGGCTGCTGCTGGGGAGTGTTCGTTGCTCAGCGCTTCCAGCCAGAGTGGGCACAAGCAGAGTAGCCTTCCAGCTTCGGAGAAAGCCCCCGGCCAAAGAGCTGGAAGTCGGCTGGCCTGCGTGAGAGGGCTGGGGCGGAGGGCTGTGGGTGGGGCGCCAAGCACATCTGAGACAGGCTCGTGTCTCATCCGCCAAAGCCGGTCTTCGGGGATGGGCAAGTGTCCTCCTCCCACAGAGGTGCAGCAAATATTTGAGAACCAAAACACGATTTGCAACAGATCTGGAGCTCTGATTTATGAAGTGCGGTAAACTCTTTAGTCTATAGAGCGAGTGATGCATCTTGACCACGGTGTCTCGACCTCGGCACTGGTGACATTTTGGGCTGGATAATTCTTTGTCGTGGAGGGTCATCCTGTGCAATGTAGGATATTTGGCAGCATCCCTGGCCTCTACACCCTAGATGCTCACAGCCTCCCTCCTCCCCTCCCGCCCCACAATGCCTCCAGATAATGCCAAGTGTCCCTGGTGGGAGGAAAATCTCCCCTGTAGAGAGCCACTGATGTAGACCATTCATGCATTGCTAACTCCCAAGGAAGTGAAATAGACTGTAGGTGCCTGGTTGAAGGTGCTCACAGCCTAATGGGAGAGACAGACAAACAGACATATGAACTATAATGGCAAGTCGCCCCCGGGTTGCAACAATTTGTAATGTGTAAAGGAAAATGAAATCATTCAGGAGTGGGAAACATCAGTTTTGTTGAGGCCTGGGGATGATCCGGGAAGGCTTACAGAGACAGAGACAGCTGAGCAAGGTTTTGAAAGATGAAAAGGAGTTTTCCAGATGACAGATATGAGATGGCACATGTAGAAGTTAAATGTAATCTTTGGTGATTGTGGAGACGTGGGGATGCTGTACTAACAGATGCTGGGGATACTGACCTCAGAGCCTTCTACCCAGCAAGGCCGATCGCAGGGCTGGAGTTAGACCAGCTTTACCACGATGTGTAAGGAGCAATGTCAAGGGCTCTGGGTGTGCTTACAGGAGTTGGTAAAATGGCACGGATACAGCTCAACCTCAGGGGGACCTGAAATGGCCTTGCTCTATTATTATATAGTCTAGAGAGAAGGCCAGCTTATTCTATAGCCCCCTCAGCATCATTTCCTGACCCATCCACTTTGATGTTTGTCTCATGGTGTTGTACAAAGAAATTTTATGTGGTTTCATCACTTAACATCCGTCTGCCTCAATTTCTCTACCTGTTAGACGAAGACCATGAGGTTTTCTCTCTTGCCAGCTTCCCAGTCTTGCTCTGACCAGACAATGAGATTATATAGCATTGGCCGTGTGTTCAGATGGACCATGTTCCTGTCCTGCTCTGCCGTCCACCAGGCGTGGACTCCTCTGGCTCTCTCTCTCTCCGTTTTCTCATCTGTAAAATGGGTATAATACCCACCTCATGGGGCTGTCTTAAGGACTGAATCCTGTGATGTCTACAAGCCCTCAGCCCTGCACCTGGCACATACATAAAGAGAAGAATAAATAAGAGTTAATCATTACCATAAATATTATGAAATAGGTTGAGTGTGCATAATGACAGCTAACTTGTATTGAGTGCCTGTCATGTTCCAGACACTGTCATAAGGGTCTGTACGTATTAACTTATGACTACAATAGGTATTGGGATTATCTGCATTTTACATATGAAGAAATTGAGGCACAGAAGCGTCCCATTGCTTAATGGCATGGTTATCGAGTGGTAGTCAAATTCCAGCAGACTGTCTGAGCAAGTAATCAGTTTGCTGGGCTTTTAATACTTAATGTTTTCCCATCACTCTGAAAAAAAAAAAAATTAAGGGCTTCGTTAGGGATTCACTTTTACCGTATGATTAGAGCCAGTGTAGCTGCTTTGCGGTAAATGAACTTTTCTCACTGCTGACCGAAGGCCTTAGGTATGCTCACAGAATATTAACAAGAAGACGGGCGAGCAGAGATGTATTTTTAACCACAGTGTCTGAGCTGGCTTCTCGGCGTGAGTCTACTTGGGTAAATGACAAATCGCCCAAAACTGAGCCTTTCCAGAAATGCCTGTGAGAACAGCACAAAGGCAAACTTTCTGTTGCTTAACTCTCCCCGAAGGCTCCACCCCCGTCTATTGAAATCAGACGCCGCGCGAGAGCTTGCCCGCCCCCCGGACACCACCTCCAGAACAGCAGGGGTGTGCCTGTCTCGCTGGGCGGTGGGCACACACATGGTGTTCCCAGCGTCAGGGACAGCAGCCTGTGTTCCAAGAGCTGCACTTCAGGCCAGCCTCCATGCACAGAGGGGCGGCGATGGAAAACAGCACGGGTTCCCTGTGTCTGAGGGTTACCCTCCCTCTGCCTGTGCCCCTGCCACTCACTAAGCTCTTGCCTTTGGCGGAGCAGAAAATACAAACGGAGCACGGGCATGGACCTGGCCTGTCTGGTGTGGTTTTGTGTCGCTGGCTCACAGTAGCGGCTTGAATGAGAAGGCATCAGTAAGTGAAAGGTGCGACCACCCAGCCTGTCCAAACACACCTGCTGAGTACCAGTCCCTACCCCCAGAGGTGATTTCCTCTCCTCTTTCTTTGGCTCGGGTCCTGGCTTCAGTTCTTGTCCACCCCGTGTCCTGGGGCAAGTCCCTTTCTCTCCCTGTGCCTCTTGAGTAAGGTGGAGGTGATAATATGAAATGATTCCGTGCAGAAAGTGGCTGGAAGAATTCAGCATAAAGCACCTGGCTGACAGAAAGGGCTCTAAGTGTTATTTCTCCTGTTTGTCCTTTTGAGACAGAGGCAGATGCGTTAGAGAGGTCTCTGGGGGAGCGTGCATCCTAGAATTCCAGTTTGGAAGCATCTTAAGGCATTCTCTCATGCCATGTGGAAACCCACTGATGAGCTCTCTATTTTGCAAATTGCAAATCTTTAGCCACCCAGAAGTAGAGGTATCTGTGGCCACTCTGCTCTCAGTAGCCGTGTCCTGGGTTCCAGGCAACAGCCTCCCTTCCTGTTGCCAGGCAACAGCCGCCATCTGCCCCCTACTCAGACACGGCGCTCTGGAGAAGCACGAGGCCCAGGCTGGGCCTGGCTAAGGCTGAACTGGTTGTTTTCACTGCACGACACCCAAGAGGTGGTCTTGCTTTCCATGCCTCACCCACACCCCCCGCCACCGCCTCTCCACTTTCCATCCCTTCTCACGTGTTCGTGCCTCACACCTCTCCTTCTCCGGAGGGATGGGAAGCCCCTCCAGCGAGAGGCAGCATGTGATGGTAACACGCACAGGCTCAGGAGTCCCACGTCAAGGGTCTCTCGTTGACCTGCTGTGTGAACTTGGGCAGGTTGCTGAACCTCTCTGTGCCTTCTCCTTGTCTACAAAAAGGAATAATAGTAGTGTCTATTTCATAAGGGAGTTGAACGATTCAAACAAACCAATGTGAAGCACTTAGAGTGTGTGTGGCACATAGTAAGTCTTCATGATGATCAGCCAATATCAATATCCTAAAGTGGTAAATGGCACCACAAGAGGACATAGAGGCTGCAGCCAGGACTTGAATGTAGTCAGGCTGCCAAGACATGAGACTGGAAAATCCAGTCTGCTGTGGATTTGCCATGGGTTCCCATGGCAACGCTCAATAGCAACATTCCTCCAAGGGCTCATAAAGTCAATGGTTATTTTGCCTAAGAAATATTTATGGAATGAATAAATACATAGTCATGATAATAATAATTGTCTCCATGTGTTGCATGCTATAATAGGTTCCAGGCACTTTCACATAAACTGATTGATTTCATATTCACAACAATCCTATGAATTGTAATGACTATCCTCCCATTTTATGAATGAGGTATTTGCGGATCAGAGGTGTTAGGTAGTCTGCCTAAGGTCACACAGCTCACGAGTGGTGGGAGTGGGATTGAAATCTCAGGTGGAGCTCCATTGCATTCTACAGTACACCTTCTTCTGGCATATTTTTCTGTGGTTGCTAGGAACCAGCTGCAAGGCAATCCTTTCCCAGATGTGAAAATTTCAGACTGGGATTGAAATGATCCACAGCGGGGCCAGAGTCCCTTGGTGAAAGAGCCACAGATATGGTGAGGAGTGTGTCGAGGCCATCAAGACCGCAGGATGCGGGGGTCTTACAGGGGCCACACCATGGGGGAGCTCTCCATCAGGCCACCTGTCACACACCTTGGATGTCAGCTGTCTGCAGTGGGTGACAGTTCAGGTTTTCCCCTGGCCCCTTCCCCGCTGTCGCCGGTCCTGGTTGAGAACCGAGGCTCCATTCTCTGTGCTACACTTTGGTCAGACTAATAATTCTATAAGGCAGCCTGAATGCTACCAATCTTCTCACCAGAGTCTTTATTATTCTTCCGTACCATGAGAATAAATCCAATTATGTAGCATAGGCTCAGGGCCATCTATGACCTCACCCCAATTACCCCCTCTTCTTAGCCTAGAGGATCACTGCAATATGGAGATTTGATGCCTGAGTAGGGGTGAGGGGTGTGGAGAGGAGGAAAGGGTGACAAGAACCCTTCTCCAGAAGTCGGAGAGGCCGGCCAGCCTGGACTCTGAGGGCCTCGTACACTGTGTTAGGAGCTTGGTCTTTATGCAGTAGATCGTTGCTTCCAAATTATGTTCTTTGATTACTACTAAATCTATAATATCTATATAGTTCTTATGTAAGAAAAATAAAACAAAAAGTAGTCAGGCTCTGGGTTCCAATAACCTTGGGTATGGCTTGGTTAAATGAAATCGAATAAGTTTCTTTGCTGCAGAACTTCTCAGAGCCTTTAATACACTAATGCACACGACGGGCCTCCAAGGGTAAGCAGCTCTTTCCAATCTTATCTGACTCCCTTCACCTTCAAATCCAGGGGCATTTTGGGGGATTAGTGTTCTGCGAGACTCAGTCTGAGAAATGGTGGTGTTATCCGTGGAAACTATGGAAGGCCATGTGGGGCTGGTGTCCAAACCTATCTCAAAACAGCAAGTTTTCCTTCCATTTTACACTTACTTAGAAAACAAACAGAGGTCCTTCAACGAAATCCAGGAATGAATTAAGGTATAGAACGTTTAGAATTTAGGCACAGACAAAGGATCGGAAGCTGGGACGTCTCCGGGCCTTCAAAGAGGCTGGTTTCTTTCCTTGGCGTTGGGATCTGGAAGTTAAAGACTAAGAACCCCGCTGGGTAGGGCTAAATGTCAATGAGCAAGGCTTGGGGGGGGGGGGGACGGAGTGGCTAATGACTACGATGTTAGGGAAGTGAAGGCAGGTGCCAGGGGAGAATCACCTGGTGACAGAGTGATCTACCTCTCCTGGCTCAGGGGCTTACTAGCGAGCAGCTGGGATCACCCACTGGGAATTCACAAAACCTGAAAAGGAAACAGCCCTGGTTCTTGCGTAAGGAGAGGAAAGGGACATCAAAGGCCAAAGATGATCCTGAGGAGGTCTTTAACTCCTATAATTACGCAACTTCCAAACAAACAAAAAGTGGCCTTGGGCATTCACGTCAAATGACAGCAGTCAATAGGACAGTCTGTGATGTCTTTGACATCAGAACACGGGGTGGGTAAACTTTAAACCCCCGGGAGGCAGGTTTTCCCCTGCAGCGGCGCAGCGGACAGTGATGGGCGACAGAGCGCACCCCAGCACGACGCGGCCCCCGAGGTCCCACAGCCGGCAGAAAGGTCAGGTGGGTTGGAAATCCCGAGTGGGGCCGAGCGGGCTGTGGGGGGCCATGAGAAGGGAGGGATCGCCTTGCATTCCTGGAGAAAGAGGAGAAATGGAAAAGTGGAAAAACGGGATATTATAAAGCACTCAGAAGAGCCGATCTTGGTATTTGGCAAAGACACTCTCTTTTCTTGGGGGGCTGAAGTGACGGGAGCCCCCTTCAGGTCTGCCTTAGCCAGGTAGAGGCTCAGAAAAAGGAGGAATAAGGATTGGGAAAACATAATGTGATTATCAGGAAAAAATAATTAGCTTCTGAAACGTCTTAGGATGGTGAACAAAGCCTGCAGGTCCCTGCAGCCCGTGCCTGGCAGTGAGTGTCTCAGTGAACACTCTCGAAGGAACTAATGAGTGAATCCGTGATGTTCTTCCCTGTCCACATAGAGTCTTCCCCATTTAATGACTGCTTAGATTACATTTAACAAGATACTGAGCGGTGAGTTGGAAAAGCTGTACCTTTTACCAAAATCATGATCTGTGGTTGCATCTTAAAAAGAACTTAAGCACCCAGAAGTCTGTGACGCCGTCCTTAATGATACGTCCCCTGCACTGAGCCGCAGGTTCTTTCTGGAAGTTACAATGTCAGTGTCTTCAGCGGTGACTGTAGAAGAAATAGATCCAGATAAAAATCTTTGGATCCCAGCTCTGTCGTTTGCCTGTTGTGTGATAACTGTATTTCCTCTTGCAAGTGCAGGCTGATGTAAATGATTTTATTAAGGTTTTACTGTTAAGCAGTTTATCCTGCTGCAAAAGTCCTTGGGTCCAAAGATTCAAAAGTGTAAGTGGTGTGTCACTGCTTCCTCTATTTGGTGGGGAAACCAGCAGGCCTGGCTTTGATGGTGAAAAAGGTATTTTCTAATTACTACAAATCCATAAAGTCTTTGATCCAATGTTTTGCTCTGGGACCCTGTTATGTATTTCTTTTCCCACTTGCAATACAGAGTGTGGGTGTTACAAAGACCACCACCTCCCCTTGCTATTTATTCCTTAAAATTACTCTTTCTTTTCCTCCATAATTGGGAAGAAAATAGCTGGTACTTATTTAGCCCTTCAACATACATCTATCTACTCAGTGTTCACAGGGCTCTGGGTACTGTTTTGGGGTTACTGGATTAAATATTGGTCCAGTATTTACTACTCTAGCCTTTCACATGTTAGTTTCCATTTTCAGAAGTCCAAGAAGATAATACAAAATAGGTCAAAAGAAGCAGAAACCGTTGATAGCAGTGACTCTGGTCATTGGTGTCCTTCCATCCTAAGGGTGAAGTCTGTGCTTTCGGCCTTCCCACCAAGAGGGCTGAAGAGCGTGAGCTCACATTGAACAAAGGAGCCCGCCACAAGGGAAAGATTCTTTGAAGCCTTGCATATTATTTTCGGAAATCAAACAAATTTCACACCACGCTCCATTATCTATTTGTTTTTACTTATTTGTTATACTTCTATATAAACATTATGGTGGAAACTGCCATGTTTCTTTGATTCTATCATATGTCATCATTTAGAAGAGTTTCCATTGATTTCATAACAGTGTTTTTTTTTTTTTTTTTTTTGGAGAGAGGACTGCATTGGTTATAAGACACATTCCATTTCCAGAAATGTTAAAACATGGAGAAAATGTATATTTTAGAATCAAGGAAATTCAGTACAATTTCTGGTCTTGGAAGAAGTGTCGTGTTTCTGTTGGGGCTGGGCCTGTCTTCCGGTATCTGTTAGCCCCACGTGGGGTAGAAAAGTGCCTCAGTGTGTGCTGCACAGTCTTAGGCGTGTTGGGTGACAAGGGTGGGAGAGAAGTGTGAGGAATCACCCAGGGCTGGTTCCTTCACCTCTTCTGACTCCTTTCATGGTAGAGTTTCTCCGCCTTGGCACTATTGGCATTTGGGGACAGATAATTCTTTGTTGTGTGGGATCACTAGCAGTGTCCCTGGCACTACCCACTAATAGTGACTTTTCCCTTGTTGTGACAACCAAAAATGTCTCCAGACGTTATGAAATTGCTCGTGGCTCAGAACCACTATGGTAGGGCCAAAGAGAAACAGCTGAAGGAGTAGACCCATGCAGACCTTCTGGCCTCAAGATTTTCTTTTTATTCCAGAAGTTTCTTGTCCCAGTATGCCACCTGTAGGACACCTTTGTCCTTTAGTAACAGATCTATGTTTTGGCCTCTACCTGCGAAATGGCCAGACCTGAGGGTTTCTAAGGACGCTTCTAGGTGTGAAATTGTTCTCAATAGTTGCTAGGATTATAGGATTTTAAAGAACATTGATAATAACCGTAGTCACCATTCTAACACCCTGTCTGTTACCTTCCTTACAGTTTAGTATGTATATTAATATTGCACTAAATGCTATGTTCTTTATTTACATACATCCTTTCAAGGGAGGCTTTGGCTTGTAATCGAAATAGGTGTAAGGAGGAGTCACTAGGAGCCAGGAGGGCAAAAGGCACAAATAATAAGTGTCTAAATATTATCTAACATCTAGTGAAGTAAGTATCAACATGGTCTGGTGATGGTAGAAAGACAACAAGACTTCTTTCTTTTCCGAAGGTCTGGGTCATGTTCACCCTTGCTGTTGGTACATTTGCCAAGGATTATTGAAAGAACTTTTGATCATCTGAGGTGGGAATCAGTCATTTGTCTTTTTAGCTCTGTATTAGACACTTGAATTTATTCATACAGCAAAAATTCATTGAAATTCCTATTGTGTGCATTATGGGTGATTTAGCGATGAGGAAACAAGGTCTCGTTCTGTCTCAGGGAGGGTTCAGTCCAGTGGGAGACAGTGGACATTGGTCAATCACACAGACCAGCGGGGCCATTAGACCTATTCCGTTAGGCCAGGGAGGCTTCCTGGAGGAGGCAATGTTCCATCCACGTTGGAAGGATGAGCAGGAGTCTGCTAGGCAGAGAGCTAAAGTGGAGGCATTGCTTCTGAGCATGCGTATGAACATGGGGGAGCATGGAAACCTGAAGATCAAAGAGACAAGGAGAAAGTCAGTCAGCACATCCTCGTCTGTCTCCAGCAGAAGGTTCCTAAACAGCTGCATTCACTCCACTCTAAATCACCCTTAGCTGCAGGTTGCATTTGCAATTTAACAATAATTTTTCTGATAAAAAGATAAATACCACAGTAGATTATATATTGACTAATATACATCCCAATTTTAGAAATAGTAAAAAAGTTACAAGTCTAATCTTAGAACCAAGAAAATAAGGTATCAAAATTCAAATGTCAGTCTTGAAATGGTCGCTGCTATTGTTATCATCGTTTTTCTTACTGACGCTCCCTTGGCCACCACTACCAGCTGGGATGGTTTCCATTGGCTGTCTCTGCTACCAGGCACCTGCCTCCCACATGTCGATAGGCTCTTGTGCTTCCTGCCCAAACCCCTTCTCTCCCCTCCCCAGCTCCCTCTCCCCAGTCCCCTGGGTTCCCATTGATTTCTCACACAGCACAGTTTAGCCGTGTATGACTTCACTCCCAGATGTCTCAGCCTCAGAGTGAAATGTGTCCATCCAAGCGAATTAGGAAATTAGGGCAGCCCTCTCCCCACGCAGCGCGGCACGCTCCGGGACGGCTCGCAATGCTAGACGGGGGAGAAGATCAGGGGGAGAAACTATGCCACTCTTTGGAGAAGGGAGCCAGGGCCTGGCTGATTCCTCAGGAGGCAGCATTGGAATGGCTTCTAGAAGGGTGGACGTGGCCCTACGCAGGATGAAAATGCCCTCTCTCCTTGAGCTCTGAGGCTCGGCCAAAGCAGGGGTGGCTAAAGAGCTAACCTGCCCCACCTGCCAGCTAGTAGTAGCGCTGACTGCTTCCCAGAGCGTTTGCTAATTAAACTTCCCTCTGCAGAAGGCAGGGCTGGAGAGGGGCCATGGGTGATTCGCTCCCAACACTGACATTCTTCCCTTGCCATCAGGAGCAGGCTTGGAAACCGAGTCATGGGAGGCGGAGGTAGGCATTTGTCACCAGGGCACACAGTGCGTAAGCAGCAAGCAGAAGAAACATGTGCCCGTGAGGTTACTTGTAGACTAAGTAGTTCTTGTCTTTACTCTGAATAGCATATTTTTTTTTAGCAACTTTTTTGTTTCTGATTATAAAGATGGCTTCATTTTTGTTGTAGAAAGTTTGAAACATAAAGGAAAGAATCAATAAAGAAATATAGGCCGGGCGCGGTGGCTCACGCCTGTAATCCTAGCTCTCTGGGAGGCCGAGGTGGGCGGATCGTTTGAGCTCAGGAGTTCGAAACCAACCTGAGCAAGAGCGAGACCACGTCTCTACTATAAATAGAAAGAAATTAATTGGCCAACTAATATATATAGAAAAAATTAGCTGGGCATGGTGGCGCATGCCTGTAGTCCCAGCTACTCGGGAGGCTGAGGCAGAAGGATTGCTTGAGCCCAGGAGTTTGAGGTTGCTGTGAGCTATGCTGATGCCACGGCACTCACTCTAGCCTGGACAACAAAGTGAGACTCTGTCTCAAAAAAAAAAAAAAAAAAAAAAAGAAATATAAACCACCCTTCATCTTACCATTCACAGACAGCCACTGGGAACATTTTGTGGTGTCTTTTTTTTTTTTATTCTTGATTCAATGTGCAATTTTTATAGAATATAGGTAGTTTTTCATCTTGCCTTTTAAATGCACACACAATATAATATATTAATATAATATATTATATATTATATTACATATAATATTATATATTATATTATTATCCTAATTATATTGTATCTGATAGGATCATTAAATATTACTTGGAAACCTGACTGACTGTTTTTGAGCTCACGAACCCCTCAGTGCCAGGGCTGAGTGGGGTGACACGGCCAAGAGAACACATGCCCGTGTCAGTAGGAAAATACTCTGGTCCGCGGTGTTCCTCAGACAGACTGCACAGTCCCAGGAGAAATCAGCGCACTGTCTGGGAGAGGAGAGATGTGCTGTGTCATTCTAGCAGGCGGAGAAGCAGTGGGAGGCTCCCTGGGGAAAGCATCATGCAGAGAGTAGAATATGGTTTGTGAGTGTTCCTGGTTTTGATTCTGTCTCTGGCACTAACTAGTTATCTGGTGGTGATTAACCTACCTAAGCCTCTAAGCCTCAGGTTTCTCATCTATGAAGTGGGACTCATAATATTATCTATTTCACTGGGTGATTGGAGGATAGTACCTGACTTGGAGTAAGTACTCAATGAAGGTCGGCTATCATTAGTATATTATTAATATTAATCTCTCCAGAGAAGACTGGGTCAGCTGATCCCATTAAATGAGGATAGTGGGTAGATGGGTTCACTGTTTAAGATAGTGTTTGAAAGGAAGTAAAACTGTTGGTGGGTTTTAGTATAGTCTTTCAGAGAGGAGGTGCTTTTAAGGGTTGGGGGGATCAAAAGAATGGAATCTTAAGGCTCCTTCCATGATGTTTCCTGGTCATGATTTGGGGGTATGTCAGGGCCTGGTAGGAGGTCACACACCCAAAGGTCTGGGTCCAGACCAGAGAGAGTTCCCAGTCAGGCTTGATTGGGCTGCTAGGCGTCTTTGAAGAATTCAGCAAAAGGTTTGTTTTATCAGCCAAGCATTTTTAGAGTCCTAAATCTAAAATCTGGGACAAACTCTTGTCTTGGTGTATATTTCTGGAAGGAAACCCAGGCGCCTAGGGTTGAATCTGGCTAAGATCAGGAGCTTGGAAATAGCATAAGGTGGTCAAAGAGACCTGGGTTTGGATCCCAGCTCTGTACTTTCTTAGCTATATGACCTTAGGCAAGAGTCTCAATCTCAGCCTCTCTTTACCTTCTCGCTTGATCTGGGCTAAACATTTGTACCCTTTGAGTTATTGTGAGGATTAAAAGAGAGAAAGTCTATGATGTGCCTGACTCAATATAGATACTCAATAAACATTGAAATCATCTTCCACCCGCTACATTCTGCAAGGTAAAACAAGGCAGAATAAGAATGTCTAGGTTTCTCCACCTGTAAGTAAGTAACTGGAACAAGAAGAATTAAAGACAGAACCTCACTTAGCCTCTAGGGTCTGGGAGATGCCCTCGTGTTGTTTGACAGTCTGAACTTCCTAAAGACCAGTAGTGGGCCTCCAGCATTTCCTGGTACATCTTAGCAGATATCTATTGCATGTGCAACGTGTGCCAGGCACTGACCGTACTGAGCCCTGTGCATGGGTGATCAGTGCCTTCATTTCATAGAGGAGAAAAATTGAGGCTCAGGGACATTAAGAAACTCACCCACAGTTTCTTCGCTGTTAAGTGGTGGAGCTGGGATTTGTACCCAGGTCTCTTTGACTCTGAGGCCATGTTAACAACTACTCCACCTATATGGGCCTCTAACCATATAGAGTGTAGGTCTTCAGCTAAGTACAAAACAGATGAGGATGGCCTTTTCAGCTGCTAAGTTGTAACCCCCTGAGCCCAAAGACTGTCTGTTGCCCCCATCCCTCTCCCCTCCTAGGCTCGCAGCAAATGGGAAGCGCTGGCAGCTCGTAGGGGGGAATCTAACCGTCTGGGTGAGGCTGTCTGTACAACACAGACGTCCTGGGAGGAGTAAGCACTGATTCCTCAGAACCTGAGCTCATTAGATGCTTATCTTTGATACGGGAAAGACCAGGACTTTCTCAGATCCCGGGCGGCTGCCTGCAGCGACAGGCACTGAGCGTCTGGAGAGGAAGGCCGATCCCTGCCTTTATTGATCACACAGGGAAGGGAGTAGCCGGCAGGGGGAGGGGAGCTGGCATGAGGAAGGCTCTCAAGCCTTCATAAGGAGAAAACATCTGGATTACGGGTTCCCAGGCCCTGGGCATTTGCGGGACAGGGTTCAGAGGGTCTGAAGGCCACGTAAGGAATCCATGCCTCTAAGGATGCACAGAACGTGGCCACTGAAGCTGCCATTTCCTTTTATTGATGGTTCCCTGGCTTTTGATTCCTTTTGCACTTGTGATTCCTTCGTGGTTCTCTGTTTTGATTTGGGCTTGGTCTTCGTCTTCACTTTCATCTGTGTGGCCCATACCTCAGTTCAGGTCTTGCGCTTCCCTGCCTGGGTGCCTGCCGGTCCCCCATGCCTCGTCCGGCTCCCTGTCTCCTCCCTGCTGCTCCCAGATCAACTTTCCACGGGGGCCACCGTCTCTGAACCTTTCCCATCTGCCTGCGAGCTTCTCTCTCTCTCCTCTGCCTGATGTAGCCTCAGCCCTTCCTCTCCTGCTAGTCTGCCTGTGGGCTACCAAACTCAGCCACGTCCTTCTCCTCCGTGACTCTGTTCCAGACTATTCCAGCAATTTCTTTGTTGTCTTAGTTCCAGGAGCACTGATGCATGCCTGCATCGGTTCCTTCAGCAGTTTGTCATGTGCTTCCTCCTGTCCTTTCTCAGGGCGTTTCCCCTCTTAGACTATAAGACAGGCTTCTTGCCTGTCTGCTTTCCTCCCCATCTGTGTCAGGAGCTCTTTAAACTTAATGTTTCTGTCTTATTTATTGAGTATCCACTACCTGCAAGCACCCTATTGAGGGTTTAGGGACAAAAAATAGGAATTATTGGGCTTATGCATCAATAAATATTAATACTTGAGGTGAGCCCCCCAGAAATGTGTGCCCATTGCCCCAACCCGATTCTAGACAGTTTTTTTCACCAACACTTGGGGGGGCCAAGCAGGCATGCCTGGGTGTTTGCATTCCACACGTCTCTCATGTAAAACAGATGCCCCAGGAACGCGCTGGGATAGCCCCATTCACAGGTTATTCCCGGTGTGGTCCTGCGCATCCATGCAGGGCTCCTTAGCTGTGTCCGTTAGTACCAGCCCCTCCAGCGGAGCAAACAGGGGGTCTGTCTCTGGGGTGGGCACTTCCCGTGATCAAGATCTGCCCGAGTTCAACCCAGGTGGAGCCGAGACCTGTCACTGGAAATTCAGACCCAGACAAAGTCAAAATGGGGCACTGGCTTCAGACAAAGAGGCCCTTTCTGCCACCCCTGTGTTCCTAAAGCTCACAGAAACCAGCTTCTTTGTCCTCAGGAACAAATGAGTTTGATCATTCATTTAACAAACATTTGCCAAGCACATTGATCTCTGTCTCCCCAGTGCCTACCTGGCACAGGGCGTGGCACAAACATAAATATGACAGTCTATGTTTTAAATGAGCCCACATCTTGGAAATACATTGAACAGAAATTACTAAAGCAAGGATGGCAAATATGGGCACATACATGGCCACTCCTTAGTTTTGTGTCCATGGAAGATACTGTTAATTGTAGAACTCATTCACATTGACTCTGGATTCAAGTGAGGAATCAGCCTCAGAATCCTTCTCAACACATTGCACCAGCAGCCACTATTATGGAATTGCATTTTGCCCGTGAAATGAAATCCGCTTTGGAATCCACTTTTGTCCTTAAAGTGGCCCCAAAATGGCTGAGATAGAAGGAAGGATGCTCAAAACCGCTAGTATATTGAGTTGTCGTGTCTGTCCAGTGCAGTCTGGGAGACTCTGTTAGTGGGAGTGTTCAAAAGTAACGCTGTTCTTGGGGGAACCCTGTATGATCGCCCCCTAGGACACTGCCATGCCTCTGCCCTCCCCCGTGGCCCCTTGCTGTCTGCCTCTTATGGATTCTCCTTCCACAGCTCAGAGGTAGCTGTCTTGCAGGGTACAGTTCTCACCCTTCCTGAGGTCTTTTTTTCTTGCCTAGTCTCCCTAGAGCTAATCTCTTCCCTCAGCTTTTTACTAGCGCCCAAATCTATATCATCAGAAAGGTCTTCTTCCCAAGTCCAGACTCCTTCCTTTGGCATGGAAGCACTTCCACCATCTGACCCTATTTGTCCCTCCTATTTGTCTCCTCCCCAGCCCCGGCTCCTTGACCGCACAGTTTCTTCTGTTGAGCACCTGGTCTTCATCCATCCTGGGCCCTAGTTGTATAGCACCAATCGGGGTCCTCGTCCCATGCTTTGGCACGTGCCCCTCTGCTCTGTGTGGTCGGTCACATCCAGCCTGCGAGTCTCAGCTTCACTGTCACTTCACTGAGAAAGCCCTTTCAGACTTCTTTGTGATTTCAGAAGAGAACATGTGCGGCAAGCTTTCAGTCACTCAACAAACAATTGCCGCGTGCCTCCCTGAATCCTCAGTGCCCACGGAGTGACCCTGCCCTCGGGGAGCTTGCAGTCTGCCCATATTGCTGTCATCAGTTGCTCTTGTTTCTATGGCATGTGTGCCGGGAGACACACCCCTTGTGGTCAAGGGCTGGGTCCTAGTCCTTGCATCCCCTCCATCCTGTGCACATGCCAGGTGCTCAGCATGTCCTGAGTCGACTGAAAGGTGGCTTCTTCCCCTGCCTTGTTTGCTGTCCACTCTCTTGAGTAGGGGGTTCTCTGGGAAGCTCATGAAGGGCTGGAGAGCTGGCAGGGGAAGGCACAGCCCATGGAAACTAAGGGAGGGGCCATGTCCCTTCTCTGTGCTGGACCTCAGAGCAGTGGGAGCTGGGGTGGAAATGGATGTCTCAAATGGAGGCATTCGTGGCCAAGATGCATGAAGAACATGGGTCTGGGTTCCAGTTTGCACCTCTTGTGCTTAATAACTTTGAGACCTTGAGCAAGTTGCTTATTTTCTCTGTGCCTTGATGTTCTCATCTACAAAATGGGTCTTCAGATAATTCAAACAATCCTATAGAGAGGCTGTGAGGTTTAAATGAGTTTAAATGAATATAAAACATTTCAAATAATTCTTGGCATAAGCTTTGGCCGTTACTTAGATTTTCCTGGCAATGGGATTTCCTGGTGATTTTCACTTTCATTTTTATATCTTTCTGTCACAAAATGCATATTATTTAGGTAATCTGAAAAACATACAGTAAAACTATTTCTTTTGGTGTTTTTTGTTTAAAAGACAAGGCAAGAGCGTCTAGTGGGTAAGAGGATCATAGTGAACCCTGCTAGCCTCTGCCCCTTGCCCAGTGTGGGTATTTCATGGAGTGCTCGGTGCGGGGAGGTAGCCTTTAGCTCTCTGTCCCACGGCTGTCCTTGTTGCTGGTCCCCTGCCAGTTCCAACGTCAGACTGCTCACAGTGGAGGCGCCAGCCATCCTGGATGGTGCCACGATTGGCGCCCAGGGAGTGGGGAACAGGGAATGAAATCATCCAGCAGTTTCTCTGCAAAGAGGACGCGATGGTTCGACAGTGCAGTAGCAGGCGCACGGCCGGAGTTTCCCAGGATTTAGCAGAAAATTCTGAGAGCTGGAAGGCACCTTACAGAGCCCGGGGGGAGAGAAAGGAAGGAGGACAAGTTTGCAAAAGCAGGAGCAAAGCCCACACATTTTATGAAGTGTTTTATGGTGGAGCTGCAATTGGAGCCCTGGTACTTAGCAAGAGTTATTAGGTGTGATGGTCTTAACACTGAGAGTCCTGGGGCGGCACGTGGGAGGCTGGCACGAGACACAGGCTGAGCGTCCTGGGGTGGGTTGCTTGGACTAGGCGTGCTGCTTAAATCAGCTTATTGATTGTTTTAAAAATGACTATTATTAGTTTTTTACCCTTGGGTCATTCAAAACTCTACTTAAAGACAAACCAAAAACAGTTGTCGGTTACTTGCTCTCTGTTCGACACTCAGCTAAGCCTAACTGAATGGTCCGATTCTCTTACTACCTTCTGGAGACTAAAGGCATCTTCCAACTCAGGACCCAGTGGAATCCGATGCGATCAGGGTGCTCAGGACTCCGGAAGCCCTTCCTGCTACAGAGGACAGTGTGAGCAGGCTGCAGATTGTGCCCTTCGTTCATTTCTCAGTCCCTCAAGCTCTTAGAAATTCAGAACCAGCACATTGGCTGAAAAAAAGAGTTTGGCCTCCTTTTTGTCTTTCTTTCACCCCATGAGGGATGGCAGCCAGGACTCAGCCTTTTGGAGCCACAGTGCCATGCCAGAAGCAACAGATGCTTGGAGTAGAACAGAGGATCTTAACCAGGGGCCATGGGTACAGGTCTTGAGGGGGCTGTGATTGTAAGGGAAACTTCTCTGTGTGCATATGCAAGGGAGAATCCCTTTATCCCATCAAGCATGCACGCACAGAATTTGCCTGTGCACTTACTACTAGTGAGGAGCTCCTCCTTGCTGTTTCTAAAACTCATCACACTTGCTCCTGCCTCAGGGCGTTTGCACTTGCTGTTCCCTCTCTAAGGGTGCTTTCCCCCAAGATCCCACATGGTCACCCTACTTTCTTCAAGTCACTGAGTATGTCATCTCCTGACCACCTTATCTTAAATATCCCCTGTCACTCTCTGTCACAGTCACCAGTACCTGGCTTAATTGTTCTTTATGGCACGTCTTCCCATATGGCTTTAATTATTTGTTATCTCCCTGCTGCAGTATGTGAGCCTCTGTGGTGTTTGTGGTTATCTCTGTTGCATATAGAACGGTGCCAAGTCTGGAGTAGATGTATATTAATAACTTTGATCATATTGGGTTCTCTGATAATAAAAAAAATTTTAATGATGGCCAAAGAGGATCTGAGTTCTCAGTGGGGTCACCTCTCAGCCATGCACCTTGGATCCCAAACATTTCATCTGCTGTGAAATGATCACCTGGGCCCTGCAGCAGATGTTTTAGGCAGAAGCTTTTGAAGGATTTCACAAAGCTTCTGCATCTATTATTAATTTCATCAATCCTTGAATACGCCAGATGTGTGTGTGTGTGTATAAAAATGGAGGGGCCATTTTTACAATAATATCCTTGTGCACAGATATTATGATTATTCTGGTGCACAGATAATGGGTTATTCCCATTTGAAGATGGGGATCCTAACACTACTGATGCACTAATGCGGTTTTTATGACCTGCCTGAAGCCTCATGATGTGTCAGAGCAGGACAGCGATAGAAGTCCCGCATGCAAACTGCAGCGCCACTGTAGAATCATTATTGTCTCCCGGTAACATACCGCTGGTTTGCTTCTTGAACTGGTCACTGCTTTGTTTGCTGACTTCCCAGGATTATGCTTACAGAATTTCCTTCTGGCCTTAGCCTCCACGCCGTAATCCGAGAGGGCACGTTGGGGGAATAAGAGGGCCTTTATGTAACTTGTTACGTAAGAGTCCAGAGATGCCGCGTCTCGCCTGGGTGTCTGCAGGGTTTTCCTAGAAAGTTCATTTTGATGGAGTTTTATGTTGTCTCTTTCAGCCAGTGAATTCTTTCAAAAGCATCCCCTTACTTCTGAGATGGCCAAAGGGAAGGAAGGAAACAGGACAGTCCTGACTGTGACTCTGTAGCAGGCACTTAGCAGAAGTTCTTGCATCTAATTTACTCTTTTCTATGATCTTCTTTTCTTGTGTGAATAAGGAAACTGAGGCTCTTGAGGATTAAAGTGAATTGCTTAGGATTGTACAGCTAGAAAGTAGTGGAACTGGGCTTTAAAGCCAGATGTAGGTTCTTTCTACAGAAGGGGTGTGTGTGTGTGTGTGTGTGTGTGTGTGTGTGTGTGTCTGTCTGTCTGTCTGTCTCTAGGTGGGGGGAGCATGGAATGGTTCAGAATCGTGCTAGGCAGCTCTGTTTCATGTCCCATTCTTTTGAAGTCTTAAACTTGGTCCACGGACTGTAATAAAGCAGATGGGGGCTCAGACCATTCCGATGACTGAGTATCGTGGAGGCCAGGCTGAGGCCAGCTCTTTGATTTCCATGCCCAGGATGCCCCATCCTGGCCCCAGCTGTGCCTAGACGGGCTGGAGGCCTTCGTGGCTGGTACTTTGGATGTCCTTCTGCCACCTTTTGCCCTTTACCTCTGACTTGGCACTGAGCTGGGTCAGACCCTAAAGAAACAGGTCCTATGTAATCCGCTTGCCAGGCAAGAGCTGGGTCCCGTGGCTCCTTCTGTCTGCTCAAGGAACTGACACATGAGCTGGGAGCTCATGTCAACGTGACCGTCTGCCATGGCCGATATGACAAAGCCTCAAAGGAAGAGGCTTTACCAGAAAGCCCAAGGAAATGGGGTTCTGGCCATTTGACCTTTAGGGTCATCAAGAGACGAAACCAAGAGGGGTTTGTCATGAAATATATTTTTTGGCAGTTTCCTCTTATTTTTAATCCTGACATCGAAAAAGTAATAAAAGCAGATTGCAAAACATTCAAACAGTGCTAAAGGGTATGCAATGATCAGTGAGTCACCGTCATTTGAAATACCCATTTACTCACTCTCCTCAGAGACCGCCACTATTAACAGTATTCTGTGAACCCTCCAGAAATATTATTCGTAATCTTTGCATATACAGTTATATGTGTATATATTTGTGTTTATCTATCTTCTGTCTATATAATGCTCCATCCATCTACCCATCTAGCTTATGCTTAACTCTTTTGGTTGAAAATCATTCACAACTGCTTGAATTCACTCTCTTGTCCTGGCGTGGTGTGCTGAGACCCGTGCACCCCTGACAGAGGGTCTTGTGAGTCCTCGGGATGCCTGTCTGAGAGCCAGCCCTCGTTACGAAGTTCTCCAGCCAGCGCAGGTGTAGCATTGAGCCACACACCAACCAGAGACAAGAGTATGGCCTTGTTTCCATACCCTGCACTGTGTGTCTCCCCCTGCAGTCTGTCCTTCTCTTTAAAGCAAAATATGAGACGATGCCCTGTGAGACGGGCGGTTCCAGTTAGCTGTGATTTCGTGGAATCTGTGCTTCGGCGCCCTAACGCATTCCTTGACGGAGAAGCGTCCTGACTCACAATCTTGCTCCCCGCGCTGAGACGCCCGATAACATACGCTGCTTGCTGATATCCCAACAGAGGGAGGTCAGTTTTCTCCCCAGCAGAAAATTTTTGCCAGTTGAATGGCAAGAATGTGGGGCTGAGAAATGGCTAAGACACCACCCTTTATTATAACTTCCCCCGAATTACCACGTGAGCAGCTAGCGCTGTACTGGGCCTCGTCATGGGACAGTCACAAGTAGAAAACAGGATGATCCCCACAGAACCACCCTCTGGAGAGCAGCGATGAGGTTTGGAAGGCTCCATCTTCTAAGACGGGAAAACAGCTGTGGGTTAGGACTAGCTGTGTGACGTTGAGCAGGTATGTCTTAATGGGGAAAGTAATCATGTCTATTTCAAAGGATTGTTTTGTTTTAGTTGCAAGAGACAGAAGCATAACTTACTCTGACTTAAGAAAACAGGAGAATGTATCGGTTTATTAGCCGAAAAGTCCAGAGGTCGCTTCAGGCATAGCTGGATCCAGAGGCTAAGATCTTATCATCGGGACTCATTCTCCGTGTCTTTTTGTCTTCAAACACAGGCAGGTCACTTCCATGCAGGCTCCTGGCAGCTCTGGACACATCCTAGTAGCTCAGAAACCTCAATAAGAAACAGCTTCTCCTTCCCACTTTTTCTAGCAAAAGTCTTAAGACTCAATGTCACTGGACCAACTGGGTCCACAGGCCCACCCACAAATCCCTGTGGTCATGGGGCTGGATTCACCAGGCTTGAGATGGGCAGTGGGTCAGCTCCCCCAACCCAAGAGACAGAATTGAGAAGGGGGCTGTGCCCCAAGGGAGAGTCAAGAGGCTTGAACCAAAAGAGTAGGAAGCAGACACCAGCCCGGGAAAAGCAACAGATTTGCTCTGTAAGGTCTAAGTGATGGGGGTGGGGGTGGGGTTTATTTTGTAAAAGGCCAAATAACAAATATTTTAGGGTTTCTATTGGAACTACTCAACTCTGTTCTTGGAGTGCAAAAACAGCCACAGACAATAGCTTAACAATAGGCTTGGCTGTGTTCTAATAAAACTTTGCTTACAAAAACAGGCAATGGCCCATGGCTGTGGGTTGCTGACTCCTGGTCTATGCAGAGCCTACAATCTTCTTGTCCCACATATGCTAGAGGCCTCAAAAAATCAGATCTGGCATATACAAAGTACTTAACAAATGCTGGCTATTATTATTATTGTTATTATTGTTTATGCTGTAAGTAAAGATAATAATGATAATATTGATGGTAATTATAATAACACTAATTGGATAATGAATTGTGAGTCATATGTCAGCAGCGTATTCTAGAATTGTTTCTACAGTGTTGGTGGAGTGTCCATTCCATATACTCTTAGAGCTAGAGGGCACTGCAAAAGTATCCAACTCAAATATCTTATTTTATAGGTAAATTCTAGGTGGAGATAAGAACAGCACATGCACAAGCTCACATAGCAAGCTGCGGCAGTTTTGGAGTTTGCAGGTGTTTCCTCTACCCCTTCTGCAACTTGAATGACTCTATAGGTGTGGTATGCCTAGTACATTTGGGCATACAGGTATAGTCAGGTATCTATCATTGATTTTTGAATCGACACTGGGTAGTGTGGTGATAGTATTGGTTAAGATTCTTGGCATGTTCTTGAGCCCGTGGAAGGGCCTGATTTGGGACTTGCATGTGTTACATGACTCATGAGAACTCCCTGCTGCTGAGATGACTCAGATGTCTGTTTTACACGAAGATTACCAAACACCTCTCGCTAGTTTGAAAACAGTGAGTAAAGTGAATGGTTACTCATTGGCTTTCTGACTACCCTCTTTGTCACTATTTCTGTTGGCCTAGCATGCTGGCAGCCACTTAGACAGTGAGCCTTCAGTTTGGCTGCATGCTGGTGAGAGGATTCCCCTCCAAACCCCCATCAACCTAAGTCAAGAGAGGCCTGTGGGCACTTTTGTCTACACTCAGTGTGGATCCATTCACTCAATTCTTTATGACTCTGGCAAAACCCTCCCAGGATTTTGGTTAACCAGCAGCTCTGCACTGATCCAGGAGGTGGATATTTGGAACCACAACTCTTTAGCTCTTTGTTTTTCTTTTTCCGAATTTATTTTCAACTGTCATCACTCAGGGTCATATACATAAATCAATGCAATGAAATGTTTTCACGAATCAAAAACAAGTCACAGAATCTTCTGATCTCAAGTACTACAGAGAGCTCAGAAAATAGAATGAAAAATTTGGGGTTTGTTTTCACTGTTCCTCTAAGCCAAGGGTCAGCAAACTTTTTTTGTAATTCCTGTATAGTAAATATTTTAGGTTTTGTGGGCCACAGGGTGGGCCATGATTTGGCAACCCCTGCTGTAAGCTCTAGTAAATTGTAAATACAAGACCAAAGGATGGCACATTTGAATTGGCTGCCCAGTTATTGCATATAGTCTTCAAAATCTGGCGTTGGGCAGATGTAGGTTTAGCTCTGTGGTTCTACTGCTTACTAGGGGATTTTAGGCACATGAGTTCCCTTAGTTCCTTGTCTGTACAATGGGGATAAAATAGTACTCTACCCATTCCTCCTTTGCCCCCACCTGCCCATAGGGTTGTTGTGAGGATTAAGCAAAGGAAATCACTTACCCCAGAGCTGATATCTCTGTAAATGATGATAATAATATTATCATAACCAATACTCTTACTGATATCCAAGCCCATTGGGCAAAAGCAACCATTCAAGAGCATAATACAGTTGATGAATTGACCAGATTACCTTCAAAGGGGCCTAGGTGGAGACCATGAAGAAATCTTTTTTCAGCATCTTTTTATGGGAGAAAGTCTGAACAGGCTGGACTGGATTTTGCTTTGCGTTGTTGCCAGAATCCTGATACTAACTCACGGCAGACTGTCTTCCTTTCTTCAACAAATGAGACCTCACATCAGGAAGAAGAAAAATCTCAAATTAAAAATCCATGTCTGAACATTTTCTTCAGGTACAGAGTTAAGCTACATGGCACGCCCAGTGTCGGGGGCCTCATTGTGGTCTGAGAACCAGTGGCGAGGGGCGATTCCAGGCCAGAGAGCACTAGGACCTTGCAATTTAGCTCCCAGCATCTTCCTTGTGCTGCCCTTGATTGAGCAACTGCTGTTGCTGTGGCTGAAGTTCGAAAGAATTTGGCCCGAAGCTGCCTATATGCCCAACATCTTGGAGGAATTTTGCTTTCATTAAGCAAGTTTTATGGGTATTTAGAAAGAATCAGCAGGTATGAGGTTGGGGTTGGGTGTGTTGGTGAAATTGGACAATGAGAACACACACACACACACACACTATTTGGGACAATTGAAGGTCACATCTATGATGCAGTAACTAGAGGAACATCTGAGAATGTTATTCTCATCTTAAAGTTCCAGGCTCTTGCAGCTGCCACATTGTAGTGAAACGAGATTGGGTTTGGCTGAAGACAGACCAGGGCGTGCTTGGTCCCAGCTCTATTCTTTCCCAGCTATTTGACAATGAGCAAGTTACTTAACTTTGCTTCCTCATCTGTAAAATGACTAACAGTGACTTCTCACACTGTCCAAAATGTCTGTCTTAAGAGATGCTCCAAAAAAGTCCGTCCAGCCAGACTCTATGGCCCGTGAGCACAACTCATGAAATGTGCACATCCTACACCCCACCCCACGCCAGTGTAGACTTGTAAAGAAAAGGCTGACATCATGTCTCAACATTTTAGCACATACTGAGTCATTACTCCTGTGAGTTCTAATCTTGGGGCCGTTGATAATGAGGAGAAATGCAGAGAAAATGATGAAACCCTCTTCCAGCCCCTGTAATCTGCCGGTCTGTCATTGGTTATTCTTCATGCACCACCTCTGCCTGCTCTCAGGAAGGTGAGATCACAGGTCGCTTGCTTCTGTCTTCACACTTGTCCCCAGGGAACCTCTGCTAGTAGTTGTAAATTATGTGACATCTTTTATAACAACAATGTGATTCACTCTGTTAAGCCATTCCATACCTATGTTGTAGCCTGGTGAATAAATTACTCATTTCTTGTTTGGGGATTTTACCTAAGCATACAGACAAAGCTCCCACCTGTACATCAATGGGACCAAATGGGATAGGGACTGCTAACTTCTCAGGAGCCAGCCAGGTACACACCTGACATCAGGAGATAGTTTGTTTTCCTCTTAACACTTCCTTTAAAAAAATAGCAGTACAGGCATGATGGTAAATGGTAATTGACACTTGGCATTGGTGTTAAGGAGGCAATAAGGACTGGTGGGGACTGTGGCAGACAGGAAAATCCATGCCTGTCTGAAGGATAATCACTTCTCGGTTCTAGCTGATTATTGTCATTTAGGAATCCGGGTTCCAGGATAGTTGTATTTTCTAGTACATAAGAGAAAGGTGAAATCCGAATTTTGATGGGAAATACACCATTGTTAAATGATTGAAATTTAAAAAGCAACAGCAACAACCCTGTACTATCCTCAAGTTCATAAGCACTTATATAGATTGAAGGGGAGAACTGTGTGGAGAGGGAAGAAGTTGGGGGAAAATGTTAGTGTGGAATAACACCCCCAAATTGCATATTATTGTGACACTCTCCAAGTAAAAACTACTTGCCTATTTTATTCAGGTTTTATCCTGTTCCTTATATTCTACTTACTAAGGCAGGAAAGTGGACAAACACCTTGAGTACCTTTCAGTAACAAGGTTGAAACAAAGAGCAATTGATGTTTAGTTAAGAAAAAGTTTGATGATTAACAGCTTTCTGGAATTTATCAGTGGAAATGAAAAGGTTTTGTAATTAATTTCCAACTCTTTATCATTAACATTGTTAAAGTTACTATTTATTAAGTTTAGCAATAAAGTAAAGGAATCCTTACCTAAAAAGGGTGAATACATTCTGTGACTTCTCTCCATTATTTTTAGTATAACAACATAGGAAAGTGTTTCATGTTTTTTTAGCAGCCGAGAAAGAGACCTGTTTGGGGAGTGAATATTTGATAAACTGTGAGGATGGGAGGTGAGGCCCACCCCAGGGAATGTGGTTGAGGAACAATAGCTTGCAGCGGATTGACAAGCCCTTGGGTTTGTGTTTAGCTCAACAGACTGAGGAGTTAAGGGTGAGGAATGAAGTAAAAGAGACAGAGGAGAGATATTCAGGGGAGTGTGGAGAAGAAGAACAAAGTTGCTTAAAACGAACTTTTATTGCATGCTCCCTGGGTGGTCTGTGGTGCCAATCTCTTCCCTTTCCCCCATAAAGCACAATATCCATTTCTCAGTAATGCAGTGTGGAGTTGGATCTTTCTCAAGTAAGGAACAAGGGCCTGAGTGTGTGCTGCATGTGGCCTCGGGGCAGACGGGGAGAGAGTGGGTGGAGGGAGAAGGCGAAAAAGCCTGTCTCTTCTGTGCTAACCCAACGCCCAAGGAGGTATTTGAGTCCAGAAATCTCATCTGGACTTCTCTGTAGATCTTCTTCAACCCCTGTTACTGTATTTTGCCCCAGCACTTAATTCAATCTACCAGTTTGTACCGAACACTAGCAGGTGCCTGGTGTGGTGTGTGCCACTAGGACTCAAGCCAAGGCAGGACATGATCCTTGCTTGGACGTCACGATTTAAAAGTCAACCAGATGAGTCACTGACTCAGGAAGAAACCATGCTCAGCAATAGATTTAACATCTTCCACGTTGAGCAGGAACTCGCCTTTCTTCCCAGGCACTGGGGGTGGAGAGCTTTTACCTCGGTTGCTGAGGAGTCGAGAGGTGTAGATGATCCAGCAGCCAGTGTCCCGCACCGTTACCACTTCCGGGCTGTCGAGGAGACGTGGAGCTGCTGGAAGGACTCCAGGAAGTACATAAAAGTCAAGTCATGGCCACTCGTGGTCATTAGAAGCCACAGTTGCTTTTGGCAAGGTCACTGGACGTTAGCCGGACTTCTGGTGCACTGCAGGCTAAGGAGTTCCATAATCCCATCCCTGTGCTTTGTTTAGGGTTCCATGTCTGTAGGAGGAGCCTCTTACCCAGCGCTCAAGCTGAGAAGTCACCTGCTGCCAGTCACCTCCCGGATCCTGCAGGCTGGGATCCCTGTAGTACCTCCACTCTCAGAAATTCTTATTATGTCCTGGGCACCGGGGTAGATAGATGGCCCTTGCTTCAGAGTCTACAGTCTAGTGGAGAAGGCATTTACACATTAAGCAAGCCATACGATTGTGACGAAATGTGCAATGTAAGATCCTAGAGGCATGAAATGTGCATTGGGGGCTTAGGAAAAGATTATTCAAAGGGACAGCATCGAAGAGTCAATTAAGACTTCAGGTTCTAACGTGAGAAGTCATACAGTCCCCAGACACCATGCCCTGCATCTGCCTATCAAAAAGGCGGGGCAGGAGTGGGCAATGACAGAGGACGCCTTCCGATGCGAGCACAAAGCCCCGTGAACCAACCTGGCTCTATAAGCCACCAGTGGGAGAAACATACCTTCTTCTCCTGTGAAGAGCAAGAGACCACACAAGTCCTCCGGGAGGCCTTGAAATGCCCCCCTGGGCAATGGAAGCCATTTAGACACCTGTTGCTGAGCCTTTTAAACAGCTTATTGGCTAAAGCCAGAAAAATATTGCTTTAGTCTGTGTCTGTCTAGGGCCTCCCTCAAAGCAGGAAGAGACGAGGAAGGCTGGTGCAGAAGACACCTGCCTACCTCTCAGCGAGGGGTGGGGGCTGAGGAATCAGCAGCTGGCTGAGCACGCTGCCTCCGAACAGATTTCTAGAAGGAGCAGGAGCTGGTGTCGGGGAACTCTCGGCGTCTGCCACCTTGCCTCTCAGGCTGTCTGTAAACGTCTAATAAGATGATGTCACACTCAGTGTAGGGTCTGGCACTACATTAGTGTCCTATTGTTGCTGTGACAAATTAAGGCTTAAAACAAGAGGCTTAGCCAATCATTTATTGTCTTATAATTCTGGAGGTCGTGCATCTGAGATGGGTTGCATTGGGCTGAAATCAAAGCATAGGCAGGGCTGTATTCCTTTCTAGAGGCCCTACGGAAGAATCTGTTTCCTTGCCTTTGCCAGTTTCTAGAAGCTTCCCACATTCCTTGGCTCATGGCCCCTTCTTCTGCCTTTAAAGCCAGCAACACCTGAGTGTTTTCACGCTACCATCCTCTAATTCTCCCTCTCTTGCCACTCTCTTGAACTCGTAAGGGCCTTGTGATTGTGTTGGGCCCAGCGGGATGATCCAGGCCCATCTCCTGGCCCAAGGTCAGCAGAGGAGCAACCTTGATTGCACCTGCAACCTGAAAGCCTCTTGGCCCTGTAACCTGACGTCCTCACAGTTTCCGGGGATTAGGCCATGGACATTTGTGGGGAGGGAAGCATTATTCTGCCTGTCACTGGTACATCCTAAAAAGTCAATAAATGGTCGCTATACCTTACCAGTACTCCCTAGCAACTTCATTCTCCAGTATGAAGTCACCGACTGCCCTTCAGTTTCTGAAATGCAGAGCTGACTTGGTGGAGGTCAAGAGCGAGGAAGCCTGTCCTCGATGGGCTCAGGGGCGCAGGGCTGTGGCCAGGCCTTGCGGGGAGGGTTGGGTGCAGGTCTGTGTTTGTAAGAAAGGAGCAGGGGGTGTTCTGACCATGATGGTGAAGAACCTGGAGAAGAAGAACCCTGAGCAAAGAGGAGGGCTTCTTCCTATGCTGCAAAGGCCAGTGGACAGGAAGGGATTCAGCACCGTTTACTGTAAGTGTTGGGGTTGAGAGCATGAGCCGTGTTCAGGCAGAGCCGGTTCCCATCCCAGCTCAGCCACTCACCAGCTGCCTGATATTGGGCCTATGCCGTCACGTCTCTGACCTCCAGTTTGCTATTCTATAAAGAATGATAATAGCATCTACCTGGTGGGAGAGTGTTGTGAGGAGTCGAGGAGATAGTGTGTGCAAAGCATCCAGTACATGGTCTGATGGTAACTATGTTTATTAAGTGGCTCCACAGGGTAGAAGAACAACCAGTGGGTAAAAGCTACAGGGAAACAGATTTAGGCTCCCCATAAAGGAAGGGCATGCTAATAGTCAAGGCTGTCCCACGGCGGGATGGTTAGAGTGTGAGGTGATGAGCTGCCCGTCGCTGCGACTGTTCAAGTATTGACCAGACATGAGCACATGGAATGGCTGCAGCAACGTCACCTGGTGCTTTCTGAAAAGTCCAGAGGTCTAGGCCCCACCTAGACTTGCTGGCCACATCCCTGAGCCCCTGAGCCCATCACGGACAGCACAGGTTTAACTTGGCTGCAGAACCACCTGGTCAAATCCCAGCTCTGCTCCTTCTAAGCATTGTGAATGTGGGCAAGTTTCAGAATCTTCTGGAGCCTCGGTCTCTTCATTTCTAAGATAGAATAATTCCTTCCCTCCAGGGATGTCATAAAGACAAAAGAAGTTCATGGATGCAAAAATGCTTTGTGAACTATGCAAATTTGTTAATAAGTTAAACTGATGAAATGTTGGCCAGTTACCACAAGAGCCCACTGTTGTTGTCTCACTTGCAGGAGATATTCACATGTTCCCAAATCATAAGGTGTTCTTTGGGCAAAATTAGCACCTGTTCTTTTGATGGCAAATTGACCAATATGGGAATCAGCTATTTGGGGGCCAAAGATAGATATGTTATATATATTTACTTCTAACTCCATAATTTAGTTTGCCTGTTTTTTAACTTTTTACTCAAGTATGGCGCTCCTACAAAAAAGCCACAGAAATCTTATGTGAACAGCTTGATTAATTTTCACAAACTGAACACACATATGCAATGAGCATCTGGATTAAAAAGAAATAAGAAAGAAAGCTGCTAGCATTCAAGAAACCCTGCTGAGGCCCCAGAATTTTAAATGCACTTGAGTCCAGGACTGCCCCGGGCAATGAATGGTGTGCACCTGGCAAAGTTTGAGTCAAACCTTCTGGCATCCTCTCCTTTCGTGTGGCTTCTGGGTGTGATTCCGGTCAGGACCCATGTCAAGGTATTCCCCTGGAAATTCCTATTTTTAGACAGGGACTGAGAATCTGCTTTATACTGGGGGTGGCAGTGAATGGGCTGCTTTTTCCATGGGCTTTTGGCTCAAATCTGGGTTTCCTGCTTGGATGCAAAGGGACAGGTCTTTCAAGGAGGAATTTTAGATTTCTGAGAGCCAGAAGCCAGTGACTTTGAAGGCCTCTTGGGAAACTTTGAGGAAGCCCTTAAGCATCATCTGGCGAAAGCATAGTATGGCATTTTGAACCTGCCGTGGGAAATCTCACCATCTGCATGGCCGCGAGAGTGACTTGCCTTCTTGCTTGAGGTTTTGCTGTGTTGTGAGGGTGGCTGCTCAGTCTAGAAAATAGAGAAAAGACACACAGACAGACCACACTGAAGAAAAGCAATTATAAGGTGTGACTCAAATACCCAGAAAGTCCCAGCTATTCTATACAGTACCTCGCCCGTTTCTGCCAGGTGCCTGGGGTGTCGCTGATTAAGCCACTTGCTAGTCACCATCCCAGCCACTCCCCTGTCTGGGAGACTGATTGGGAAGGCTCAGCCTGGGAAGGTTCAGGATCCAGAAGAAGAACCTCCAGGGCCTGAGGGCCAAATCTGGGGATCTGTTTACCTAGAGTGGCCCTCAAGGTCAGGACCCATGGACTCTTGGAAAGGGAATGAATGCTCATACACTCTGGCAGAAGGACCACATTTTGGAAGGCCCAGATTTAGAGATATTGATGCTTGGCAATTGGGTCCTATCTTCCCGAGTCCTCATCAGTTTCCCCCAAAGGCCCTGTTGGCTGAGCCTGCCTGGCTCATGGCTCTATACCTGCCCCCACTCTCACCCCCAGAGTGCTGGGAGCACTGGGGCCACCATGCCTTGGCAGGGCACCCGGATCAAAGCTACCAGCAGAGCAGGGCCAGCCCCGCTGTGGTGCTAACCTGCCCCTTCCCCCTGCCTACCGGTTTTTCTAATGCAAACATTCCTCGCTTCTGGCAGGATAGGGACATCCCCATGTGAAGCCATTTCTCATCTCCCTGCTGTTGCTTCTCGCATCTTCTCAGATTTCTTAGACTCCCAAACCACTGCCCCCTAGAACCTGTGACCACAACATATTTTCTGCCTACTCATTAGTTTATTCATTCATTCAACATACAATAATTCAGTATCTACTAGGAGGATGCTAGGTGTGGGGGAGACAGAGTCAAATAAGACACAGTCTTGCCTTCAAAGAGTCTATGTTCTAGTGGGCAAAGCAGACATGTAAAGCATGAGAAATGCCTGGAGAGCACAGGGGATACGGTCACCTGCAGAGGGAGCATCTAAAAAACAAATCTGGGAGTCACCAAGGGCTTCCCGAGGGAAGTCATGCTTGAGTCGTCTTGAAGGAGAAGTACAAGTTGGTCTGAGAAGGCTGGGCTGGAGGGTGGGCGGAGAGGACTTTTCAGCCGGTGGAGACAGTTTGCTGCAAGGCCAACTGCCTTATTCCTCTGGAAAGGGGGCCAAGTTCCCTGTGGCTCAAAACCCAGAGTGCACACCGCATGAGTCTCCCCCAGTTTATTAGACTTGTCTGAAGTTTTCAAATTTTCTTCGTGTTGTTCCATGAACCAGAGGCGGATAGCGATTACTTAAGAATTAACATGACTTCAGGGACTGGGTGGCTGGTGTGCTGCTGGGCCATGGCATAATCTCTATTTTTAGAAGACATTCCCAATAAGAGATGATCAAACACCCCACCCTAGTCTCTCGCCGGGCCCTGGAGGCTCACTGTTCCTTGTCTTATTTCTATTTTGGGTGGTGAACCCATCTGGAAATGGGCAAATCTGTTAGGTCAGAGCTGGCTTAAGTCTCCACCCTGGGGAGGATTTCGCAAAAGTCTAGAGGTTTTCGTAGTTCAGGTTGTATTCCTGACATTGAGAGTCATTTCACCGTGGCAGGGCTCGTGGCAGCGGGAGCTTCCCAGGCCCCCACACGCTCTGGCCCTTCTGGGACTTTTCCTTTATGAAAAGCACAAGTACCGATTTATTGGCAAAGAGATTTACTAAGGCTCAACTGTAAGTAAACTGCCTTAATGGTCATTTTGCAGCATTTGAGGCATTTCAGACAAAGAAAGGAAACTACGATTTAGTAATCTATTACGTATCAGATACTCTGTGGGTGCTTTCATAAATATTATCTCATTGTCTCTCCTAGTGACCCAGCGAGTTGGGTGGTATTGTTCACAAGAGTAAATGTCTTGTCCCAGCCACAGCTAGAAAAGGGAGATTTTCCACCACGAATCCAGTGGCCATGTAATTATACAGTTGCATTGCACCACGCTGCCTTTTGGCAGCTGCTAATCAGAGCTGGTGTTTTAACGTCTGCTTCTGGGCCAAACAAATACAGTTTTTATTCATCCCTTCAGAATTTTGTCTCCTACTGCTTCTTTTTGCTCCTTGTGTGAAGACACCCAAAGGCCCAACTTGCCATACATGTTGTTAGCTGGGTTGGGCCACTGGGCCTGCCAAGTGATTCGGAAAGGAGATTCTTTTCCCTCAATTTCTCGTCTTTTCTGTGAGCCCCACATCTCCACTTCCACAGGAGTTGACCGTAACTGATGTAGGCGGTCTCTTGGTGACCTAGTGGTGTGTTTGGCAACTGGCTGGTCCCAATGCCAGTTTGCTTGTTTGACTGGGTTTCCAAGGCATTGACCTGCCCATCTCAGAAATCTAGACCGAGAACGGGTAGGGGTGGATGGAGGTTGGAAGATGCCCATGTCTGCATTGTGTACTGAATTTGACCCCAACACAGCTTCAGTGGCCCTAGAGAAACATGCTTGTGTAGCAGAGAGAAGAAAGGTGAAAATAGAGGTAAAGACACAAACAGGTGTGGTTTGGTTGTTGCTGGCTTGTCCCTTGTCTCTGCTTTTCCCTGTGAGGGTTGTGATGCAGCCACTTGGCCTCCCTTGATGGTCAATGAAATGACTTGCCTCAGGGAGTAAACTCCAAACTTATTCAGTCCTGGGTCCCTAGAATGGAATCCACATTTCTGGAACTGAGTGTTGTTAATATCCTTTTCCTCACCCGGAGAATTAGAGAATCACAGGATTTTAGAATGTTAACACATTTCCAATCCAACCCTCCTATTTTACAGATTAAGAGACTGAGACCTAAAAAATAAAAATAGGTGAAAATTGACATCTAAACCCTATTGGTATCTTACATTAAAGAGTGTGTTTTTGCCATTTCACCCTATTGTTTGCTGCTCACAGGCAAGTAACTTTACATTCATTTTACCCTCCTCTTATTCCTGACACACCCAGTTAGCAGCAGCCCCAGAATTAGGACGCAGACCTCTTGACTTCCCATCTGGTCTCATTTTGCACACTAGTCCCATCCCGTCACCATTACACGATATCTGTAAACCATGCTTTTCAGCCAGATCCCTGGATGTCCAAGAAGCAGCTACGGAACAGATGTATAGTTTGTGAAGTCTGTAGTGCTCACTGGCAAGACCCTTCCAGAAAGGGCTTTTGTGATCTAGCCAGTGGACACAGTGAACAGAAGACGGGACGGAAGGGGCCTCTGGAGGCTGTGGCCCTCCAGGTTTCATCCACAGGATCTGTGAGGATCTGGGATCCGTCACAGAGAGACTGGCGTCTCTGTCCATAAGCATCTTCGACACAGTTTACCCGGGTTTTGCAGGACCCAGCAAGGGTGGACGGTCCCGCAGGCTGCTGGAAATGCCAGGCTGTCTTAGAGTTGCAGGCCCTTTCACAGCAAGGGTGGTGTTCGTTAGGGAGCTGGGGAAATCCGGGGTGTGGGACAGCGATGGAATCACCACCTCATGGTGCTCAGTGCTCAGAGCTGACACGACGGTATTTCCAGCACCCTGATCCACCCGCACCAGTGTCCCGGGGGAACAGCCCCTCAACAGGTGCTGCTTTTGCTGCTGAGGGTTAGCCTTAGATGCAGAGGGGCGGATGGGGAAAGCCCTCAGACTTCACCTGCTCCTGGAGAAACACACCAGTTCCTTCTTGGCTGCCTGGGGGGATGTTCTTTTGCCACTTCGTTGAACCAGTGAAGGAAGAAAAAAGAGTCTGGTGCCAGGTGAGGTGACACTGAAGTGTGCAGCAGGAAATCTGAACCCAACACCACATCGAATGAGCCTATTATTAGAGGCTCTTGGCAGAGCGAGGGAAAGCAAACGCTAATGGAAAGCAGGTTCTGAGAATAGTCTGAAACTTAGCATTAGCCCCGTTACACGTTCCCTTTTGAGTCCCAGAGGATGATTTGCACGATAAGCTGAGCTTGCTGTTAAAATAGGACTCACGTGGATTTGCATGAGAAAGAACTGGGCAGCGACTGCAAAAATTAACAGCTGTTTAAATAATTCAATGGAGAGGCTGAGGCCGAAGGAAAATTATAGACTCATTGTTAAAGTTTTTAATTGTCCCAACAGCTGTCCCATCACATGGCCTTACTTTGTTGGGCAGTGGAGGCCACTTGAAAGATCGAGTTTAGTCGGTTTACTGAAACCTCCAACATTAAGGAATTGCAATGCTAGATCTTTCAGCAAGGAGGCACTCAGGTAGAAATCAACTCAGGTGGTCAGCCGTGTTGCAGAGCATTAGCCTTGACGGATTTTCTATGCCCAAGCCCCACCTGGGCTTTCAAACTCTTTGTTGCTTTGTTCCGGTTGCACAGCCACAGGCTGTAGGAAGGGAGTTATTAATAAGTGGGTGACACTTGAAATGACTGCTTGTGTTTATCCACTGGACCAGGTCTGGCGCTTTCTGCTCATCACCTTGGAAACAAACCCACAGGCTGCCGAGACCTCAGGTTTTCCACCTGTGTCCAACTCACTTCTTCTTGGTAATCACTTCTCTTACTAGAAGCCAGGATAGCCATTGAGACCCCATCATATTCATGATAGTGAAACATCCCAGCATTGCGTATTTGGCATTCATTTGAATCCATGTGAAAACCAACACATGGACAGCAGAGGTTGCATCTGGTGGGAGATTTAGGCTCTGGGTGGCTATACGGATTTCCGAATTGTGTATGTTGCATTTGTTTGCTAAACTCTAGACAAATTGCATAATTAATCTAAGGAGACCCCTCATTTCCTCCAGGTTTCTGTTCAAATGTCCCCTCCTCCCAGAAGCCTACCCTGGCCACAAGATCACACTGTGCCTCCCCGCACACCACCCTCATCTCCTTCTCCTAGCACTCATCGCCACTTGAAATATATTTATCCACTTCTTTGTTCTCTCACAAAAGAGTACAGTCCATGAGTGCAAAGGCTTTGTTCTTTTTGTTTATTTTGATACCTTTAGCACCTAGAACAGCATGGGGCCCGTTAACAGGTGCCCAGCAGAAATTTGTGGAATCGACGCAAGCATGGCCAGAGGCTTGCTAAGAGGCATGCTGCCAGCCAGTCTGTATGAGGGCCGTGTTCCCAGGAGCAAGGCCTTTGCAGTTCTTAATTTCTTTTAGCAAACTTTTGTCAAACACTTGGTACTAGATGTTAAAGATTGTCACCCTGTTCTCCCAGGGCTCATAGACTGGTAGAGAATGTAGACATTTCAATCAAATCCACCCTTTAAGATTCAACTCTGGTATCAGCCCCTTCTGGGAGCCCTTCTCGAACATCCCTTCCTCTTGCCTAAACCTGGGTTTAAGCATTGTTCTTACAATTTCCCATAGCATCCTGTGCAGAGCTTGGTCATGGCCCATACTTAAAGCAGACAATTACAGTGCAATGTGCTTTCTGTTTCCTCCTTTCGTGAAGGCTCCTTAAGAGTAAGAACAATACCATACTCATTATTGAGTACAGTGTGCCTGACACATAGATAATACTCAAGAAATGCACGTTATCCCTGCCATTGCCACTGTTACCATATGCATTCATGATCAGTATTTGTATAGCTGTGTGTGGACACATTTAAAAAATGCATCTGTTATTCTAAAGGTATACAGGCTAGGAAGCAGCTCTATATTACATTACATAAGATTCTATGATGTTCTATTCTATAGTGGTGCCCATTTCAGGCACTCTCTGTGTTCTGGGAGATGCAGTGGTTAGTTAGACTGCCATAGAATTTTACATAGAGTTCTTGGGAAACTCCCAGTGTCTCCAGCTGCAAGTTGGAGTCTCTGATTTACTTTAAACATTATTTTCTACGTGCAAATGTCAGGATCTCTCACCAGCCTGGAGTATCTGTTTAATTCCAGGAGGGCAAGTCACAGAAATTCTCTCAATAAATACTTGTGGGTTTCTGACATTTGGATGCTGCCACTTTGATGTGGCTGTTTTGATTCAGGGCTTCGGGGACATTTTGTCACAGCCTAAAAAACAAACCATTAACCGTGTAGCAGTTTTGTACAACTAAGAAATGTGTGCAGCAGGCCTCCAACCACCTGGCCGGGTGGAGTATGTACATTAACCTAATGTTTGTGTGTTTTCACTTCGACACGGCTGTTTTGATGCCTGACGCTTCCATTACATCATCTGGATCTTGCCAGAATGTTTGCTTTAAATACTTGCTAGTCTTCCTTGAATACCATTATGTGCCTGATTCTAATTCCAACGGCAGAAGGGATTCAAATGCGGCAGAAGGCAAGGAGATTAACAATCTCGAGGGGACTGCGGAGTTTTGCCAAGGGCTGGCTGAGGGAATACATCCGCCATTGCCGAACACGTACGACCTCCGTTCTTTGTTCGCCATTTCCCAGTTTAGAGCTTCAGATGACTGGCTGGAGAAATGTTTAAAAATGTAAAAAGATCCCAGTGCAAACATAGAAATATGGTCTATCCGTGTTAAAAAGATCATTTTGATCATTTCCCCCTGCTGTGCTGTAAAAAAGAACTTTCTGTCTGTTCCACTTGGTGATGGGAGGAAGTGGTGCTTATTGCTCACGGATCAGAAAGGCTCTTGTCCGAGTGCTGGCGGCAGCCGTGCCCTATTTTCTTTTTCCAGTGGTCTAAGTGGTCATTTGTGCACACAAATGTCAGGAAAGTAAAAGTTGCCTCAAAAATTAACCAGATGAGTAGAAAATGAGGCCACTGAGGGGAGAGTAAGAAGCTTATATTTTGACCAGTATTTTCATCTGAGTATCTCACCAGACCATACATTATTCCCAATTATAAAACAATTTGGTAGTAAGGATATGAATCAGCTTGTTACGAAAAAGCAAGTAGCTGTCTTTGGGTCCAGGTCTTAACTCTGAGAAAGGAAGTCAGTTTCTTAGGGTCTTGTTGGAATGGCTGTGCAAGTGGGTTGTCCCCTGTACTAACTGACCCCCTTGCCATGAAGTTGACAAGTGTCCTGTGTCTCCTCTTTGTGTTCCTCAGAGAAAGAAACCACCTGTGTCAGGTCCCAGGCTGGCATACTTCTGTTTAATTTTTAGGAGGTCGTAGCTGGCTCTATTTTCTATGCACCACACAGCTAGCAAGTGATGGAGTCAGGAGTTGAAGCCAGGGCTCTTTGATTCTGAACCCCACACTATTCCCATTACAACCAGGATTCCAAACCACAGGCCTGCAAATTGGTGTTAGTTCCAAACACAGGCTTCTCCCGTCTGTGGTGAGGATGTCTGGATAAGGGCAACACCCTCGTGATTTGGAAGGTGCTGGCATACATTCAGAGATGGTAGACTCCCTTTCTAGGTGCCACAGGCTTTTTTCTTCTATCAAATGATGACAATTGTAAATAGCAGCTACAAAAAAGATGTCAAAATAAAACATTGGCAATTTCCAAGCTTTAATTTGGAATTTTATTGGCCTGGAAAAGGAAAAAGCTGGGAAAGGGGCAGTGTACCCACTACCCTGGCAAAGGCTCCACTTGGCAGATGCCCAGGATGGCTTAGGTTCATCTGGGGTTCATCCAGAAAAGGGCTGGGGTGCACCCACAGATGAAGGTGATCAAAATGCTTCTTACAGCCATACTTCTTTGACTCTGAGTGATATTGGCTCTTGGGCAGTTTGGCAGAATCCTAGTAATGCAAGTGACCTTTTGAAAACCACAATAGACTGATTTTTTTTTGACTAGATGAACCATCTTTTCCAAAAGAGAGGCAAAACTCAGATTACCAGCTTTTGCGACCTTTATTTGTCACAGGATGGGGAAGGCTTGAGCTTGGAGGCATTTTAATTTTGATATAACTCAGGCGTGACTCTCCTGAAGAAGTCACCTTTTTGCTGTTGTTACAAGAACAAAAGGGCTCAGGTTTTGGAGCCAGAAATATCTGGATTTGACTCCCCATTTCTTTTAGCTTTTGCAACCCTGGACAAGGCTTAAGTGAAGGCTCTGTGACATAGGACAAGGACAGTTCCCTCCCAGGGGTACCGTGGGGGCAACTCTGGGGAAGACCCTACTGCTGCAGGTGGGCTTCCTCGTCTTTAATGCGAGGGTCCAAGGTACTGGGGATGAACGCACCTGTCACTGTGTCCTGGCATCCTGCTTATAGGTGAACTAGAAATCCGGGTGCCCCGAGTCACTCTTGTTTTTATTTTCCTGCTAATGGGTCCAGATTCCAGCTGTGCCTAGGGAGGCTCCTTCTACCCGAGTCCCTGAAGCTGCACAGGGGAGGCGCCCAGGGTCTCTAATCTCTGGCTTCACTTCTGTTTCAGTGCCAACACTATGCCCAAGCAGGTGGAAGTACGAATGCACGACAGCCACCTCACCTCGGAGGAGCCCAAGCACCGGAATCTGGGCCTGCGCTTGTGCGACAAGCTGGGGAAGAACCTCCTGCTCACGCTGACGGTGTTTGGTAGGTGCCTGACGCCCCCCAGCTCCCATCCCTCTCCTGGCGCTGGGGGAGCTGGTCCTAGCTGCCAGCCCTTCCACCCCACTGGATGCCACACGCTCTGCCTAAGGCCCCGGTTGCCTGGTCATCGCTGCCTCTGTGACAGAATCTCCCCCCATCACCTGCTCTAGCTGTTTGTTCTCCTCCTTTGGGTTCTGGTGGTCCTCAAATTTTATGCTTAGAAGTAAGTTTCCTGTAAGTGTGTTAGCATGCAGATTCCCAGGCCATGCTCACGGAGACTTTGCTTTGGGCCGTCTGAAGGGAGGCCTTGGAATCTGCATCTTAGCAAACCTTATAGGTGATTCCAAAGCAGGTAGTCAGTGGACCGCATTTAGGGAACTACCTGCATCAAGGTAAGACACACGAGTTGCAGAAAACCCCACTAACACGGCTCCTGGGGCCAGACCTTCTCCGGATGTGTCGCTGGATTAGCTGGATTTGCTGGGCACGTTGGCTAACGAGGTCATTGTGGAAGAGGCTTGTGCCGGTGCCTTGGTCTGGTCCAGCTCCAACCTGCACAGCTTCCTCCCCTCCTTCTGGCCTCACCCAGGCTCTGGCTGCTCTTGGGCTGTTGATGCAATCGCAGTCTCAGGTTTTCCGCCAGGGTGTATTGAAAACAGGGCAAGTCGCAGTTTCTTGTAATGACAACCACACCATTTCCTTTCTCAATCCCTCTCTTGCTCTCCAGCTCTCACTTGGGCTACACAGAGGAGTGATGAGCAACTCCTCCTCCCCACCCGCCTGCACGCTCTCCATTCCCCGGCCTGTCCTCTGAGCCAGTCGTCACGACGCCGGAGGCCCAGGGTAGGACCAGCAGCCGCCACGGCTCAGGTCACCTAATAAGAAACCACAGGCATGCTGGGGTTTTTCGAGGGTTTATTCCGTGTAAGCAGATCTCATTCATCACAGGATTTGAGGAAGCTGAACAGTACGATTTTCACCTGTGGAAGAAAGAAAACTCAGGCTTTACTCTTTCCACAACTCCAGAAATTAACACCATAACCCATGTCCCTAGGAACTCTCTCCCTCCCTACGGCCAGTGGCGCTGTGGCCAGACTTGTGTGGTTTCCCCAAGGGCCGGTTATGTCAGCCGCCTGTTTGCAGAGACCTGAAGTTTTCCTGTGGGGCCTTGGAGTCTGTAAAGTGAAGGGTTCCTGCCAGGATCTCTGCCTAAACCCGTTTCCTCCCAAATTACGTAGTTTTAGAGCTTCTCCTTGAGTTCCTATAAGATCAGCCATTTAAAGACTATATATATATAAGGACACAGTAGTCAAGAACAAACCTTGAGGATGAAGCCAAAGAAAGTAAATAGGAAGAGAAAAAAATGGAACTCACACTCATATGGTCAATCCTTTTATCTGGCCTCCAGTTAAAATGAGAAGACATGCATTAAACCCCATGGCACATGGGCAGGCCTGGGCCGGGTGGAGAAGCAACTTCTGGCGCTGTGGGTTATTTCTACTGACACTTCTCGCTCCAGGCGGGCAATATCCTCCAAGAAGTTGGAGTCCAGTGGCTAGGGCCTTGAGAGGGTGCTCCTTGGCCATCCTGGCGCTGCCTTTTAGAATAGTTGGAGGTACGGAATGTTCTCTTGCTAGTCATCAAAATCAGCATCACTTATCTAATGTTGTTCTCGTTACATGTTATTCATCATCTAATAATGCGGAAGGATGAGAAAGGTCAGTGTCACTGAAATCAGTCCTTAGAGCTATTCATTTCACTAGGGCACAATACCAATTCGGAACTTTCCCCATCCTTTTTAGGTGTCATTCTGGGAGCGGTGTGTGGAGGGCTTCTTCGCCTGGCAACTCCCCTCCACCCTGATGTGGTCATGTTAATCTCCTTCCCGGGAGACATACTCATGAGGATGCTAAAAATGCTCATTCTCCCTCTGATCATCTCCAGCTTAATCACAGGTAAGACCACGTTCCTGGTGCCTGGCTAACGTGGGGAATACTCCTGCTTTTGGATTGACTGCAGAATCTCAAGTCAGTTGAGTGAATGTGATCATCTATGTCATTTCACTTCTGAGCCTTGATGTTCCTGTCTCTAAAATGGGGATAATCAACACCAAAGAAAAAAATGCTTATCATCCATTGGTTTCTCTCTCTGACAACCAAAGACAAAAAGGAAACAGGAAACACAGCTTCCTGATACAAGTGTTGATATCTCTAGTGATTTTCATTTTTAATGCACACTTTTCTCAATTTTCTCAATTACACTTCTTTTTAGAAACAGAAAAAGGTAAAACATAGAAAAAGAAACTATCTTTACTGTGTAATTGGGCATAGAGAAAGGTTGGCATTAAAAATAAATGAAATGGTACATATGAAAGCCCTCTGAGTTACTCAAAACAAAGCTCCCTTTAGTATGTGGCATCATGCTCAAATTTTTGGCTAAAAGAATTCATTATTTTATTTGAAAAAATTTTTATCCCCCACTATGGGCTTATCTTGGTAATTCCCTGCTTACCAAATAATATTGCTCAAACAGGGCATCTCGATTGGTGTCATTTAGAGAGTAAGGTCTGAGTGAAGGGTGGGAAGCTGGGCTTTGGTCCATATTTGGGTGCCAACCAGAGAGATGACCTTGAGAAGCTGCCCCTCTGGACTGACCACTTTGTGAAGAAAGTGAAGCTCCAGCAACCCCAAGAGAGTCAGATGCTTCGCCGGGTTGTCACAAAGCCTCAGCGGGTTGACCAGTGACCCCAGTGACCTGAAATGCTGGGACTCAGGATCAGGCACTCAGGGGTTAAGCAGAATCTTATCATTCAGCCCTAGATTGAGTGAAGCTGTGCTTTGCCCTGAATGCTCCTTTCCAAACCAGAAAGAATGTTCTCCAAGCCTGTTTAACAGATTGCACGTTGGCCAACCTGGTGAGGAAACTAGCTCCCGATGGCTAGAATTAGACTTCTGGCTGAAAAGAAAAGTAGGTCATATGTAGGCTGGGTCGCATCAGTAACCTCCTCTCCCATGGCAAAAATTGACGGGTCTCCAGAAAGCGGTTCAATGTCTCCTTCTACTAAAAGCAGGAACTGAAACCAGGAAGTGGACAAATTGAAGAAACCACTGGGAAAAAAACCCAATGGAGGCCGGAGTTTTTGTGACTTGCATGGAATTTCTTCTCACTTCCTCAGTAGAGAGGAGGTGCCCACCGCAGGCAGGGTGCTTTACGGGGTGGTCTCTAATCCCCACGCGAGGCTGGGAACTGTGTGTCTTCCTCACGCTTCAGCTCGGAGAGACGAGAGGGCTGTGCTCACTCCTTACTCTTAGATTATCGATTTCAATTTCTCACAATGTATTCAAAAGACATTTGGAGCATGACATAGAGCTACCAGCTTTTTATTTTCCCAAGTGAGGACATTTTTAAAAAGATAATAAACAAGAAAAAAAAAAACTAGCATATACCAGCACCATCACTTCCTAAAAGAAAGGACACCTAGGAACCAAAAAAGCAAACAGGACACAGTCTCAGAATTAAAAATGGAATATCTTCAACTGTATTTTAACTTGCTATTGCAGACTGACAAAAACAGTTGTCACAGACCGTTTGTAAACTCTGAACGGGGTAATCTCCAGCTCTCCCCAGTTCTCTAGAGTCTTGAAGATGTCCTTTGAAAATGGAATTACAAACTGTGAAACCGACCAAAAATACTCAGTACTGTCGTCCCTCCATATCTGAGGGTCACATATCTGCAGATTCAACCAACTGAAGATGGAACATGTTTGGGGGGTAAAAAAAGAAACCAACCTAGTAAAAAACAATACAACAGTAAAAATAATGTAAATTGAAAAATACAGCATAACAACTATTTACATTGTATTAGGTATTATAAATAATCTAGAGATGACTTAAAGTATATGCGAGGATGTGCATAAGTTATATGCAAATATGCCATTTTATATAAGGGACTCGAGGGGTTCTGGAACCAATCCCCGATGGACAATAGGAGAGACCACAGTAGGAGGTTTAATTAAACATTAATGCATTTGTGTAATATGAAGGCATGGGCTACAGATCCGTAGAGATGGGCCATTAATACAAACATAATAGAATTAATCCAACTGGATTTCTTTCAACAGGGTTGTCAGGCCTGGATGCTAAGGCCAGTGGCCGCCTGGGCACGAGAGCCATGGTGTATTACATGTCCACGACCATCATCGCGGCTGTGCTGGGGGTCATCCTGGTCTTGGCTATCCACCCAGGGAATCCCAAACTCAAGAAGCAGCTGGGGCCCGGGACGAAGAACGATGAAGTGTCCAGCCTGGACGCCTTCCTGGACCTTATTCGAAATCTCTTCCCTGAAAACCTTGTCCAAGCCTGTTTTCAACAGGTAACCCAACATTCTCATGTTCCCTCTTCCCCAATCTTCTAAGTCAGGGATCCTCAAACTACGGACTGTGGGCCACATGTGGCCCACCGAGGACATTTATCTGGCCCACTGGGTGTTTCTGCTGCCGCTGCCTGTCCTGCTTAGCAGCCGACTCGTCCCGGGCCCACAGTGCGCATGTGTGGAATGTGCACCACACTCTCCAACGGTCTGAGGGACAGTGAACTGGCCCCCTGTTTAAAAAGTTTGAGGAGCCCTGTTCTAAGTTATCAAGGTATTAAGTTAGAGACTCTTTCAACAAACCAACTCTAGGTAGCAATTTTCTTAATATTTAATTGCCTTTGTCTAGGCCCACAGGTTGTATGAGTTGGTCTGGGGCAGGATTTGGGGATTGGAGTCGCGTGGTTTTTGCTTTTTTAAACCTTCCCTTTTTTGTTCAGCTCACTTAATATCTTCTTGCTCTGGGATCTTCCCACCCACTCCCTTTTTTCTTATGTCTTCCTTTCCTTTTTGTTCCTGCCTCTGAGCTGTCCACGGGCACATTTTCATCAGCTCTGCCCACAAACCTGCTAGAGTACCCAGCGGTTCTCAAACTTGGCAGTATAGCAAAATCACATGTGGCACTTTTAAAAAATGTGAATACCCTACAGAATCAGAATCTTCTAGATGGATCTGGGGCTTGGGTATTTTTTGAAATTGTGGAAGTAATATATGTAGATTGTGAAAAATTTAAACAGTATAAAAGCACATAAAGTAAAAATCAGAAGCTCCCACTCCCCTTCTCTTGAGCTATTCATTTTGAGAATTTTGTTTCCTCTCATACATTTTCTTTGCCACATATGCATGTGTGCATAATATTTAAAAGAATTCAGCCCAAGGAAATTACATACCATGTTGCACTTGTATTTTCATTTAACAGTGTTTTAGAGTCATCTCTCTCTCTTTTTTTTCAATGACTGCGTAGTATTTCTAAAGGGTAAATTTCTAGAAATGAAAATGTCTGACAAAAAGTTTTATATTTTGCATTTGCTGGATGTTGCAAAATGACACAACAAAAGTTTATAGCAATATATATTCCTACCAACTGCATACATGCATATGTACTTTTTTAAACCTGTGATTTTTAAAAACAGGTGATTCTGTGGAGTGGACCCACCGAGTTAGCTGCCTGTACTCAGTCACTAGCCTGTTTTCTAGCCTCAATGCCAGCTTAGGTTAGAAACACACCGTAGTTCCTACTAGCCCAGGTAGGAACTAAGCTAGAACCAAGGAGCCTCCTTCATGCATTTCCAGGGAATCACAGAAGAATGAACTTGAGAAACAGAAGAAAAGTCTACATTCCCAGCTGCCCCCAAATGCACTTGTCAACCACTGCTGAGCCCAGATTGCTGAGTTGGGATATGTTCTCTGATTCTAAATACCATTTTGGTGGCACCTGTAGCATGATCCTATATTGAAGGAAACTATTCTAGGCAGGGGAAGTTGGATGGGGAATGAGTGGAAACAGGTTATAGAAGGGGGAGCTAGCTGGGCTGCCTCTGTATAAGGTGTTCACCCCACAGCCAGCCTGCTTAGGAAGAGAATTTACTTGCTTTGGAGAGATAGACACAGTTGGGTGCCAAGTCTATTCTTGACATTGTGGAAAGAGTGCTGCGGAACTATAGCTGCTGGAAGCTGAGCTGGTGGGAGATGGGCTGGGGCGAGCATGGGAGGGCCCGAGAAAGGCAGATTTGGGGTCTGTGCCTGGTTATGGCCGTGCTGTGTGTGAAAACGAGATACCTTTAATCTCAGTCCACAAGGCAAGACCAAGAAGCAGGCAGGCTCCCAGAGCTGTTGCTCTGGTATTGGAGTGAGCTTTTGTGGGGTCAGCCATGCTCCCTCTCAGTGACCTCTCTCGTCTGTGGGCAATCTTTGCATAGAGCTGCCCACGGCAGGGGCCACTGTCTGTGACACTGGAATGGGGACCTGAGCCACTCCCTGCCCCACCCTGGCCCCGACCTCACCCCTTCCACTGCCAAAATTCCTCTGAGGGCTGAGCCTTAGTCTCCAATAAGCTCGGGGTCAAGGTCTTTTGGGGTTAGACAACCTGAAGAATAATAGTGTAGAACCCTTTAGCTCAGGGTGAGGGAGGGTGCAGAGCCCTTAAGCCTGACAGAGAGAGCCTTGAAGAGGACTTGAGGAGAGGAGGCCCGTATAAAAGGATGTGGCATTCCCAGACAGAAAGGGTGCCCGAGAGGTGTCGTCTGTGTCCCTAGGTATAGCTGGAAGCGATTTGAAATTACTCTCTCAGGCGGAGGAGGCTTCCTGACCAGAGTTAGAAATAAAGATGTAAAGGGGAAAGAGAGCTGTCCCCAGAGCAGAGGCTGCCTCCCGCAAGGTGGCAGGACCTGCGGTGCCCAAGGCAGAGCCCCTGTGTCCTTGAGAGCAGGGAGTTCTCCTGCTTGCTGTTTAGGGCTGACACTGAACCGGCTCTGAGATTTCCAAGAGAGTAACCGGCTGCGAAGTGTGGCCTGACAGCATTAAATCAAGCCCAGTGATAAAGACCGCACGTGTTCTTTTCTTCCAGAAAATGCAGTGATCTGTGTATGTTCACTGAGCCAGTACTTGCGTGCACGAACAGCTGCCCGACTCCCTGCATTGCACGAGGATGGTACAGGGGATGGGACAGGCAAGACCCCTGCCCCATGGGGCGAGCTTACCTTCGAGGGGAGGGAGCTAGCCCGCCGCAAACATCGGGAAACACACAAGGGACCCAGACAGTGAGAAAGGCAGGGTGAGGGACTGGGTGGTAACTAGGGGAGATGTCAGAGCTGAGACGACAGGGGAGCAGAACGAGCTAAGCCGAGAAGACCTGGGGGCAGAGGCTTCTTGGCAGAGGCACAGATGTGCAGAGGCTCAAAAGTACTTACAGTGTTCGGAGGAAAGGAGGCGGCCCGAGGCCAGTGTGGGGGTGCAGCCAGTGGAGGAAAGTGAAACCCAGCCCAGACAGGACCTGGTGGCCAGGGTCAGATTTGGGTTTCTAAACGAAGAGAGTTTTAGGCAGAAAGATGACTGTTTTTCTATTTTTGAAACAATCTCACAGCTATGGATATAGATAGAGCCTTAGGTAGCTGCTTACCTATAGATTGTACATAAACGAGAAGAAAAGTGGATAGGTCAGTTAGGTGGCTTTTGCAGGGTTTAAGGTGAGACATGATGATGGTGGCTTGTGCACAGGTAGACTGGAGTTGGCACCTGCTGAGGTTTTAATGTTGGTCACCTCCAAATATTCATTCTGAAATATAGTTGCCATTTTAACAGTATTAAAAAGTGGAACCTTTAAGAGGTGAATAGGCCATGGCATCTCATGGGTGGGATTTATGCTGCTATAAAAGGGCAAGTTTGGCACCTTTCGCTCTCGCTTTGCCCTTCGGTCTTCTGCCCATGTGTTGATGCAGCAAGAAGATCCTCACCAGATGCCAGTGCCTTCATCTTGGACTTCCCAGCCTCCAGAACTGCAAAAAAATTAATTTCTGTTCATCATAAATTACCCAGTCTCAGGTACTCTGTTGCAGCAGCACAAAATGGAATAAGACAGCACCCAGATGGAGCTGTCCAACCCAAACAGGTTCTGTGAATACAGAACTCGGGCAGAGAACCAGGCCCGTGTTACAGTGTTCAAGTCTTTTTCGCAGTTCTGGTTACTATTGACATGAGATCTGAGATACAAAAACCTGTGGCACCTGGCCTCCTGCCTGATCCTGCTGCCACCATTATTTTAGGTCCATGAGCATTACTCTTTTTAACCCGAGCTTTGGCTTCTATAGCATTCTATAGCATAGGTCGACAGTCGGTTGACTTGGTTCCCTTTTCTTTCCCGGAAACGTGACTCCATTGTTCACAGACACTTTCCTTCTGATCGCTCCTACATTCTCTCTTAACACCAGTGTTGCCCAGATGAAGGGGCCAGTGAGCTGCCTGTTCTCCCCTCATGCAGCCAGCCCTGGGCTTCCTCTCTCCCTGCACACTTGCACATGGCTGGCTGGAACAGAGAGCACCCTGCCCCACTTCAGAGAATGCTGACCTCCTTCTGCCCCATTACAGAGAGCTGGTCAGTTCACCATTGCTTACTTGTTGGCCCAGCTGCAGTGAAATTGGGTCCATATAGTTTCACATACAGCACAGGCAGTGGAAGGAATTCAATGGAGGTCAGGTCATCTGAGTTGAAGTCCCAATTTTGCCAATAACTCTATGACGTCCGACAAGTCACTTGACTTCCCCGTGCATCCTCTTCCGTGTCTATTCAGGGTTCAGCCATCTGCTACCTACTATGTGCCAGCACTGACATTCTAGGATTCTGCGTTGAGTTTTATTTTAATGCCTTTGGAGGTGGTGTTTTTTTGAGCTCAAATGTGGGTTTTTATAGCACTCTGCATGTAGGGTGCCTGGCACCTTTAAAAATAGGACCGCTGCCACGAACGTCGAGGAATAGTGTGAGAGGTTCCTTGCGAGCCATCTGCACAAAAATGCCTGGGGAACATCGAGCAAGGCTTGGCATCACTGCCCGGAAGGAGCGTGTGTCTTTCCACCTTTCATTTGGATCCGAAATATGAGCAAATGCTCCTGCCATGGCGGCTGCTGGCAGCTGGCACACTTGGTGCCCGGATGGAGATCCCCAGCGCAGCCTGGCTCAAGAAGGACCCCAGACCCCTGTGACGGCAGCCTGTGATGACTGTCCAACAGGAGCCAGGCAGGGAGGGAAACAGGAGGATCGTGCATGGCTCATCTGACCCCTGCCAACGCTCTCTCCTTCCTATTTCTGAGCAGACCCGGGGCCCATCACAAGGGGCTGGGGAACCATCTAACTGGGTCTCACAATTGCGAAGAGCACCCAAGTTAGACGTTTGATGTCATCCCTGAACTACAATCATGAGGCTGAAAGTAAAAGACACCCGTCCCCCAATTTTAAGCGTGTGTCCCCATTATTGGACCACACTTCTTATAATACATTTACAAATTAATTGTATAGACTGTATTTATCTGTCACTAGCACAATTGTAAACCACTGCCTGTGTGTAATAAAACATCACTTTGTTAAACCTCAACATATAGAATATTCCCCAATTTTCATAACCCCGTTTTGGCATTTATTAATTATTGTCAATATATTGGGAACTTTAACATATATGAATGGAAAGGCGTTTTTTGGTTTTTTTTTTTTTTTTTTTTTTTTTTACCTTTTAGATGGAACTTCAACTTTATGTTTTTCCCACCCTTGCTCCATTAGATTCAAACGGTGACGAAGAAAGTTCTGGTGGCACCTTCGTCAGACGAGGAGTCCAATGCAACCAGCGCAGTGGTCTCTCTGTTGAATGAGACCATGACCGAGGCCTCCGAGGAGACGACCACGGTTATCAAGAAGGGCCTGGAGTTCAAGGACGGCATGAATGTCCTAGGTGGGCGAGCGGGCGGTGGGGGCGCATCTCTCTGGGGGAGGCCCCTGCTCCCTGGAGCACCCCCTGCCCTGCACGCCTTCTCAGGCGACAGTACCGCCACTGTCCTCTGGGGGGAGCAGGAGGCCCTCTCTGGGGAGCGGTCCAGGGTCGCCGGCCTGAGCGCTGAGCGATTGAGGGAGGCGGAGGGGCAGACAGACCACGAGGGGACACGGCAGCCAGGAGGGCTCTAGGTCGCTGGGCACGTTCCCCAACTCTGCGTGGTGTTGGCAAGTCATTTTCTCTGACTCTCCATGTTCTTAAGTGGCACATCCATTGCATTTTTTAAGCATTTTTTTTTAGCTGCTCCTATGTTACCAGTGCTATGAGGGGTGTGGGGGCTAGACCACGGAGCCCTTGCAGTCTGTAAACAAATGCAGTGCCACCGGGATTGTCAGGTGTTGGAGTAGGTGCAAAAGGGCTTTACAGATGATCTTATTTAACTTTCTGGGATCCCAGGGAGCCCTTTCCCTGAGCCCAGCGCCTTCTTAGCATGCCATCCCAGAGTGTGCAGTGGAGCAGCCTGGAATTGGGATCCTGTATGGACCACTTACTGATTATCTGACCTTGGGCAAGTTGCTCCACTCCTCTGAGCCTTGTTTATAAAATGGACATGGGCTTGGCATCTGTTTTGTAGGTTGTTGGATTAAATGAGATTGTGCATACAAAGCACAATTGTCCATGCCATGTGCATAGAGCTATGGTCATTATGAAAGTGGAGGAACAGCTGAGGAGCTCCATAAAAAGCACCCCCAGGGGACAGAGATTTCCCATCCTGCAAGTGGCTCCAGTTTGCTCAGTTTCCTGCCCCCCACCCACAGTGAGTCCACTTCCCTCCATAACCCCATCCACCATCAAAATATCAAAATGGTGTCCCCAAGGCAAGAAATAGGGACATTTGGCCAAGACCCGGGAAGAATGAGGACTCTGGATGGATGATGTTTATCCATCCAAGTGAGATTTCTAAGGGCTCAGGTGATAGCTATTTCGAAATGGATGAGCTCAGTGGTCCTCTCTATCCTTTGTCACCTAAAATACCAATTCTTTTGTCTCCTTAGTTGGGTTGCCAGATAAATACAGGATATCCAGTTAAATTTGAATTTTAGATAAATAACAAATAATTTTTTAGTCTATGTCCCAAATATTGCATGGGACATACTAATACTAAAAAAATAAATTATTTATTGTTGATCTGAACTTCAAAAAGTAATTGAGTGTCCTGTTTGTTGGTTCTTTATTTGGTAACCCCTACTCCTTACCCATCCAGAATGGTGCAGAGAAAAGGTAGAGGGAGCAGCATTGCCCAGCCACTGAGAAGCAGACGCAGATCTTTCTTGTTTGTCCTGAAAGGAAGCAGGTTGCGTAAGTGAGAATGAGGGAGGAGATAAGCCGACCAGGTTGCCAGGCAATGGAAGATCAATAAACATTGTTACTAATCCACCAGTGGGAAGTGAGAGACAGAAGGATGGAAGAGAAAGAAGGAGAGTTCCTCTGAGAAAGAGGTTTTGTGAATATCCTCAGCATTCACCTGTGAGCAGATATCTCTGCCCAGATGTCTGTAACACCCTTTCAGGACCTTCCCAACTCCCACCCGGTCCCTTCTGCTTGGTCATAACTTAAGACTCTACTGTCCTTGTCGTCTTCATACTCAAGAGGAGGTCGAGGCCATGAGTAATGGGGCCAGGGCTTTGGAGTGAATCATTCAAAGACTTTCCTGGTCATTTCCAGAGTCTTGGTGGATTCTGGGATGTCACATGACCTTTGGTCGTCCTGGGAGTTTCAACACAACTCACTACTCTCTCAACTCCAGCGACCAAGTCTAAGAGGGCTTTGTTCACATGAAACACCCCCGTTCCAGTGAGTGATTTCAGTTAGGCAATGTTTACAGAGGGAAATAACCAGCTGAACATGGGTTTCCATCCAAGTGCAGATCAAGGCGCTGGAAAGCCAAGGGAAGTTAGATTGTTGAGAAACTTCCCATTTACAAATCATGGCTGAAATAAGGTTCTTTCCATAATTTTCCAAAGGCAGAGATGGTGGCCTTTCTTTGTTGTTTAGTTTTTCTGTCTTTCTATTTTTTTGGCTTTGGAAAGTCCCCGGGACTAAGCATATAGTAAGCGAGACACAACTGTAGCCCTGGCCTTCTACTTCTGTAAGGACCTGTTTCTCCCCCACAAAACCTCCAGAACCAATTCTAGGCTCCACCTTAATCCAAACTGCTTAAATCAATTCCAATTTCTCTTTAAAAACCTACCTCCTGCGCTCACAGATCCTGCCAGTTTCTGCTGACACCTAGGGGAGCTCTTTCGTTTCAGTTCTTGGGACCTTGAGACCTTGTGTATTTTCCCTTAAAATTTTGTAAATGGAATTAACCAAGTAATCCCAGTATTCTCAGCCATAATATTGAGATTGATTCTTTTTTATTACCCACCTAGCAAAGACTTCCCCATGGGCTTAAAAGAAGGACTTATGAGTAACCCGAAATTGATTTCATACATTACTACAGAACTAGCCCACTATGTCCTGGATCTAATCTTAACCAAGCTTTTAACTTTCCTAGGCCAATAACTCACCTGTGAAGTCATTTGTCAAGTTTTCTGGCCCAGAGCTAAAAAGGGAGATATTAAATACCAGGTATTAACAATCCTGAGCACAAGTGCTAGATTCTTTTTGCTGAAGACAGAAAGGATCCAGCAGAGGGTAGTTAAACAATCTGGGGTGATATGTGCTTGGTATAGACAGGTGAATGGGTTAGGTGACTGGAGAATGAGTAAAGTCACAGGTTCAGAGAAAAAGAACTCACTTTTAAGAGAATCAAATTATAATGCTATGATTTACCTGCTACAAGTCAAGAATACAGGTATAACTAGACACAATAGGAAACCAGATATAATAGGGAAGAAGTGGATTAGTTCTGCCAAACTGGGATAGGGTAGGTGTGGAGAAAAGGTGGGAGGGGGAGGGAAGAGAAGATGGTCTGTACTTCAGAGTCAGAGAAAAAGTCAGGTGGGCAAGCAAAGACCTGTAGCCAAGGGTGTACCAATATTGATTTAGGGGCCGTGAAAGTAGTCAGAATTGGGGCCTCAAGACTGGCAACACTTGGTCATGGGTCAAGGAGCATATTGTGATTGACGCTCAGAAATCCAGGCAGCCCCCAGGTACACAGTGTGCCCCAGTAGTTGCGTGGGCTGGGGGGTGACTCCAGGCCTGAGGCTGAGGTACTGAGAAGGACCAACTGGCACAGAGAGAAGAGAAAAGCCAGGCTTAGCCTTGGAGGAACTGAAGTGTAGGGCAGCTTCCCAGGACCTTGGGCACCGGGGATGGGGCAAAGCCACACAGATATGAGACTCAAGGTTGGGTATTGGAATTAGTCCAAGACTTGGCACAGTCTGATGCTGACATTAGAGGTCAGGATCCTAGCTCCTCAAATGCTTCCTGCCTGGGGTTAGGATTTACCCGGAGGCTGGGGTAGGGATGAACTTAGATAAAAGTCAAAGTTGACAAGTGAAGGAAAAAGAGAGCTGAAAGGCTAGGAACTTCGAGAATCTGACAATGAAGTCCATGTTGTCTTTATGATCCTGAAAAATATAAATAAAATTTAAAAAGAAAGCATTCTTAGCATTCTGACCATTAAAAGAATTATGACAAATTCATAAGTAATAGGTTAAATTCAAACAAACAGAGTAAATTGGAGTTTCCCAACTTGTCTTGGATTTCTTATTGCTTTCCATTTTATTATTTAATATTCCTCTTCCCCCTCATGTTAGGTGTGCAGCAGTAAAAAAAAAAAATCACATTTAGGATTTTCCTAGTGGGAAACATACCAGCCATGTATTAATTTGAGATAACATCAGAACAATCTAGACATAACCTAGCAAAGACTTTATTGGCTAATTGGTCTCTGCTATTCCAATATTGGCTCCAAAGTTCACATGGAAATCCCCAAGTCCCAACAGGCCTTTCCAAGGCTTGTTAATTTGTGTAATGATAGAATCTGCTTACACGTGGTCTCCCATGATTTCATAAGTGAGGGGAGAGAGAAGACAGCACCTTTTAGTTTAGAGTGAAAATGAATTCATTTTCTTCAAGGAACTAACACCGCTTGCAGTTTAACTTGGTCATGTGGAAAATGTTAAATAAAGCCACAATTATCCAGGGAAAAGTTACTTTCAGTGTGAAATAAAATGCTTTTCTCTTTTCATGCCTAATTCATAGGATAACCCACGGCGAGAACATGGCTCCGTAGGTCGGGAATGGTAAAGAATGAGGGGAAAGGAAAATACATACTTTATAATTTCCTTCTGTGTAATGTGATTCACCCAACAGGTCTGATAGGGTTTTTCATTGCTTTTGGCATCGCCATGGGGAAGATGGGCGAGCAGGCCAAGCTGATGGTGGAATTCTTCAACATTTTGAATGAGATCGTAATGAAGTTAGTGATCATGATCATGTGGTAAGTGGGCTTGTTCTTACTTCCTCTTTGTGGGGGTATGAGAAGTCCCTGGGGTCCTCAGGGGATGCTGGAGCCGTCTGAGCAGGAAAGAGTGGGCATGGACTAGTCAAATGGCACTCCAGAAAAACTTTGAGAAAGGGATGAAAATCTCTTTCTTGGTGCTTCCCTTAGAACAGGGGTTAGCAAAGTATGGCCCTTGGGCCAAATCTGATCAGCCATCTGTTTTGTAGGGCCAGCAAGTTAAGAATGGGTTTTATGGTTTTGTGTCTTGTCTTCCTTAGTTCAGGCTGCTATAACAAAGAACCACTGGCTGGATGACTTAAAAACAACAGAAATTTATTTCTCATAGTTCTGGAGGCTGGAAGTCCAAGATCAGGGTGCCGGTATGGTCGGGTTCTGACAAGGGCCTCTTCCAGGTTGCAGATGGCTGACTTCTTATCGTACCTCCAATTGGAAAGAGAGCGAGAGACCTCTCTGGGGTCTTCTTTGGAAGAGCATTGTCCTAGTCCATTTTGGCTGCTGTAAAACAAATACCATAGATCAGGTGACTTATAAACAGTAGAAATTTATTGTTGACCATTCTGGAGGCTGGCAAGTCAAAGATCAAGGCACTAGCAGATTTGGTGTTTGGTGAGGGCCCATTCTTCATAGATGACTCCTTCATGTGTGTCCTCACATGGTAGAGAGGGCAAAAAGGTTCCCTCAAGCCTCTTTTATTGAGATCACTAATTCTAGTAATGAGGGCAGAGCCCCCCTGACCTAATCACCTCCTGGATGGCCCACCTCTTGACACCACTGCACTGGGCAACATATGAATTTGAGGGGGACACAAACGTTCAGTCCATTGCAAGAAATAAAAAACAAAAATCAAAAGAAGAATAATATTCCATGACACATAAAAATTATATAAAATTCATATTCAGTGCCCATAAATCAAATTTAATTGAAATAGAGCCGTACCCATTTGTTTACATATTGCCTGTCACTGATTTCATATTGTAATGGCAAAGTTTGATAGTTGCCACTGAGACTATATAGCCCAAAAAACCTGAAGTATTTACCATCTGGCTCTTTACATTAAAAAAAAATGTTTGCTGATCCCTGCCCTAGAAGAAAAGAAAAAGAGACAAGCTTGGAAAACCAATCAGCAATACCGAAGATGAGCAGTATTAGAGACACAAAGATGAATCCAAGATACCAGGGACATGGCATGACCCAGGGAGTGTGTGGGAACCACTGCTCCAATATTCTGGTGTCCAAAAGCAATGTCTTAGACATGGGTTTCTCATGACTCATATAGAAGAGAAAACAGGCAGTTGTTAGGGCATGCACACAAAAATGAAATTGCAGGGGATGTGCTGGAACTCTAATTGCTCTTGGAAACCTGGTCTCATGCTCGGGTTTTACAGAAGGGAACACTGTGGTCCGGAGACACTAAATTGTGATTCTTTCACCATTATCATGATCATTGCTGTAATAAAAACTCTCATTTATTTATTTCCTTTTACCTGCCAAGAGCCATGAAAGGTGCTTAATATCTATCAAATGTAATCCCAACAACCCTGCAAAGATGGTATTATTATTCCCATTTTATAGAAAATTCAACTGGGGCTCATTGTGGGGAATTAACTTGCTAAGATGATACAGCTAAGAAAAGGAATAGCTGGAGTTTATATTGGTATCAAAATCCTTGATGCATAAGTGATACGCTTTTTTGTTTAAATTGTCTAAGCCTGTGGTCCCCAACCCCCAGGCAGCAGACCACTACCCTTTAGGGCTACCCTGCCATGAGGCTTAGGAGGAGCAGGCAGGGGCACAGCAGGACGGGAGCTGCAGGCAAGTGAACAGAGCTTCATCTGTATTTACACCCCCTCCCCATCACTCTCATCACTGCCTGAGCTCTGCCTCCCCACCCCCCCCACCATGGAAAAATTGACTTTCATGAAACCAGTCCCTGGTGCCAAAAAGGCTGGGGACTGCTGGTCTAAACAATATCATCTCCACTTTATTTTGTGTATGTTTATAGTCAGTGGTTCTAAAATGTAAGGCAGCCCAAGAGAGCATGAGTCCCCACTTCCTCATTAAGGAAAGTGTGTCACCTTCAGTCTCTGGAACCTTCTGGGGTCCCGTATCTATCAGACAGCTTTTTCCATGCATTTGTTTCAGACTCCTAGGATGGTCCCGTTTGTCTGCTTAGAAAAGAATAAAACCACTATCAGACCAAGTCCCATCTGTGCTCTGTTTTCCTTCTGCAGGAACTCTGGGCTGCACGTTGCCCTCTGCATGTCCCCGGCCCGGCCACCTTCTCCCCACTCCTCCTCTGATGTGTTCCCAGCTTTCCCTAGGTGCCTTCCATTGCCTTCCACTGACATTCTAGCTGCTCTTTGTCTTCTCCCTTTCCCTGCCTCTCACCCCACATCATACGGGCAGAAATCTGTTCTTCACTTATCTTTTATCATCACAGAACCAAATGCAGTGATGTGCCTGTAGTCAGTTCTTACTAAAGCTGCGGGAATGAGTGGCATAGCTGAAAGCGCCAGAATTTCTGATCCAGGAGATGTTCCTCAGGATTTCATGAACCATATTTAAGAGACCTGGCTTGTTAAGATCATTGTTTTATGGTGCTTTTAAAACACAGAAAGGATGCTAGTAAAATAATATGTTCTCTTTTATTATTGTACCGATTCTTCAGCTTCCCAGGCAATGTTAGGTTTCTGAATATTTCTTCTGAATGAAGATTTAAGGTAACATAGTGGTGCTGTAAAAAAATATTTTTAAGTCCTTCCGATCCATCTGAGTCTGTTAGGAATTTAATAAATGATAATACATAAAGCAGAATAGGGCTCTTGGTTAAATATTGGGATCTTCCTTGTTTCCTAGAATTTCTAGCAGGATGTTCATCCTTACTGTAACACGTCGCCCATGTTTCTGTAACATGATGCCAACGACGTGGGCAGTGTATCGATTCCTTCCTGGAGTCATTTCTACAAAACTCTTGCAGGAAATGGAATCTTCTAGGAACGATCAGATGAGTCAGTGGGATAAAGTGTAGCCCCCCTTCTCCCAAGGCATGGAGGTTGGTGTGGATGAAGAAGTGTCTTATTCACAGAAAACAAAACTCCTAAAGATTTAGTGTCCTATTCTAGGGGATGAAGAGCCGCTGTGAGGCAGGAATGAGGCCCGTGGAATGATTCCTGACATCTGTTGGTTACCTCATTGAGACAGAGTCAGGAGTGCACTGCATGATGTGAGATGCCAATTCTATACGTTTCTTTCATTTTTTAGTTCTGTGGTCCCCAATCCCTGGGGCCACAGGCTGGTACCAGTCTGTAGCCTGTTAGAAACCGGGCCACACAGCAGTAGGCAAGCGGCTGGTGAGCAAATGGAGCTTCATCTGTATTAACAGCCGCACCCCATCACTCACATCACCGCCTGAGCTCCGCCTCCTGTCAGATCATCAGGGGCATTAGATTCTCATAGGAGCACGAACCCTACTGCAAACTGCACATGTGAGGGATCTAGGTTGCATGCTCCTCATGAGAATCTGATGCCTGATGATCTGAGGTGGAGCTGGGGTGGTGATGCTAGCCCTGGGGAGTGGCTGCAAATACAGATCATCATTAGCAGGGAGGTCTCACTGCACAGTAAATGCAATGTCCTTGAATCATCCCAAAGCCATCCCCCACCACCTGGTCCGTGGAAAAATTGTCTTCCATGAAACCAGTCCCTGATGCCAAAAAAGGTTGGGGACTGCTGCTTTTTTGCTAATGATGTTAACCTGCTAATAAGCAGCTTCTGGGTAAAACAGCCAATCACTCTTTAACTGACCTCTCAAAGCTGAAACAATCGGAATACTTTTGCACTCTTTTCTATGAATAGTAATAATAGCAAAAAAATAACATTTAGGAGATTATAATTATTATTATTGGTAAAGTATAACTTATAATGATTAAATTCTTACTGTATGGTCAGCGCTTTTTCAGTTGCTATACATGTATTACCACATTTATTGTCAAGGAAATTATTATTATTAAATTATAACTGAAATTTACCAAATTCCTATTAAGCTATATGCTTAATATTATTCCAATTACTTTACATGTATTAACTCATATATTCTTCACAATAATACCTAATATAGGTGCTTTTGTTAGCCCATATTCCAGATGAGAAAACTAAGCTCAGAGGTTGACTTGCCCAGTGTTGTGGAGCTGTATGGAGGTGGTAGTGGTATCTGAATCAGTTTCTTTCTCACTTTAGACTGGATTGAATCCATGATGCTCCTACTACAAGGTGTGTGACTTTAGGCAGGTTAGACACTCTACACCCCCACTATCCTCTCTGTAAAATGGGATAATTGTAGAATCCATGTCATAGAGTTGCCACGAGAATTACATAAGATTGTGATCAATAGTCACAGTGCATTTCTTATGTGCTGGGAACTGTCTGAGCATTTTACTTGGATTAGTATGATAGTTATCTGTTATTACCATTGCTATCATTAGTTCTATCTATATCCTTAGCATCTCTGTGTTCTCGAATTCTTCAAGAAGCCTGAAAAACCCTAAATTTGGGGGTGGTTTTCATATCCTCATTCTCTTATAAAGTTCTTTAAAACATTTTTTCAAAATCTGAAAAACTTAAACAGAAAGTAAAACTTTTCATAATCTCACCGCCATAAAAACACAAAGCGAGAAGCAAAATCCCTGCCCACCCTTCCAATTCTCTACTCCAGTAAAGCACCATCCATCCACACTGTTAAAGAAAAAAATCCCATGACACTTGCTGAAGCACGGTAAGGCAGGCTTTATTCAGAAGCGTCACAGTGAGAATAGGGGCTGCAGACAGCAGTGGGATTTTGCAGTGGGGGAGAGAGATCGGGCTCCACTCCAAATACAGCATGAGCAAGTGGGAATTTATAGCCACCGAGTGGGAGGTTGGGGGAGAGGGGGAGTGCTGTGAATGGAAAATTACCAAGAGGAAACATCAGGGGTCAGGGAGTTTCTGGCTAAACCAACCTAACGGGATTCTTGCTTGAGACAGGCCAGGGTGACCCGACATCACTTTGGGGACAGGGGAGGATGAGGAGCCCTATCGGCTATCAAGGGTGATCAGATTTTGAGGGTGGGGATCCCTGCTAAACTGATTTAGCTGGGTTTTTTGTAAAACTGGGTTTTATAAGGAAGTGTCCAGATGGGCCCAGGAGAAGGTTCAGGAGGCTCACTAAAGTTTGATTAAGCAAAGCATCTTTGTCAACCCATCCATCCTTTCATTCAGTGCTAATTCCATTCTGTGCTGGTAATGATTTTAGGCACTAGTGATATAATGGTGAATATGACGGAGAAAGGTTCCTGCCGTGGTGGAGCTTATGATAGGGAGCAAACAGGAATTCAGATGGTAGTCAGTGCCACAGAGACAATAAAACAGGGCCGTGGGGTAGAGAGGGATAGCGCTGGCGTGGGCAGATGATGGCCACATGGCGCTGTCTGGGAAGGTGACTTTGAGGAAGACCTGCAGGGTGAAAGGCAGGCAGCTTGGTGAAGACTTGAGGGGAGAATGTTCCAGGAGGAGGAAACGGCAAACGGAAAGGTTTTTTTAGGTCAGAGCAGAGGTCTGGAGAGGCTGGAGGTGGTTGGTTGGTGAGAGGGCCCTGCAGGCCACCATGATGGGTTGGAGTTTATTTGCTTGCAAAAGGAAGTCCCTGGAGGGGTGATAAGCCTCGAGGTTGTACAAACTGATTTTCACTCTGTCCTGATGAAAACTTCTAATCCACGCATGGTAGCTCTCAGCAAAAGTCACTCTTTGGGCAGCCAGAATACCTATCCCCACGTGGATTGGGAAAAATGGAGATTTGTGTTGCTTACAGAGCCTGAGTACAGACAGCACCTTTAGGCAACTCTGGGGATGTGTTTTTAACTCTGTTGAGAGGCTATTACAATTCTGCCTTCTTTGGGGATCTGTCCCAAACTGGCAAACTGACCTTGCTATTGGACATGTGTGGGACAGAACCAGGGTGGCTTCCCTGCAGGACTGAGGAAGTCCCTCAGCTGATCGCCATTCTAATATCTGTCTCACCATCTGTTCTGGGCCTGCAAGTCCCAAATTAATTACTTCAGTAGATTAAGACCTCAAAGGTCTTGAATAAATTAGAGCTAATGTAAATGGTTTCCAAAAGCTAATCAAGTAACATCTGCATATTGCCAGTTGCAGATAAGATTTTTGTTGTTTGAAATATTGGCTTCCAAACACATCAGAATGATTTGGGGTACTTGTTTAAGATATAAATTCCCCAAGTCAGCTCTGGGAAGTTCTGACTCCATAGGTATGTGGTGAGCCAAGGGAAATTGCGTTGTTGACAGACAGCTGGGGGATTTTGATGCAGGTGGCCCATGAGTGCAGAGACACTAACTGAGTTCTGGGGACTCCTGTGATGTGGCTGAATTTGTGTTTGTGGAGTTGAGACCAGTTCTGGGAGGGGCGTCTTGGTGGGATCTCTGGGCTGGCAAGGGCTGAGGTACAAAGGGGGTAGAGGCTAAAGTGGACAGAGCAGTAAGCAAGACTCAACAGGCTGGTCCTGGATGAATCAGGTGCCTGGAAAACCATGCACAGAACTGAGAGCAGGACCAGTCTAAGAGCAGCATGGCGGCCATTCCCTCTCCCTAACTCTATAGTCACATCCTTCTAATATAGAAACCAACCAACAAGTACTGGGGACCATTTGGCTTCAGAACTCTCAGTGGGGCCCTCAGCTTCTTTATGCACTTTGGTTTGTGTGCTTTATCTCAGGAGCTTTCAGTGGTGAGCATGAATGCTGGGCACTTGCCCTTTATTTTCCATGGAATGCCATTTTCAATGAGATAAGTCATTGATTTGGAAACCCAGGAACTCAGAAGCCTCAGAACTCATGCTTTTCCCAGCTAGCTGAGTGCCCTAGAGGTAAACTGTTACTTCTCTCTAGTTCCTTTGTCTCTGGCCCAAGTGCACCAGGGGGACTGTGTAGCGGGTCTTCCTTGGCAAAGATCCTTGAAAACATTTTCTCTCCATTCTACAAACTGTCCAGAAGAGAAGGAAAATTGAATGGCACCCCAAAACAGCTTGTATTTGTATTTTTCTAGACCTGTTTAATTTTTCTAGACATCTTGGGAAAGAATTAATCTCTTGGTTTATGAAGATAAATGCCTTTTGGCTTTTGGGGAAGGTGCATTATGCTCAGTTATTTACAGTCTCAGTAAACAAAAGTCTGGCCCCTGAGACCACCCTGCTAGTGTGAGATGTTGTGCCCATGGGCACACCAGGAGAATGCAGAACGGCAGGAAAGCTGAGGGTTTCATGACATGACAGCAGGTTTGTCTCAGACGCTCCAGTGTCGAGGGAAGCAGTCCTCGGACACGGCCAGCCTGCGCCCCAGGGAGAGGACGAGGAGAAGCTTCAGGCTCCATGCTCATCTGGGAAGAGAGTAGCTGTGCTGATGTTTTAACTAATTAATGTTTTAACTAATTACTATCGGTTACAAATCAGTTCTTTCAGGCTCAGTTTCCTCTTGAGAGAATATTTTTTCCCTATAAAAACATCTGCAGTTGAGTAGCCCATGAGATGTTCTAGAAAGCCTCACTAACTGAGTCCTGACTCATGAAGCGTGGATGACAAGAGGACATGGGGTATATGTGTGAGAAAGGGACCTACAAGGGATTCCTTTGTTGGGAGTCAGAGAACTAATAATGGCACTGGCAGGGGTGGGGCAAGGGAGTTTTGAGCAGTGTGCACTGTGCGTGTCCACAGCAACCCTGTGAGGTTGGAGTCAGCCTTTCTGAGCCTTGACGTTCTTGCCTGCAAAAATGGGAACAAGCCACTAAGCAAGATCATATAGCTGGTAAGTGACAGGACAAGCTCCATGTCTCACCTAGTTATATACAGGGCTCTCCTCTACTCTGCACATTTTCTCTTTAATCTAGGAAACAAAGACTTGCTCTGGGAACAATTGCAAAAAAAATAGTCTGTTTGGGTGTCCCTCTCATTTTCCTGACTCCCTGACCCCTGTTGGGAGCCTTCTCTGAAGACTGCAGTTTCCCCATAGTCTTTTTCCCAAGTATGTTCAGAATTTTTAGTAAGATATCAAGCTTCCCACAAACACTATCATTTCAGTCAGAAACTGTCACAAGCTGAACAAATTCATGCCCTAGCAACACCACGTTGGATAACAAGGAGGATGTTGCCAAACATGTGAAGAATAGAACAAGACGAGAGAGAAAATGGTTAGCTTTCCCCAAGAGTGAGGACAGAAATAGTTCCCAAGCGCTGTATGAAATAATAGGACACAAATTGCTTGTCTTCAAAGAGCTATGACTTCTCACTAAAGGGAAGTGGTGTGTCTTGGTGAGGAAAATCCCCCAGTTGTGGAGTTTCACAGATCTGAGATTGTTCTTCTCTTATTTCCTGGTTTCGTGGTCTTGGGCTGATTATTTAACTTTTCTAAACCTCAGTTTCCTTATTTGCCAAATAGGAATAATGTGGTAAGAATTAAGTCAGGCATTGAGTGTGCAGCTCTCACCATAGGGCTTGAAGCACAATGAATAATAGTGAGTAGTATTGTCAGAGTAAGCATGGAAAAAATACTTTCGGACTTAGAAGTAATAAAACTACATTTCTCTAAATGTACTTTTTGGCTCAGACTGGTTTTTTATTTTGGCATCTCTCTTTTATTTTAATATATTCTCTATCTTTTAAGGCAAAAACAATGCAAGTCTACAACCCCACTAGTTTATAGCTTTCTGTAAAGCTCAGAAGTTATCTATAAATGTCTAGGCTGGAGCCAAGAACACAGAAATCAAACAAGATTTCCAGAGACATAACAACATATATCCGGTGTCTCTCAGCTTTTAACTTGGTAGTTACTTAAAAGATGGTACAGCTAAAATATGGTACAGCATGTCTTTTTTTTATTCCTAAAACTCACCTTAACAACCAAGTTTGCATTTGGACTTTTCATCAGAGCAGTTACCACCAGATCCATAAAACAGACTTCAGTTAGGGCAGTCAGCCCAAAGTGGAAAATAACAACTTTTGAATCTCATGGCCCTTTCTCAGTAAAAGTCTTTTTGTTAGGAAAAGCGAAGGGTTTTCCTCAGGGCTCAGAGCCTCAGATTTAAGTTCTGAATCGGATAATGATCTCTTCAATACTGTTTTATTTTTTTTCTTTTGTGTTTTTCAGGTACTCTCCCCTGGGTATCGCCTGCCTAATTTGTGGGAAGATCATTGCAATCAAGGACTTGGAAGTGGTTGCTAGGCAACTGGGGATGTACATGGTAACAGTGATTGTGGGCCTCATCATCCATGGGGGCATCTTTCTCCCCCTGATTTACTTTGTAGTGACCAGGAAAAACCCCTTCTCCTTTTTTGCTGGCATTTTCCAAGCTTGGATCACTGCCCTGGGCACCGCTTCCAGGTAGAGAATACAAGAAATCGCCTTTCTCTCTGCTCACTGCTTTGGTCTCTTTGCCACTTCCTATTTCTCAAAACCCTCCCATCACAAAGTTCAATGAGAACACTTTTCACATATCACTAAAATTTGAAAAGGTGAATGCTTGGCTCCTTCTAGGAACTTCTGAGCCTTGTAATAAACATTTTTGCTGGTATGCAACTGTATTGGAAATAGGATCTCATACTAAAATTTCCAGATGCTATTAATTTGCATGCCTAATTTGCCACATATTAGTTTCGTTTTAAATGTTTTCCAAAGGGATGTGATAGGATACTGTTTGATTAAAATCTCGCCTGTGATTTGGAAAATGTTATCCTAAAATATCACTCTATTGAGGTTTTGGCAAATAATTTTTCAAAAGTAGGAGAACCAGCTTGTACAAGATAAATGATACTATAGGTAAGATTTTTTTTTCAAACAAACAGAAGTCAGCCAAGTCTTTGACCTTGGCATGAACCTCTCTAATGGACCCATTCTGCCCCAGGCTCGACATTGATGAAGAGTCAGTTCCTCCTTCATTACCTAGTTCCAATGCCTGGGTAGCCAAGAGGACCCCAGATTTAGGTAGAGAGAAAAATCATTTTTTTTAATATCACCTTGGACTGAAGTTAGTAGAAACAAACCAAAAAGGAAACAAAAAGAACTACATAAGAAATGCCTTAGAATTTAGAATTTTAAAGACGAGAGAGTTTTATTTTAAGCTTGCAATAGTCATGGTCCGTGGTGGCTGAGATCATAAAACAGGTGGCAGGGAGGCTGAGCAGACTCTGGAACCCATAGCTCATGGCTGGGTCCTTGTTGCAGAGCCTATGACCATACCCTCTGCTAGTGAGGTGGTCACTCTGTGACAGGATGGCCAGGCAGTCAAGTTTTCCATAAGTGACCTAACAGACCACTAGTGGTGACCACCTGAGAAGCCAAGTTATATTTCCATTTTGCAGATCAGTGAGAATTTGGTACTGGTAGAAAACAGAGTTTCAGAAAAGGCTGGGATATATACAACCTTGGGGATCTAGATTCTGCATCCAGTTTCCTAAGATGAAGAGAATCACTTCAAAATTTCCTTTTTTTCTTTCTTGGCCCTTTAAATTTCCTATGGCTAAGTATCTCTGTCTAGAAAGATTCTCTCCATTTGAAGAAAAAGTAAATTTTTGTTTTCAAAAATAAAAACAACCTTGTTTAATGTTATTTTTGTTTTCTGGTTATGAGCACAGTATAATATTTGCTCATTGTGGAAAAGTTCAGGCAGTGAATAAAATTTTGAAGAAGTGCACATGAGCTTCACCAGTTAGTTATGCTATCAGCCAGTGATAATTGCTGGTCACCTTTTAATTGATCCTTAATACATCTTTCTAATTCTTGCTATGTATATATATATATTGTTTTATGAACTGCTAATTTTTATTGGTCAACATACCACAAACTTTAGACTATGGACTTTACTACTATGGTTTTTTTAATTTTTTTTTTATTTGGACAGGGTCTCATTATTTTGCCCAGGCTGGTCTCAAACTCCTGGGCTCAAGCTGATCCTCCTGCCTCAGCCTCCTGAGTAGCTGAGATTACAGGCACCCACCACCATACAGCTTAGAGAATTCTTTTTTTTTTTCTTGCTTATTTGTTTTAAAGATAGGGTCTTACTCTGTTGCCCAGGCTGAAGTGCAGTGGTGTGATCATAGCTCACTGTAGCCTTGCACTCTTGGGTTCTATTATTCAAGTGCATAATAAAGCACTGTGTGTGCTACAATACAAACCCACCCCACCCCTCCCCTAGTGATGTACATTTAAGTCATGTCTATTCAAGAGGGCTGTGACCAACATCCTTATAAATACATCTCTGCAAGGTTGTCTGATGACCCCTCCAGAAAAGTGGAATTTCTAAATCAAGTGTACACATCGACGATTTTGAAACACATCACCATCAATAATAAAATGAATAATAAAAATTCATTATTTTATATTCCTACTAACTGGGTTCGAGAGTGTAACTTTACCTACTCGATAGCATTGGATATTATCAATCACTTTAATGTTTTCCAATCTTATTGGTGAAAAATAGTCTCATTGAATTTGCATATCTTTGATTACTAGTGAGGGGCAACATCTTTCTGTGTTCTTATGGACCATCCTTCCCCTTGGCTCTGCCTCACGAATTGTCCATTAACTTGCTCTATTTCCTGTCGGGTGCTCATCCTTTCCCCATGGGTCTTCAAACTCTGTTTGTGTATAAGAATATTAGCTCACAAGTCACATGTTGCAATTAATGCCCCTCTTCATTTGACATTTGTCTTAAAAATTTATAGTGTTTTTCCTTGCAGAAGTTTTCAATTTGTACTTAGTCAAAGCTGTCAATATTTCTTTAGCATGTAAAATTTAGATTTTGCTCATGGATGTATTTTCTTCCCCAGATTATAAAACATTACTTTGTATTTTCTCCCAATGCCTTTATGGTTTTGATTTTTAAACTACTTAAAGAATATTGGCCGGGCGCGGTGGCTCACGCCTGTAATCCTAGCACTCTGGGAGGCCGAGGCGGGCGGATTGCTCAAGGTCAGGAGTTCAAAACCAACCTGAGCGAGACCCCGTCTCTACCATAAAAAAATAGAAAGAAATTAATTGGCCAACTAATATATATATATATAAAAATCAGCCGGGCATGGTGGCTTGTGCCTGTAGTCCCAGCTACTTGGGAGGCTGAGGCAGGAGGATCACTTGAGCCCAGGAGTTTGAGGTTGCTGTGAGCTAGGCTGACGCCACGGCACTCACTCTAGCCTAGGCAAGAAAGCGAGACTCTGTCTCAAAAAAAAAAAAAAAAAAAAAAAAAAAGAATATTATTATTAATTTTTTTCTTTTGAATGACTAAACCATTATCCTACTACTTTTGTGAGACAAGGTGGATCTTAAAGGGATGTGGATGGCCTGTGTTTTTGTATTTAAATCAAGACAAATGCTTATGTTATCTGACCAAGGTAGCAAATGTTAGACCCATTTCCCTCCTTCAACCTATATTTCATTTGAAAAAAAGGTGGTTTTAATCTTTGGTTAAAATGTGGCTTTTTCCTGGATGTGGAATTTCTTTTTTTTCAAAAGGCTGTGTGGCATGAGTCATGTAAGAATTAATTCAGGGTTTCTTTGCCATGATGGCCATGAGGAAAAAAAAAACGCAAAACCCAGGGACAGCCCACTAAATATCCTTTCTGCCTCCTTGGTCTTTGTAGTGAATGAGGGTGTCAACGGTGGTTGACTGGCTTTTCCCAGTGGTCCCAGAGGCTGGAGGCAGGGAGGGCAGATAGAGGAAGGGAGGCCCGAGGCAGACCTGTTTTCATCCCTCTGACTTCGGGCATGCCATGGAAACTATTCTGGAAAAAAAAAAAGAAGAATCTCAAGTATCTGACAGTTATTATTAGCAACATTTGAATACTGTCATATGGCCATGGAGGCAAGAGCCAAAAAGCAATGTCAAAATGTCAGCCTGTCAACACAAGAAAGCTTGAAATTAAAATGCTCGAGTCCCAGTTTGCATTGATTGAGTATATGCGGATTTTTAAGACACAAAGAAATCCTGTCCAGTAGGGAAATAGAGGATATTTTCATACCTTACCAATCATTTTTTCCAATCTATGTAGTTGTCTAAAGACCTTTTGATGGCATTTTGGAAAAATGAATGTAATAATAAAAATTAATGTATTCCAATGATCCCAGAAGTGTCCTTAGATTCATGCAATCAAGAATCCTGGCCACTGGATGCACAACTGGGCAGTCATCTCACACCAGTCCTGGTGCCCTGGCCACCCTTATAAAGGGCCCCAGGAAAGGGCGGGTAAGAGGAATGAAGGGACACTAACTTCTCATTAAGACAGCTGGGGTGACAATCTGGTCTGAGGATATCCCCTGCATGCAAATGTGGCCAGACCCTAACTTTACCCCAGGTTTATAAGGTTTTAGTAATTAGATACTCCCCATCAATCATTTCTTCTCCTTACCTAAGGCCAAGGAGGTAGCATGATGAGACAGACCCCCCTGGCTTGAAATGACAAAGAATATTCTGGTAAGATGAATCTGGCTCTGCTAAGGTTGTTTTAGGAACTTGCAGGCCAGTGGTTTGATATGATGCAGATTTGGGTGTCTCTAATATTAGAGCTTCTGGTTCCTTGGTTTTGGAGGAGGCCTTGGAATCTGTATTTCATTTGGTTTCCCTGGAGCAGATTGTCTTCTCCCACCCTCTGAGAAACCAAGACCTCTGCTGGGATCTATGTCTTGCCTAGTCACTAATTCTGATCAGTAAAAGAGGGAATCTCTGACTAAGACCATAAGTGCAAGAGAGAAAACACCTCCAAATGCTGTCCACATTGCAGGTTTTCTAATTCACTGTGCTAAGGTTTTAATAGAAAAAAAAAAATGGTTGGACCACAAAGCACTCCCATTGCAGTTTGAGTGTTCTGCATTGCTTTCTACATCACTCAGCTTTGCAGCAAATCCACCCACCCTCTCCTGCACCTCTATCCACATGGAATTAATATTCTGGCCTTAGCAACCCTATCCTCACAGGTCTCCAATTTTAGAAGACATATGAGCATGTCAGGAAATCTGGCCTTCAGGGCAGGGTCATGTGGCCATGAATCCACATCCCACGCCCAGGAGGAATGGGGGTGAAGTCACTTCATATTGTGTCTTTAATTAGCTATGGAGCACATGCTTTTCTGCTCTGTGTTGTTGGAGCAACTGTAAAGTTGGCTGATGATGATATGTCAGGGAGTTGGACTGCCTGTGAGGTTCCCCAGTGAATTGCTCGAAGCTCAGGTTTGTGCCAAAGGGTGCTCAACATGTTTGTTGGTCTCAAAATTAGTAAACCCCGCTCAGGGCAACTCCCAGGGGCTGGATGCAATCCATGTAGTCATTTTGTTGGAAACAGCATTTCTAAGCATGAAATTATAGGTCATTCAAAATTCCTCATTCCATTTCACCGTTGACAGCTGATTCTTTTCTGACACAGTTTTTCTGTTCATTTTGCAACCCAATTTATGTGGACAATCAGATGCACTTCAATATTGAATCCAAGATGGAAACAGCAACCAAAGGAGAAAGAGCTACTGGAAGCTCTGAGTAGACCTCAAAAACCAGAACCACCAAAAATATTTTGCTGCCTGTTAGCATCTTAATAAGATTGAATTTGAGCCTCCAACTCTCTGCTTTTTATTCTGGCTTCAGATATTGCCTTTTTGCATGTCACATTGCTCGATTGGAACAAAAGGAGAAAAACTTTGCAGTGGCATTCCAGTTTGTGCTTTGCTCTGCTTCTCTAGAGTGGACCTGACCTTGTCTCTCTTTGTCTCTTTGTCCCTCAGTGCTGGAACTTTGCCTGTCACCTTCCGTTGCTTGGAAGAAAATCTGGGGATCGACAAGCGTGTGACCAGGTTTGTCCTCCCAGTTGGAGCAACCATCAACATGGATGGCACAGCGCTGTATGAAGCGGTGGCCGCCATCTTTATAGCCCAGATGAATGGTGTCGTCCTGGACGGAGGCCAGATTGTGACTGTGAGGTGAGCGAGGGGACGGTGGGGGAAGCACGGGAACAACCTTCCACCCTACGCCCCCTCCATGCTAACTCCGTGTGGCAGAGGCCACCTGAATTCCAGTTCTCCCGCTGGAAGAATGATGAGGGTAGTAAGAGTGTCGCCGGCAGCCATCGAAAGGAAAAGATCACTATAGAAAGCAGACTTGTGCCAATACCTTCTTGTTTGTATTGTTTATGTCACCTTGCTATGGACATTGGGTATTGTTTGATTTTTAGCAATCTTGTGATGTAGGCAGGCAGCTATTTCTCTGCCCATTTAATAAATGAGGGCACTCAGGTGCTAAGAGGCACGGTAGTTTGTCCAAGACCATAGCACTGGTGATGAGCTTGCAGGGCTGTCCCTGGGGCCAGCATTGGTTGAGTCTGGATCCAGTGTTCTTTCATCAGAATATGCTCCTATGCTTCCTTTGCTATTTTAGGCAGAAATGAAGAAATCCTGGAAGAAAGAGATTCCTCAATATGACATATAACATTTTATTACAAATAAATAGCACATGAGTTTGCTTTGCTAAAGCTATATTTATCTATATGTATTCATCATTAAAAAAATTCAGAAAGAGTATTCTTCCAAGAGATCACTGAAAACACATTGCTTCTCCCTAAATTTAAAGATTATACCTGCTGGCCAGGCCAACTCCTCAGTCTCTTGTTTATAGGTAGAATCATGGAAAAAAATCAGTCTTCAAACTATCCAACGTTGTATTGACATTATAGCATGAAATAAAACAGTTGGCAGTCATCATTTTAATATTATCACTCTCACTCCACAGAGGATCTTTGATTAATCCAGGAGCCAATTTCTAGCTTTCATTAATGTAAAAAGACCAGAATGATCGAGTTATATGGTCTTATTCATGTCATGGCCCTACTCCCAGTGTCTCAATTTCCTCATCTGTAAATGAGGAAGATATTCAGAATTTGGGGCTGTAAATTGGTGGTGTGGGTTGAATCCAGCCGGGTGTTGCTTTGTTTGTCTTACAGTATGTTGCAAAAAATTATCCTCTTATAAGCTAGGTGCCCTTCAGTTCACCACACTCTCCCCTGCTTCCTTTTACTTATGCTTAACCTGTTGCACCTGCTACCCTGCTTGGACTTTTAAGACATTTGAGTTTGTGAACCTTTTTCTTTTTTTTTTGAGACAGTCTCATTCTGTTGCCCTGGGTAGAGTGCAGTGGTGTCAGCCTAACTCACAGCAACCTCAAACTCCTGGGCTCAAGCAATTCTCCTGCCTCAGCCTCCTGAATAGCTTGGACTATAGGCACGCACCACCATGCCCAGCTAATTTTTTTCTATTTTTGGTAGAGACGAGTTCTCGCTATTGCTCAGGCTGGTCTTGAACACCGGCTCTCAAGCGATCCTCCAAACCTCTGCCCCCCAGAGTGCTAGGATTACAGGTGTGAGCCACCATGCCCAGCCAGTGAACCTTGAACTCTATAAGTTTTCTTTCCTCTCTTGGATACCATGAGATCAGGAAACGCTGGGAGTAGGTGGGTCACATTCTGTGTAACAAATGCACTTGCTGTACAAAGAGAATTCTAAAAATTGGAACAGCCAAGACCCAGGTGTTTCACTTTGGGAAGTGAATTAGGTAGATACGGAAAGACACTTTCGGGCTCCATAATGATAATAACTCCACTCGCTTGGTCCCTCTAAGGTGGCAGACTTGTTGTATACATTGCCTTGAGCATGCCCAACAAGCCTGAAGGCATAGTCATGGTCGCCATTTTAAGGAAAGTGAGGCTCAGAGAAGTCATCTGACAAACCCAGGTCTCATGGCTGTGGGTGCCAGGGGCACGAGTCACATCTCTATTCCACGGCCAACCTCTTTCAAATACACATAATTTCTGCTTTCTGACCATGACTCAAAGGAAGACATTAGAATAGTGGTTACTTATTTTTTTCCTTGGCATTAAAGAGGCAGTGTTCTTTGGGTTAAGGCACTAGCCTCTTTTCCCCATTTCAAACCCCAGGCAACACTGTCAACGTCTATATTAGAAATTCCTGTAATAATCTGGTGTCATGGTATTCAACAGTTCATTTTCTGGGAAGCTTTTAGTGGCCTAGGGCCCATTTTAGGAGACTTCTTCTAAGAGGCAGGTTCATTTCAGGTCTGATTTTGCTACATGCTCAGATTATTAAAAAGTCCAAACTGAGGGACTGCCCAGTGTCTGTCACAGTGCTTTTGTGAGATTGTCACTAGACACCACGTCCACCACATGTTCTAGGGGCTGATACTGCCCTAGAATGACACATTAGAGTCTGTGCTTGATCTGCCTAGCTCTGAAGTATTCAACAAGCTCAGAGACATTTTTGTTGGAACACATATTTCTTCTCTGTCCTCATAACTGTTCCAAAAGCCTTAATGAGTATCCCATATGCATCTGAGTTCAGTTCAGCAACTAAGTCAGCAAATAGGGAAAAGAAAAACTTGCCATGTCTAATATACAAACACACACAATATGAAAATATCAAATAATAATCACATGTATTTAATTTGCTAGAATGCATTATCTGAAAAATTTCCTAGAGAATCTCTTGGCAAACCATCTCATGTAGTAGAAAAGGAAACTGGGGCTCAGAGAATAGGTCACACACAGCCACCTAGAGGAAGACCTAAAATTTAGGTTTCCAAGTAGTGATGTATGTTTCCACTTATTAAGGCTTTTCACTTGTGATCCTAGAAATAGCCTAAAAAGTAGGTATTGGGTTCTGTATTTTACAGATGGAGAAAATGAAGCAAGTAAGGTGAAGTAACTTGCCCGAGATCACACTGTTTGTACGTGGTAGAAATGGGATTTGAACCCAGGCCACCTAACTCTGGGTTCTGTACTTCTAACCATACACACACTGCTCCTACTATACTATATTGTTGGGTTGCATATATTAATATATATGTAATATGATCCTCCTATTGTGTCTAGTTCATAGTTGCCTGTCAATAAACATTAGCTACTAGTATTGTTACTATTATTGATGTCCAATGAAATACAACAATACTTCTGGAAGATTAAAGAAAAATGTGTTAGTGACACAGGGAGTACCATGATGTTACTGACAATGGAAAACATGCTTCAAGTCAGAGAGTCGGGCCTTCTAACTATATCTCATAGACATCGTGAGAGACTGCCAACTTTACTTGCTTTAAAATTCACAAATGGAAAGAGCTTCTTAATGAAGCCCTTTGTCAAGCAAAGATGATTTCCAGCCCTCAATTCTTGGCCTTGCTGGCAACCACACTTCCCATCAAGTTCACACTATTAGATGGGAACTTAGACATGGGAGAATGGGCCGGTGACTAAGTGATTAGGATTGTGCATGAATTCTATAAATTTACCTACATAGGGTTTATTTTACATGAACAATGATACTGTTGAGGATTTTCACTTGGCAAAGGACAAGGTTGGCCCGTGGGCAAGTTCAGCCAAGTCCTCTTTCACCGTAGACACCACAAGGGCTGCCTCTGGGAGGACCCACCACAGGCGTGTGTCGTTCACTGTCTGCAATTGGAAAATAGCCACGTCTGGCTTTATGCTGTGCTTCCAAATAAATTCCTCGTCCTCTCCTTTCCCTGCATGCAGGAGAACAGTGATGAGGAATTCTCAGCATGTTCATTAACTCACAGAGTTCTCAGTCTGGGGAGGGATCGGAGCAGCAGGAGCTAGCATGGTGCTGGAATTAGCGGACCAGAGTTCAAATCCCAGAGGACCGTGTTCAAGCCGTGTGACCCTAAGTTTCTCCACCCACCCAATCCATGGTTTCCTCATGGGGCAAGCGAGTGTTATCATAGATGTGCCTTGCAGGATTGCTGTGAGGTTCTGTTCTGAGATCGTGTGTCTAGTACCTTGCACAGGTTCCAGGACCCAGAGGAGTGGAAGGCCAGGCAAAGCAGAGAAGGATGCTGGGACACAGGGGAAGTCCCTGACACGGAGCTGTTGCAGGGCTTAGAATTCCAGACTCCGCCCACGGGAGGGCGAGGGTGTTACTGGGGTGGAGGAACACAGTGGGAAGCCAACTTCCAGGAAGAATTCTCTTTATAGGGTTTTGTCTCACACGACAACGAAAAGATAACCAGATAGTGTGGCCACAGCACAGAGGGACGTGCAAGAGTGACTCATAATAGAGCAACTGATGCTGTAAATAAAACAGTCGAGGCCAAGACTGTTGGAACTTGGGAAGTTCCCTTTCCCTGGTGTTCTGTTTGTCTTGGTCAAATAGCTGAGGATTCCCACCTCCCAGCTCTTGGGGCTTTAGGGAAGTTTTCATTGCAAAGCAGCCCAGCCCTGCCTGGATTTCCCGATGAGAATAACGATTCTCATTTGCTGGGATTGCATGTGCCTGGCCTCCTCTACGTGCTTTTTTATAAGTTCCTGAAAGCTTCTGACTCCCGCATGAAGGAGATGCCATTGTTGTCTCCTTTGTACAGAAGAGAAAATCAAAGTGCAAAGAAGCTAAATTACCTATAGACGTTTGGTTAATAAGTAGCAGAGCTGGAATTTGAACCCAGGCTGTTCAACTGCAGAACTTTCACTGGTAAAAGTACCTCCTGTGACTCAGGTGGATTCAAGGGAAATGGAGTTCTCTGAACTCCGACACCAGCTCCACACTGGCGGGACAAGGGGAGGGCATAGATGGGGTCTGTAGCTCACACCCAGGGGAGGTGTCTATACCAGCACAGGCCTAAATCTGGGAAGGGTAGCAATCTGGAAAAAACAGCTCAAATCACAAGCTCCCCAAGGGCCTTCCTTTCCTCAAATGCAAGACTAGGTAAATTCAGGTCCCTTGCAACCTTAAGACCCCGGGATTCTGTGCTTGGTTATACCGATGGCCTGGATTTGGTTAAAATACTTTGGAAAGCTGTCTCTCAGCACGGAGCCTCAGTGCTTACTTTGGAAACTCTAGAATTTCATAACTGCAAAGATCCACTCTGGGACACCGAGGCGGAAGGGATCGCTTAAGGTCAGGAGTTCGAAACCAGCCTGAGCAAGAGTGAGACCCCTATCTCTACTAAAAAAAAATAGAAAGAAATTAATTTTTATTTATTTAAAAAAAAAAACGTAACTGCAAAGAAAGCAACCTCCTTTTCTTTTCAGCACCCACCAGACCGACTTGGGAATCCATATTTTCAAAAGTATCCTTGCATTTTGATGTGATAGCTTGTATAAATGGCATCCAGAAAAGAGAGGGAAAGAGTCACTGCCCTTTGCCGGACCACAGACACCCCCTGCTCCCTGCCGGTGTCTCAATAAGGCACTTGAACCCCAGATTAATCCTCTCCCGCAGACAAACTTCAGACTAGCGCTCGGTGTGCCCCTGGCATTGCTTGGAAAGAAACTGATGAGACGCTTCAGAAAGAAAGCCTCCATTTCATTATCATTTCTTGGCACCCTCTTTCTGAACAATGCGTTTTCCAGCCCGTGGTGAAACGTCCAGGCATCTGAAGCTTAATGTCATTTGGAATCTGTTGATGTGTTTCCCCTGATGTCCACTCAGTTGGGTCTGGATATTTGCTATTCTGAGTTCTCATGTCAACCTTGGCAATGGGCTTCTCAGACCCTTGCCACGTAGCCCGGGAGTCTCTGGCGCTTGCAGAGACATAGAGGCATCAGCAGAAATGAATGCAGTCTGTTCCCGTGGCAAGATTAAGGGTGATTTTGTTGCTGTTGTTGTTAATATTTCCTTGCCTGCTTTTAAAGCCACACTTACCTTATTTGAGCCCCGAGATGCACTGGGCTGATTGGATATCACGACGAGAATAAGGCTGCGATTCATGAATTTATAAGCTTCCATCACAGCGGAACAGAACCCAAACAGACCTGAGTTCCTGGGTCTTGGAACTTTAGATTTCTCTATTGCTCAGGGGGTGGAGTGGGGAGAGATTTTACAGCTACAAGAAAAATCAGAGTTTAGAATTGCCAGGGATGATCCCTTCTCTTCCCATGACCTGTCCTTTTCTGTTCTCACAGCCTCACGGCCACCCTGGCGAGTGTGGGCGCGGCCAGCATCCCCAGCGCCGGGCTGGTCACCATGCTCCTCATTCTCACGGCCGTGGGCCTGCCGACGGAGGACATCAGCCTGCTGGTGGCTGTGGACTGGCTGCTGTAAGTGCCCAAGGGTGGGGTTCTGCTGGGGGTGGCGAGTGCTGCCTCCCAGGGCTGGGCCGCTGGCAAGGCTGCGGCCAAGACCGTGGCCAGTCCCCATGATGACTCCCTCCCCTCTCCCCTCCTTCCCTCCCTCTCTCGTGTACTGAGCGCCTACTTGGGCAACAAAGAAGAAGATGGATTTTCTGAGGGTCTCGCAGTCTAGTGCAGGAATCAGATAGATTATAATACAAAGTTAAAAGTATAATCATAAGGAACCAACTATTGATCCACACAAGGACTCTCAAAACATTTTTGAACATTGAGTGAGCAAAGGCAGACACTAAGGAATATGTATTGTATGGTTTCCATTTGTGTGAAGCTCTAGGGAAAGACAACAGAATGTAGAGCAATAGAAGGAGATCAGTGGTCGCCTGGAGCCAGGGTTGGAGACTGTGGGGCCTAACTGGGAAGGGACATGAGGAAAACTTTAGGAGAGATGGAAGTGTGCAGTATCCACAGGTGTGCACAGGTAGCCATATTTGTCAAAACTCATCAAACCATGCACTTAAAATGGGTACGTTTTATTGTATATAAATCACACTTCACTAGAGTAGATTAAAAAATAGCACACACATAAAAGCATAGTGGTAGAGAGTGGCTGCATCCCAGACTAGGATGGAAGGGCAGAATGGAGAATCTCAGGAAACAATGGAAATGGTTACCTTGTACTCACAAAGTGCCAGCTACTACACTGAGCACTCTACATCTTTCTCTTAGAACAACCCTCCAAGTCTAGTGTTACCACTCCCACTTTGTATTACCAGATGAGAAAACCGAAGTTTCAATAGGTAAAGTGACTTGGGAATGAGCAGAGTCAACCCTAGGTCTGCGTGGTTTTGGAGCACTCCATGCTCTCGTTCATGGCCATATTCAAGGCTCTAAAGGCAGGATAGCTGAGCTGAATCACCACTGATAGATGGAAGTTACCGAGTATACTCAGGTGGAAGAAGAAATGGGCCATGCCATCCAAGGCCAGCCTGCACGAAGGCTACAGTGTGGGACCTCTGAGTGGTCTAGCATTGCTGGAGACAGGGAGGGTGAAGGGTAGGGCAAGGTGAGCAGCCTTGAAGGCCATGCAGAGAGGCCTGAACTTGACCATGCATGTGTAGCCCAGTTCCCTTTCCCAGGGAAGGACATTATCCTCATGTAAAAGACTCACTGCTCGTCCACAGAGGTGGGCAGGTTTAGCCAGATGGTCTCCAAAAAGAAGGCTGGAAAGGCTGTTCTCTCCCCACGCGGGCTCTGATGTTTTGTGGGATATACAGCGATGCCTCCTGCCTGGTCTTGGAGTTAAATGCTGAGGCCTTGGATGATGCCAGGGACGTCAGCATCAGTGACAAGTGTTGGCATGGAGGGCCATGGCCAAAGTGCTGCCCACACTTTTACTTTTCAACCTGCCTCACGTGCCAGTGGCAAGTTTTCTGAAATTTATTGGCATAGATTTTAAGAAAGAGCCAGAGGCCCCATTTTAGGGCCTTGAGTTTGTTCTTCCTCCCTACCCCCAGCCTTCTAAGGAGAGAACAATGTGAGTGGCTGGAGGGAAGGACATCAGGAAAGGCTAGAAGGAAGCCTGGCCTCTCCCTGAGACAGGCCTGGTGTTGGCGCAGCCAGTGGGGCTTAGGTTAGAGATAAGAGGTGGCCCCTGAGCATGGTCTGTTCAGCTCAGGAGGGCTGTGAGGAAGGTCCTGGATCTTCCTGACTGGCTCTTTCATCATCAGAAAAATGTTCTGGAAATGCCTTTAGCGGGAAGGAGAAGAGCAAACTAAGCAACCTCACGTCTGTCCCTGACAGTGTGTCAGTGGTGAGAGTGGGGTGCTGGGGCCTTTCCCTGCTAGCTTGATCACCTCTGTGCCCCGTGTGGGCCCCAAGGGGCTGCGTTTCCCGTGACATCTGTTTGGAAAGGCAGCTGGGACTGGATGGTGGGGTGTGAGCAGGAAAGTGTAGGAGAGGACGATGGGATGATGGGGACATGGGCATGCAGCAGGATTTGGACAGGGAGGAGGACAAAGGTGAGGAGGACATTGGTGGTGGTCTGAGGACGGAGCCCATCTGAACCGCATAGCTGCCGGCTGATAATCCGCACAAGAGGAAAGATGCAGGAAGCCACCCCAATCCCACCTGCTCCCCTGGGTCCTGATGCTTATTTATACCCACCCCCCTTCTCTAAGTCTTTGCCTTCTGAGCCTCGTCAACTAGTGTTGTCGTTAGGGCCCTGCCTGCTGTGACTACATCATCTAATCTCTTCTTGCATTTATTTCTGAGGCCCAAAACCACCTTTAGAGATTCACCTTTGTAAAAAGTACTATTCCAGAGGCTGGCCCTCATTGTAATACGAGTGCCTTTGAGTGGGGAAAAAAATGCACTGATATAATCAGGAATGGGGAACAGGAGCTGACATTTGGTGAGCACTACGTTAGTGTAATCCTTAGTATGCCCCGCAGCATATGTCGCAGATAAGGATACTGGCTATGAGGAAGGCCCGTCTCCTGCCTGATGTGAGGCAGAGCTTGTGTGGCCAGGCCAGGGCCCTTTATCCCACCCCATGTGGCCCCCTAATTTGTACCAAGCAGTTCTAACCATGGGGAGGATGAGCAGAGAGGTCCAGAGTCAGAAAGACTGGGAAAGACAGATTTATTAGAGTCCCCCCTGGGCTGTGCTTTGAACGTTTGAACCCTCTGAAACTCAGGTTGACATTTAATTGCCATTGTAACAATATTAATAGGTGGGACCTTTAAGAGGTGATTAGGCCATGGGGGCTCCAGCCTTCTGGGTGGGTAGGATTGGTGTCATTATAAAAGGGCGAGTTTGGCCCCTTCTTGCTCTCTCTTTGCCCTTCTGCTTTCCATTATGTGATGATGCAGCAAGAAGGCCCTCACCAGATACCAGCACCTTGATCTTGGACTTCCCAACCTCCAGAACTGTGAGGAAATAAATTTCTGTTCTTTATCAATTCCCCAGTCTCAGGTATTTTGTTATAGCAGCACAAATGGACTAAGATACCTCTGGTTCTACATACTAACTGGAGAATTTTTTGTTTGACCTGTTTTCTTCCTTCCTTCCCAAGATTAAAACAAAACAAACAGCCTAAATGAGGACACATGGGACACAATCAAGGTCTCAGCCAGTCTTAGAATTGAAGTTCTCCAGCCCCAGTAGTTCTGCCATTGTGGGCCCTGGTCTGCTTGGCAGTCATTTCCTTTCAAACCTGTTGGGTGAGCGTCACTTCATGAAACATTCAAAACCCTGCCTACTGCTGACCTAGATGTTAGCGAATGGAATATGAGGGCCAGGTCTTCCCAGATGATCACCCCATGCCAGTGCTCACATGCTCCCACTTGCACAGGAAAACAGGCCATCCTAATTCCAGGGCTGAAACGTGTCAGCATGTGGGAATTGGCTGAATAATAATAAAAAAAAAAGTGATGATACTTTTGGATTAACTACATTGATGAAATCATGTAAGAGAAAACTTTATTCTGGGCTGGAGTTGGAAAGAAAGGAGCAGATGAAGAGCTCTTCTCTAGTTCTGGGGCCCTGGTCCCAGATGGAGGGAGGTGTGGGCTCAAGAGAGAGAAAGGCCAAGAGGCAGGAGCCCTAGGTCTGAGCTCTGCACTTACTATCTGTAGAACTCTGGACAAGTTATTTCACTACATCCTAGGAACAATGACTTACCAGCTTGAAAACTAGAGTCTAGGCCCAATGCCTTTGAGTGCCCTTCCAGTTTTAAGACCTAGAGTAGATTCTGCTGGTGATGGATGTTGTATATAACTAAACGTGAACATTCTTCTAAAAAAAGGAAAGATAGAGGATCCTGGGAAAATGGGGCGTGGATGTCTGTAGCTAGGTCAGATCTGCTTTGAATTAGTAATGGTCCCACATTCTTTCTCACCAGCAAGAGGAGTTTTGGAAACCAGCTCTTGGTCGTGAGCTCCGTGGCTGTCTGGTGCTCATTAGTATGAAAGCTGGGGTGGGTGGTCTGAGTTGAGATGGGAGTGCAGGAGAGATTGGCCATTCCCTAGGAAAGTAGTCCATAAAGGACAAACAAAGAAAAGGAAAAGGGGGGATTTTTTTCTCCTCTCTAGGCAAGGTTTGTAAACTTTCATAACTCTAGCAATTTTTCAATTTAAAACCAAACAAAGCCTGCAGTGACATTTAACATGTCATGATGTTTGCCAACTGCTGAAGACCAGCCAGCCTCATTACTGCCTGCTAAGCCCTGGATACTCTTCAACAGGCAGGCTTAGCCCTGTAAATGTCATGGTGAAGACCAAGATTCTGGAGTTCTGAAAAGTGCCCAAATCCTATAACAGTGGATGGGCGAGATGGATCAACAAAAGCACCTGCTCCCAGGTCCAAGAAGCCCTTTGTGTCAGGAACCCTTGATAGGTATTTATGAGACCTCACTGACACCCCACCCTCTCTGAAGGCGGCAGGATGGAGTGAAAATTGGGCACCAGTAGCAGGAAGAGGAAATAAATAACTAGGTCTGCCTATAGTGGGAAAAGGAAAGTCAAAATAAAGTGAAACCTAAGTGGACCTATGGCTCGCTTGTCACATAAGACTCTGCTGGTGAGATCTTTTCTGGGCTCACATGTGCTAATCGAGGGATATAGTTGAGGTGGCACTTATAAGGAAGACCTTAAAGAGCCTCTGCCCTGCAGGAGGGCTCTGTAGCTCCCCCACTGGCATCCTTCTTTGGAGGGAATAGAGCATTAGTTCTCAAACTTGAGCATGCCCCAAAATCTCTTGGAGATTTAGGAAGTCTGGGTTGGGGCTGAAGAGCTGGCATTTCTAACAAGTCCCTGGGTGATGCTGATGGCGCAGTCTCCAGGGCCCCCACTTCCAGAAGCAGTGGACTCGAGACAGGGAAAGACAGCAGGATTTTCTGACTGTATGTATATGAGTGCCTCTACTCTGTTTTGAGTAACGGTTGATAGCTCATGCATTCATCCAGCAAAAATCTAATTGGAGACTTATTTAAATGTTACGGCAAATTATGAGACAGCTAATAGTTTTATCCTCGTTTTACAGTTGAGAAAATTGGGGTTGAGAGAGAAGTAACTTATCCCAATTTAGTGGATATTAAATGGCTGAGCTGGGATTCAAACCCACAAGATCTGGACATTCCAGGTGTGCCAGTCTGGGTTCTGTTTTTCTTACTTAAGGCACACACACACACACACACACACACACACACACACACACACACACACACTTGAATTACCCTCCACTCCATGTCTAGTGGGAAAGAAAACTAATTCCTACATTAGCCATATCTCTAAAGATTCTGGGGGCTTATGTTTATCTTAGTCTTTTGCTCTGGTTTCCCACTTCCACTGAATTCTCTTCTATATCTCATTTTATCTCTAGTCTGCTTCAAACTCACCATGGAATATGACTCTTTCCCACTAAGTCCTTCTGTCTCCCACCAAAGAATCCCAAGATCGGGGCAGTGTAATTGCAGATCGAGGGAATAGGGTGAGGCTATACTTTAGCACAACAAAATCATTTTTTAATATATCACAAAAGAAATGTGCACTTATGGGAAGGGAGGGAGCAAAGCTCAGGAGAGTAATAAAATGAAAATGAGAAAGCCTCCCTTCACCTGCCATTTAATCTCAAGTGCTGTTTCACTGCTAATAATTTCAGGCAGCACAGGAGTAAAATAAAAATTTAATATTAGGCGTCTCTTTAAAAAAATCTTTTAGTGTTCACCACCTCTAGGACTTTCTCTCTGCCTTGGTTTTCACCTTTCCTAGTCTTCCTTCCTTGTCGGGCTTCCTCATTCTCCATCTTCTTTGGGTCTTCCCCCAGATCTCTGGACATTTCTCTTATTTTCATCTGCAAAGCAACTTGGGCTTTCTGTGTCTTCCTCCTCATCCTTCTAAATCATGCCCTGCATCCTAACTTTTCACTCCCAAAGCATCCAACCAGACATTTTCTAGGCAAAACCCAATTCTGTCTGCAGAGTTCTTCATCTGCTTTCAACTCTTAAAATAACAATCCACTCCTGCCCTGCCTTACCCTACTTCACATACTGACCTCCCCACTCTCCCACACCCCACCTGTGCCATAAATAAATAAAACATGGTCTCAGCACTCAAAGAGCTTATAGCCTAGTAATGGCATCAAGAAATCCCAACAGTGTGCTAGGTGCAAAAAGAGGAGTATCAGAAGACTGGGTGGGGGAATAAAATAGGTGGTGATCTGATCCCCCTTTTGCTTACACTAATTGTAGAAATAGGATGAGCAGTTTGTTTGTGCCATGTAAGCCTTTTGTGCCATGTATGCAAAAGTTTGGTGGAGGGCCTCTCAGTTGACAAGTACTCAATACATGTTAGCAGTTATTATCTTCTCAAATGTGCTTGGAGATGGGTGTTAATTTCCATATTTTACAAATGAGAAAGCTGAGTGGGAATGGCCAAGAAACTTGCCCTGCTAGAGCCAGGATTGCCATCGTGGCTGGAATCCAAAGCTCACGCTTTTCACCGGTGCTTAGGTGGTCTTAGCCCTTAGATGCCCAGAATTATGCCAGCCTAACTCATGTCTGGGACCTTAGGTGACCCCTTTGCCACATTATGCCCCTAGAGATAGTCCTTCAACATCCTACATTCTGAGAGGCAGATGCTATGGTTTGTTTCTATTAAGTTGAACCATATGAAATTGCCAATATTTGGCCTCCTTAGACCTACAGAAATGGCAATTTCATATGGTTCGACCCAATACAAGGACCTAATAAGTTGTGGGTGACCCAGCTTCCTTGGTTCTATTCTTCTGTGAGAATCAGGTCTTCCAGACAACCTTACATCTTCCTGCTAGAGGATTTAGATTGAGAAATAGAAAAAAGACAGAGCACCTTGGCACTTGCTTTTTTTCCAGTGAGCCAGACCCGGTGACTCGGTGTGAAGTGACTGAGTCACACCCCTCTATTATTTTTGGTTCCTGGTAGCCCCCAAGGATAGCTGTAGTGAATCCCCTGAATGCAAGATTCTGCTCTTATCTCCATTCTCTTCTCCTAGCCCTAATGCATAGCATCCAGACCCAAAGATAGCATCAAGTGATCTTAAATTTGTTTTTACCAAGTAGCCTTAAAGCTCCTGAGATCAACATGAAAGACAGGGTTTCCTGAGTGCTCAGGGGTGATTGTGAGAGAAAATGAAACTATTTGCCTGTGGAGAAACTTTCCACATATGAACCGTAAGTTCCCATATCCTGCTTCAGGCCAGAGTGAAACTTCCCCAGAGCTGGTCAGACATTCCCCAGTAGCCTCAAGGTGTTCTACGCTGCAGAATTTTCAGTAAGGGAGATGCATACAGAGTGGCCATGACCCATGTCCCATCTGGGCACCCAGGGAATTTTCCCAGTATGCTTTGTGACCAGGGGACCTCACATGGTAGAGCGCTGATATTTTAGCTTAATCCAAATTAACATCTTGCTATTCAACAGATCTCCTTTAACTTCCGGCCATATCGCTTATAAGTCTATCTTCATAAGCTTGCCCTTCACTCCTTCTCTTTGGTAGCGGCTGGAATAGAGTCCCCCACCAAAGGAAATGGCCTCCATCAGCCCCCTGGATTGCCATCCTTTCTGACCTCCCGAGGTTCCTAACTCCATCAATTATTCCCTCTTCTCTGTAGCTTCAGTTTCTTCTCTACTAGCTTCTTCTCATTCTGACTTAAACATGTGCAAATATTCTACCTCTTGAAATAAAATGAAACAAAACAAAAATTCTTCTACCTCTTGTCTCCATCTACCATTTTCTTTCTTCATCTTGATCGTCATAAATAAGTTGATTATTCATAATATCCATTTCTTCACCTCACATTCAATTTTTTACCTATAGTGAACTGCCTTCCATCCCTACCTCTGTACTGAAATTGCCCATGCCAGGCCAACAGTGGCCTCTTTATTGCTAAAACCAAGAGATACTTCTTTTCCTTATCTTAGCTGATCCCCAGGCGAGAGCTAGCATTGTTCACCACACCTTTGTTGTAAAAACATACTTCCCTTTACTTATGATATGCCCAAATCTTCTAATTTCTGTTCACTTTTGCAGGCTCTTATTCCTTTGCCCATTCCTTAATGTTGGTTGACCCCAGTGTTCCAACCTAGATCGTCTGCTCTTCTCACTCTGCATTCTCTCCAAGGATAAACCAAACACCCCTGTGGCCCCCCTGCCATTGCCATGTTATGATTCCTGATTTATCACCTGCACCTCTAATGGGTCTTCTGACCCCCAGTCCCTATCCACAGCCACCTGTGGGGCATCTCCGCTGGACTGAGTCACATGCCTCACAATCAACATGTTCAGAATGAAGCCAGAATCTTTCCTGCCCCAACTCATCAGCCCCCCCAACACACACACATAAGGCAGCACTGTGCCCTGGGAGGGATCCTGGGCTCTTTTCTCTTTTTTTCCCTGTAACCAACCAGTCTTTAAGTCCTGTAATTCTGTCTCCTAAGTCTCACTGAAGTCCATCTTTCTCTATACCCTCCATACCCTCACTAACTGGATTTCAATCTCTCGGTCTTATCCTTTTCCAGCCCATTTTTCATAGTGAAACAAGTGTGATCTTTCCTTTCAATGGCTCCTTTTTACTCTTGGGATAAAGCTCTAACTCAAGCTTAGTTGATAAGGCCATAGATGATTTAGTCAATTCTTGCTTTCTGCCTCTCTCGCTATGCTTAGTAGCCATCCTGAATTCTTCTAAGTGCTCCTACCCCTTAGATTTCATGCATACTGTTTCTCTCCTCTCTCTGTCTCATTTTCCTATACTCATGCTTAGGGCCCAACTCAAGACACTTCTACTTGAAAGTTTTTCTGTGACCCAAGTGTGATAAAGTGTTCCATTGACATAATCTTATAGCACACAGTATTTACTTCTATTTGAACATTTATCTCACTCTAGCAGGGGAGATAGACAATGAGAGTGTGGGTTCTTGGGGAAAAGGGAGTGTGAGAAGCGTCTTGTCTTATTAGATGCTTGGGTACTTAGCATAGTGTCCCGCGCACACTATAAGATGCTCATTGAACATTTGTTGAATGAACAAATTCACAACAAATAACTCAGAAAGTGTAAGAGTTGATGTCCTTTTCTTTCTAATTAGCTATTAATAGGTGTAAGAAAAGAATATTCATGCTCATTTGCTCCTGCAACTTGTAATGAGTATTTCTGGCATCTTGAGTGTCGCTCTCCTTTCATTTAACTCTCACAACCTCCTGTGAGGTTAGGATTAGCCTTATTCCCTATTTCATGCCCAGGTAAGAAGTGATTTGCTCAGGTGAGAGAAAGAAGCCTTGGCTTAAAGGGTTCTAGCCCTAGGTCCAGGACACTTTCAATATTGATTTTGGCATCAAACATCAGTCTGTTTTGATTCTACACAAGTCTGTCTTCCATCCATTCCTGTCCTAATGACTGTTTCCATTGGCCAAGTTCCTATTCAAATTTAAGGAGATCTAATGGCATGGAAGAGATATGGCAATGAACAAATGTGGGGAAAGCTCACCCAGAAATACTATTCCAAAAACTTGGTTTAGTGGCTGCTTCAGGAGAGTAAGGATTTGGTGTCAAAGAAAGTCAAAGGTTGAAGAAACAGGAGTTTGTGAATTTATATCACCCATTTGAGTGGAGATGACTTTGTTAAACTGGAAAAGTCATTAACCCTTGAGCATGGTATTTTGTGCTTTTGTCCACATGATGGGGTATGAGTGGGGCTAGGGGTTATCCTTAAAATGGGAAGGAGCTAGTACATAATGAGTATTAACTGTTGGTCAGGAAATGATTTTTATCTTCCCCAAATTCTATAATGTAGATATTTTGGCTACTTGAGAAAAATTCTGTCTGAGCAAGTGTCTTAGTCCATTCAGACTGCTATAACAAAATACTATAGACTGAGTGGCTTATAAGCAACAGAAATTTATATCTTATAGTTCTGGAGGATGGGAAGTCCAAGATCAAGGAACTAGCAGATTCTGTGTTGAGGACCTGCATCCTTATAAACAGCTGTCTTCTCACCCTAACCTCATATGATGGAAGAAGCAAGGGATCTCTATTGGCCTCTTTTATAAGGGTGCTAATCTCATTCATGAGGGCTCCGCCTCCATGACCAAATCACCTCCCAATGGTTCCACCTACAAATACCACCACCTTGGGGATTAGGTTTCAATATATGAATTTTGGGGGACACAAATATTCAGACCACAGCAGCAAGTCATCACTGTCACACAGAAAGTGGCTGAGCTAGATCCAAAATTCGGGTTGTCTGGTTCCAGGGTGCTTTGCAACATGTGGCAGACAGTGGATGTTGGAATTCACTCCATGATTTTGCTAGGATGTGGGACTTTGGGGAGCCACTAATCTCTCCAGGTCTCAGTTTTGTCATGGAGTAAATGTGAATCATAGTACCTCTTACAGAGTTGTGATGAGGATTAAGTAAGGTAGCATCTATAAAGTATATTCCTATACATAGTAGGTGTGATATAAGTATTAGCTGTCATCATCACTATTGCCACCACGGCCACCACCTTACCTTTGGTCTCTCCCTTTACCAGTTAGGCAGATTTTTTCTGGGCCATGAGATCTACGGATACTCAGAGCATTGCTCTTGAAGACTTTAGCATTCCATGGAATTTAACAATTGGTCAAAGGTATTGGATACATGACTCAGGACACATGCCAGGAGGGATTGAAAGTATAGTCGAATAGCTCCAAAGTAGACCACAACTATGTGTTAGACAAATAACACATCTAGTTAGTTGAGAGGGTTACCGTGGGGATTGTTGTTCTATAAATAGGGTTAATATTTTCAGGGGGAGATAGTAGCGTGACCAGGCATATTTGGGTGTTCTGCCTAGGAGCTGCCACAAATATATTTGAATTGAGTTGATAAAAATGTATAGTAATATTAAAAGTACACATCATACAATAAATAATGTTTTTTGAGTTCTTACTAAATATCTGGAACTGTGCTAAGCACTTTGTTGTGTTTTTTAATCTTCACCACAGCCCTATGCATGGGACATTTTTATTATTTCTATTTTACAGATGAGATAACTAAGGCTCACAAATGTGCTGTATGATCAGGATTGTCCAACAGGTGAGGGGGCATATCTAGCATCTGAACCACATGGAGCTGCCTCTAGAGTCCATGCTTTATAAAAACTGCTATCATGCATTCCTTCTTGTGCCCTTTTACTGGGCCTTCTTTGCAATCTACTCTAAGTGCCTGATTTTGAGGATGACCTCAAGACCCAGTCTTCATTCACATATAGATTGGATCACCCTGAGGCAGACTCTACAAATCAGAAGAGGGGCAAGAGCATTCTCAGAGATGCCCCTGAGAGTGACATTCAGCTCTGATCAGTTTTTCCTCCCATGGAAAGCGTCTTCCTGGTTGAAATCAGAAAGACTACTGGCCTACACCTTGCAGACAGCTAGCCTTGCAAGGGAGCCAGGCCAGACTCTCCCTAGTGCGGTTTCATTATTATTATTCTCTAGTAAGAAATAGATTCAATAGTAGCAACTAGAATTTATTTTAGACCTTTGTTCCAAGAACAAATTAAGGTTTCCCGTGTGCCTGGAACTAATATTATTTGAATGGAAGGCTAGAATGTCATGGACTAAGAATGTCTTGGCAGCATCTTTACCCAAACTCCTTCCTTTTATATTTTCTTTCTTTCTTTTTTTTTTTTTTTTTTTTTTACTTTTTTATGTGATTTTCCAGCACCCTTCTCTTTAGGACTTTGCATATCTATTAAACATGGCCAAAAGGATTCTTCAAACTGATTTGGCCTGAACTTATGGATGAGAAGACACAACTTACTCTTAGAAATTTAATTAGTTTTCCTGGCACTGACCTTCTAAGAGGGAGAGTTACTAACCATAATATTTTCAAGTCAGAACTGGCAACACAGGATTTGAGGAAGGATTTTCTCAATACTTCCTGGTTTCAGAAATACCCTGGAAGATTTCATTTTTTTTTTTTTTTTAGGTTAATAGAGACAGCAAGATAAAATTATTTTGGTTTTATCCAGACACATAGTCATAACACATATTGTTCAATGAGAAAATTGTGTCTGGGTTTCTTATCCAACAGCTGTGTCTTGTTGGTGGGGGGTGCAGGGGAAGGGCGGGGTTAGTTTCCATGCTTATAAAAAGATGACTTTTCTATTATGGAAGAGTTTACAGGTGGTTAGTCTTTCCAGTAGAACTAATAAATAACATAAGTTGAGACAGTGCAGGTTCTTCAAAGAACAGTATAAATCAGGAGGAATTGCTGGACACAGCTAGGTGTGTCTGGAGTGGGGGTACTAATTCTGAGATTTGGACACACTATTTCTCTCTGATTCTTTCCGCCTCCTCCTACTTTTCTTTGCCGTTGTTTATTGGATGTTTACCATTTACCAGACATTTTGCCAAGCACTTTATATATATTATCTCATTTAATTTTCTCACAAGCCTATGAGAGAAGTATGAGTGTTATCTCCAATTGCCACGCTGGAAATCAAGGCTTACGAAGGTTAAGTAACTTGCCCCAGACCAGGCAGGGGGAAGAGGTAGGGCCAGACCGCAACCCTAGGTCTCTCTTGTTCCAGACCATGACCTCTCAACCACCAGATCCTATTGCTTCCTCCTTAAACCTTTTCTGTGCTTTGTCCCCAGGGACAGGATGAGAACATCAGTCAATGTCGTGGGTGACTCTTTTGGGGCCGGGATTGTCTACCACCTTTCCAAGTCCGAACTGGATACCATTGACTCCCAGCACCGAGTGCATGAAGATATTGAAATGACCAAGACTCAATCCATTTATGATGACATGAAGAACCATAGGGAAAGCAACTCTAATCAGTGTGTCTATGCTGCACACAACTCTGTCATAGTAGATGAGTGCAAGGTACCTTTCCCATTCATGGATATCGAGACCTGTATATAGTAGTGCATGCTCAATCTCTTTGAAAAACAAACACAAAGCCCTGCATGTATTATTGTAACATTTATTTTTCTAAAGAATCATGTAACCCGAGCTTCTATGAGTCCCAGATCATCTAACTCTGTGTCTAACATGGCGGGAAGTCAACAGGCCTAACAGTGAAAGAGCCAATCAGTTGCTTATTTCATCCATGTGACGTAAAACAACCATTCTTCTGCCCCCATCCACCCCACTTGGCTAATTTGATCAGTTTTCTTGAATGTTTTGCCCAAGAATTTGTCGCTGCTAGAGCTTTTCAGGCTTTCAAATATGCTATTCCACAAATGAAACACCAAGAGAAATCCCTAGCATCGTTTGATTGGAGTAGCACAAGTGCTCCTCCTTGCTTTATATCATGCATGGGTCAAAAATGTGCCCATGTAACTTCACACAACTATCTTTCTCTTAATTATTTTTGTTAAGAAGGGTGAGCTTTGACCTGACAGTCACTTTGCTCCAAAAATGGGGAAGCAATTCCAATTAAAGGATAGCCATCCTTCAAAATAATTATCCAGAGATGTCTTTTAAAAAAATGCTACATCCACTCTCACTGCCCGCAGCGCCATCTTTCCTGCAGCACGGATGTTCTGGGCTCTCCTCCAAGCTGTTGGGTGCTAAGTCTTCAAGCTTGATGGGCTCTGTCTAGCTTTCATTGTAACTAACGTGACATTGTCAAAATCAGAGTGTCATGACCAGAGTGAAGCAAACTTGGAGAAACCCTGGCAGGTGAGCAGAGTCAACTCTAGGGATTGGTTTGCTGAAATGATAACATGCAGCCACTGAGGACAATCTGAACCTAACACAGATATCTGGTACCATTTTGACTTCTGCTGACAAGGTCACATTTCATCGCTAATTTCTTCCTGTGTCACTTCTGAGCCATTCCAAATACAGACTATAGTTTTTGCCAGGCAACTAATGGCGACAGAGATGCAGTTCTCTTTATTGGACTGTGACTTAGGTCTAGAATTCTAGTGGACCCGTGCAGTCTTTTGCTTGGCCCCTCTACATCAGGTACATGTGTGGGTAAATCGGGGCTCTAATACAAATTAGGGAGGGAACCGACCCATCAAGAGGCAATTGCAGACATTAATTGACTCAATGAAAATGATTCAAATTATTAGTAATTCAGATGTACCTAAGGGCACAATCCATTCTCCTGGAAAGTTAGTGTTTTGTGTCATCTGAATGAATGAACTGGATTATTCCCCACCAAAATGTTGGTTTGGATGAGCAAACTATATGCTATATGCTCTGTTATATTTAACAAGTGCTTATTGTGTGCCTTGTAAGGTTTAGCTGAGTGCCCCATCTCTTTCCTGTTACATCCTATATTCAGATCATTCATCAAGTATTTATTGAGTGCCTACTATCTACAAAACCCCGAATTAGGCACCAGAGGATGGCAGAAATAATGTACAATGTTATAGCAGAGATAAGACCTGAACTCAAATTATTGCCATACAAGGATAAAGAGTACAAAATGAAATGTAATCACCATTTTTTTTTTAAAAAAGTCACAATTGTATGTAAGAAGAATTCTAGTGGTTAATTGCTGGATGGCTCCTCAAGAGGCTCCTTAATATTGTACAGGATATGTTTTGAAAAAGAAGATATGTGGGCATGGAGATATCTTTAGATTTCAGACTTCCTGGATTTCTTTTTTCTTGAAGGACACCAAGGTATCAGAAGCATCTTTATTCCTTGCTGTATTTCAGATAAGCTTTTTGCTGGACAGTTCCAAAGAGATGGAGGTTCAGTCTCTCTGTGAAATTGACTACCCAACCAACCACCTGCAGACTTGCTGGTTAATTAGCATTTAGATGGTCAGTGGTCAAACTGAGCAGGTCATGAAGATGATTAAAATGGCCCTTTTTGGTTTAATGGCTATTTTAACTGTATGCATTTTTAATGAAGTGATTGGGTTCAGCTAAGTGAAGGTTATTTGGTCCTCAGCCTTGGCTAGGTGAAGCAAGTTGACTCTTCTCACTCTAAATCAGTTAACCGTGTTGACACTGATGTGGGAAGAAGGCAGGCAGAGCTCTGGAAATGAATCTACAGTCTTTCTGAGAATATGTAGGTCACATGTATTCATTCATTCTTTTCGACTTCCTTCTAGTCAATTCTCTGTCTCACTATTGCTCACTTTTTAAGAACTGAGATGGGAGAAGTCAATGCGTATTGCCAATTCCACCTCCTTCTTTCTTTCCTATTACCCAGCTGGTTGGAGCAGAAAAGGGTGGAATGGGTTAGAGAGTGAAGTCTCAGCTTTCTTTAGCCCAGCCAGGAAAGGAAATGCCAAAAAAAAAAAAAAAAAAAAACCTGCTGTCCCAACTACTTTTGAAACATAGGCCCCAGTATTTACAAACAAAAAACAAAACAAAAACATCTCCCCCCAAGTGCTGCCTGGCTCTTCCAAAGGCACCACACTGTGATTGATAATTTTGCACTGCTATTGATCGGGCTCGTTACCAAGGATGAAATAGGTACATTTTAGGTCACAGTGAACAGGCAGCTTTCTCCAGGCAGACAGTCTGTCCCTGGCAGTCTTTCTCGACAGTTCACCGAAAGGGAAACAAATTTGCTGCAGCTCTGGTCAAAACTTTAACCACTTCAAGCACTGTTATGTTATGCTGGTCTCTCTAGTTTCAAACTCTTGCCTGGTGTTAGTAGTTTGAAGTTATGCAATAGCTTTTTAATATTAATCACAATAACTGCATGTGGAGCATTTAATGCTAATTGCATGGTCTTTCTAAAAAAAACAAAATTGTGGGGCTAACAGGGATTGGAGGAATGAATATTTTTTGTTTTCATTTGCTTGGTTTGTGAAGGGCACTTAGTTCTCTGTTCCTAGCATGTTGTGTGTGCTCATGCTGCATGCAGTTCACTTCCACTTGGGTAAGAAGAAGGTCAGATTTCTTTCAAACATTGCTGCGTTTGTCATGTTTCCATATTCTAATGCTTCCATAAATCCAGTCTCTCCATTATGTGGAATATCAGTCGTGGGTTTAAGTTTGCACATGACCTTGAGGACAGACAGACAGAAGGTAAGCTAGGAGAACTACTTAGAAGTGGAGGAGAGAACCTCCCATTCCGTGGAAAGGTTCAGTTCACTTTGAGCCAGGGAAACATATTATAGATGGTCTGGTAATATATATTAAATTGTTAAATATCTGCATTGAAATAATTTAGACATACATTGTCACTGATTTCAGACTTTTAACTCTCCCACCTTTTCTTTTTAATCTTTAAATCTGGGGTAACTTATTTGGTAGAGCCAAGCCCTCATAATTTTTGATTTTAAAAATTAGACAGTTATGAAATCCACCTGGCCTCATTGCAACTGAACCTTTCACATGCATGAGTAGAACTAGCTGCCTTGTTCTGGATTTTTCTCTCTGTGGTTGTATGGAGTAGCACATGGGACTGTATTTTTAGGACTATGTTAAAGTGTGATGGGTCTACAGGTAGTTAGACACCTCACAATCCTAAAAATATAAACATTATTCCCCAAATTGCAAAGCATCTGTATTCTCTCAATACCTGTAAAGCAAATATGGAATTTTTTGATTTTTGAAATTCAAAAATCAATGAAAATCAAGACAAGTGCAAAATCAATTTGGAAGGAACTCCATTTAAAACTAGTATCCCAGTCACGTAGTATAACCTTGGATCTGGTGCTTCTCCACATAACCCAGGGGGCTTTTTTTCTGGTCCGTGGCCTGTAAGCTGGATGTTGATGGTAATTATTTTCAGGTAACTCTGGCAGCCAATGGAAAGTCAGCCGACTGCAGTGTTGAGGAAGAACCTTGGAAACGTGAAAAATAAGAATATGAATCTCAGCAAATTCTTGAATAAGCTCCCCAGCGTATCTTATGGTAAAAGATGATATACACAAGCTTTCTTTAAAAAGGAAACAAATGCATATATTTCTATGTTTACTTAATCTGTTAGCTGAGGCTTAGAGGAGCTCTTGTGAGTCAGTGATGACAGGCACGGTGCTGTGTCTTTGCCAAATAACGCTTCATAATCATCTAATGTTCTCACTTGTATTATTGTTTGAATGGATGCTGCTGGAGGAATCCGTTTGAGTTGAAGACACGTTCCTGCCAGCTTCCCTTTCCTCTCAAGATACAGAAATGTGGATGCTCTTGCCCCAGGGGACACGACTAGAGCAGTGTGGTACACTCCAGGGACTTCGGGATCATGAGCAAAACACACAGTGTGTTCTTCCTTAAAGTGTTCTCCATGTCTCGCCTTGTTGTGCACAAGAGATTCTGTTAGAAGCCTCTAGAAGTAACTCCCCATAAATGTCTTACAGAGTTTGCACAATTCCTATCTTAGGGAACTCTAACCATTTACCTTCTGTGTACTCTTTAGGTTAAATGCTTCAAAGAGAGTTTTAGTGGGAGCCATACTCTTAAAGGCAGCTGATTACGGAGCCCCTTGTGTCTCTGCCCCACCCTAACTAGTATCTGTGTGAATAACGATTGAAACTTCAAAGTATGTTTCATAATTGTCTCTAAATTTGATAATGGAATAGGAAGTATTTTACATATAACCACTGTATATATTGACAAAAGTAAGAGAGCACAGCCAACATAAACTTTAACCAGATTTAAATATTCAAATTCACTTATGTTGGGTTTGCATTCACCTGGCATAGTGAAATTATTTGGTCTATGTTTTTGCTTTCTTGTTTCACCCATAAGCTTCTTTTCTGGATTTCTAACAAAGAAGACATTTGTAATCTGCAAACTATTTCAGTCATATTCTCAACAACCTAGAAGGTCTGATCATTTTAGCACCCTTGCACATGGAGGACACTTGTGTTGGCTGTGCCTCTTTTAATATCATCTCTCGATAAAACAAGAAAAACTGATACTTATCTAATATGTAGAAAGCTTTTTGTTATGTAATAGCAAAGCACATAAAACCAGTTCCAGGACACAGGTGGAAGCAGAGCCAGTCTTCCTCCTCAGTCTTCTCAGTGGAAAGGAACAGGAAACAAACATCTGTGCAAAATCCTATAAAGGTGGCATTCCTATGGCAGAGTCTAGGTAGCCTGGAACCAAGGTGTGGGAACAAAGGATGGCTCTAAACAACTTCACAGGTGGAATCTTGTCTATGGCTGTGAACGTTTAAAGGAATAAATAATATAATTGGCATAGCACAATGCCTTGCATGCAGTAGGCAGCCAAAGAATCTTTAATGATTGGCTTTGCAAGTTAAATTTTTTAATGTTTCTACTATCACTTGTTTATTGAATAATGCACAGTATTTTCGTAAGGTTGCTGGATTTGGGACTGAGCTGGGGGCTTGAATCATTGAGAACTAAAGCACCTTTGACTCTAAGGAGTACGTAGACCTAAGTCCACAGGTAGGAGTGGGGTGTATCATCTGAGATCAGCAGAAGAATGCTGAGATAGTCATGGTTATAGAACCCAAAATCTCTGAGGTGAGGGTGTTTATGGGCTTTCAATACCCTTTATTACCTACTCCTTACGACTTCTCTCTTCCAAATCAGATACCTTTGGGACGTACAAGAGACATGAGATTCTAGTTGTTTTTGTCTCCTAGGTTATTTTTGGATAAGGATCACTATTGAACAGTATTAAGCAGCTTTTTTGTTTTTGTTTTTGAGATGACATTGGTCTTTATTTTCATTTGGTGGGCAGTTAACAGGGCGGCCAAGGGCATGCGCAAATGTAGTAGTGGAAAATACATCCTTCACGGTAGGCATTATGGGCCAAGAGGACAATTCCTGGATTTTGCTGTGAAACTGATTATCTTTAAGTGATGCTCCCAAGAGCTTTTTAACTGTAAATAGAAGGATGGAGGCAAGGTTTATTATGTTGTGGAAGGCCACCTTGGCACTTGTATACACTGACATGTTTCTCAAAGGAGTGGTCACAGGATTGTTTTGTCAAAACTCTGCCTAAAACTTTTTCGGGTATGTTTTATCTTTAGCTTTTACTTAGCCATCCTGTTAGCCTATAAATATATAAGCAGACAATGTGTTTAGAGGAAACAAGATATACAGCTTAACAAAGCAGGTTTTTCTGGTTTGAGACTGTACACACAGTAAGCCTCATGAAAATAGACATAGGAAATCACATTTATCTGAAGATTCAATACATCTTATTAAAAATAAACACTTTCTCAAACTCAGGACTAGCCTGAAAATTCAGGATCTATGTAGGGTTGACACATGTCTTCATCCTCTGTTTTTTTTTTAGGCCTCTTTTGTTCTTCCCATGCCATACCCAATGGGATTTCCCTGCCCAGCATATGTGCCATAAACTGAACAAATGGATCCAAAGTATACCTCTAATAACCTTTATCTAAATAGGATAAGTATAACTTGTCAACAATATCAGTAGATTTATCCTAATAGGGCCAACACAGATATGAATGCTTGTAACAGTCCATTAATATTCGGTGATGCGTAAATGTTATATTTATATACAGAGACAGCGGGCTAGACACATACACTGCATCCTGTAAGGTCTGTACCTTAGGGCTTTGGCAACACCATTTTGTTACAGCCTTGTTCACTTTTTTTTAGGAGTCAAAATTATTTCAGGAGAAAGCCAACTAAGTAGACTTCAATCCTTCTCTTTCTCATTTTTGCCCTTTGGGAAACCCAAGTGGAATCATCATTTAATTACTTACTGAAATTCAGTGATTCAAATCCCATCAGTGAGAAGAGTGGCTTATCTCTCAAAGTGATACTTTACCTTAGATCTTTGAGGGTGTACCTCCCATACAAAGAGCATCAGAGAGTCAGGGCAACCATCTAGATCACACAAATCCTTGATATAGGACATTAGGTGTTGGGTTCTAAACCTTGTAGCTATCAGATTCAATTTTTTACTTCCTAGTAGTTGCAGAAATGCAGCCTATGGTCCTTTTGCCTGTGGAAGTTACCATGCCCCATAAAAGACAAATATTTATTTCTCCTCTCGAACCACTAGTCAGCCTGGATATTCATGAAAGCTTAAAGAAAGGGTGCCAAAATGCCTTGCTCCTGGATTTAGACTCGTGGAATCTGAGAAGGGCTTAGGGAAAATTCAGTTCACGGGGAGATTCCTTATAGGTGATGCCAGGCATCCCAATGGCCAGTTGATGAGACGGTCTCAGGTCAGTTCCACTTGTGCTTGGAGAAATGTGTCATTTGCAAATGTACCTAGTCAAGAAGCCCTTTTGGAGTGAAGTGGTTGGGAAACTCATTTACTGGGTACCCCCAAGTCCCCCCAAAAAAACCCCAATCCTGCCATGGTTTTGCCAATACCACACTTTCCTTTGCTCTGAATAGCAAAAACCATGTTATAATTTTTCACATTTGACAGAAGCAAGGCTTCTGCCACCTGTGCAATGTTTTCCCATGGAATACAGCAGTAAATCCATGTAGGCATGTACTTGCACAGAGATGATTCTCCATAGTTCTGACTTCTGAAAAACAAGTCTCAGCAGCTCTTGCCTGGTGTGATGACTAAAAGTGCACAGCAGTTACACCCTAGTGGAGGTGGTTTTTCCCACTGAGCTGCTGTCGGACTCTGGGGGCCGTCAAGTTGAGATGCTGGTTTGCTTTGCTTGCTCTCCAACTCAACTCCTACCAAGCCAAGAAAAAGGACCAAATGGAATTTCCAGTTTTTATTATACTTGCTCTTTGAATAAGAATACTAGAGTCTGGGAGCATAAGAGGATTAAGTTAAAGCAAAGACTCTGAAAGAATTCTGAAGTGAGAGTTTTGTAAATATAGTTGTCAGAGAAGACTAATAGTCTCAGTATCTGTGGTAATTTTGGGCTAAACCTAGACGAAGAGTCACTGAGTGCCAAGCCAGGCAGGTGGCACTAGGGGCAGACTATTCTCTTTGGGTGAAGTGAGTTCAAAGCTGCTCATCAAACATTTGCTTATGATTTTCTCTAAAGGAAAACCCAATTTTCTACTCTTCCTCCTCTTTTCCACTTATTGTACATATTGTTGCTGCTTTACTAAGAGACAACTTAGTAAGCCATCACATGAGCTAGTGCAAGGGTTGGCTTTAGAATGGATAACAGGGAATCTTAATTGAATAGTATCCAATCTCATAGCCTAACACAGCTAACTCAGGCAATGACAGAAATGATAAGAAACAACATGGTTTCGTAGAGGGAACATTTGATTTAGACTCTGCCCATTTTTTGCTATGTGACTTACACAAGTCACTGTATGTCCAACCCTCCCTCATTTTCTCCCAGATAAAAAGTTAACGGGTTGGATTAAATGATTAAAACCCCCTTCCAGCCTTATGAATCCAAAGTATTATGATCTCTGTTTTACTTTCTTCTTTAGTAAGAGGCTCACTACTATAAAATGTTACTTACTTATATTTTAAGTTGGAGAAGCCCTCAATAATGAATAATCAATTTAGATTTTTCTCATCTCCTTTGGGGGAAATTAGATTCAAGCCTCTATTCATTTGATGTTTTACAACCAAGCTTGGAAGGTGGCCATGTACAACCGCAGTTGGGTATTTTGGGACACCAACAAACAGCCTGTTATAAAAGTTCCCTTTACCTAAACTTTACCTGTCCTAGCAGAAGTCGCAATTCAGCTCAGGGAAAAATGCTGCCAGAGTCACCATGAGGGGACCCGATGAATCTGTAGCCTCACTCAAGCTCTTGCATCATTCCTGCTGTAGCAACAGAGCCCACTCTGAATACTCAAAACACACCATTTTCTCCAAACAGTCCTAATTGCCAACTCAGTATGGGAATTTGGGAGCCTTTGGCAAAGAAACTTGAACACTCTTATGAAATTTGGTGCAAGACTTACACAATCACAGCAACTGTCTGTAAATACCTTCCCTCCGCCTGTATGCAGACATGCACATCCATTCACAAGCAAGCCAGACTGAGTTCTTTCTCTGAAGGAATGTGCAGGAATATTTGATTGAATTCATTTTCAAATTTTCCTCTTGGTTTGTTTTTATCATGGGCATCCCATTGCAGGTAGCAAAGCTTACAAGAATGGAGTTTTGTGACAATCATCACCCTCTTTAATGCCTGAGGAGTTTCCAGGGTGGATGGGATACAATGCATGGTCCACAAGGTGCATGTCACCAGCCATCACTTTTAAACAACCTCTTTCCCTTTCTGGCACTGCCGTAATGGCCCATTGCTTGCATTTTTTCTCTTTGGCCAAACTTTGCTAAATACACAGAGTAGAATTGGTATTTACTGTGTTATGAGCACCTTTATTGCCAGAGAAGACTTCAGCTCTTTGGATTTTAGGGAGCGAGATGTAAAACTAGGATTAAAAGGATTAGGTTTTGTATGTTTGTTGGTTTTTTCCATTGGCGCAAAAGACCTGATGCAAGGGCCACAAGATAAAACATGATTTTTTAATCGACCCATATAAGAACCTGTAGAAAAGTGAGTTCCTATTTCATTCATTCTAAGTGATATCCTGAATAATTACAGATTACTTTTTTCTGTGTCCAGCCTTGCTTGACCTTCCAACCTCCAGGCCAAGTGTGCATTTTGATGTTTTACAAAGTCCTTCTGGTTGTTATGCAGGGCCCCTTTGTGCTGAGAATCAAATCTACTACTGGAAGAGAGCTCACTGCTTTGCAGGGTCAGCACTTGACCTAGAGAATGGGTAGCAACAGGTCCTCAGTTCCTCTGGAGACACCCCCAATCCCTGAGGAGTGTTGGAACCTGACAACCGACTGTTACCCTTGTTGTCATCCCCTGTGGAGATGGGGATGATGCAGTCAGAGCCTCACTCCTCTTGGGCTTCTGTTGGTTCTCATGGCAACCATTTTGCCTGCCTGGAAACAGCCTATTGCCTTTGGTAGGGGACAGAGGCACACACTAGCCAAGGAAGTTGGTCCAGCACGTCTCTGAAGTTTCTCCTCCATGGACCAAATTCTCTGAGATATATGATCAGAAATTTGGCTCTCTGGTGGTTTAATACTCCACGAGAGTTACTTTCCTTACTAGAAGCATTCTTTGACATCTAGATTCTTCTACAAATCACCTTAACTCCCTTCCTCCTTCTCCTGGAAAACCTCAGCATTGCATCTCCATGTTGCACAACACAGATCAGATTATCTGGTCACTATAGAGATTTGTATATAAAAAGCTACTTTTTTGAGGATTTTTGTATATTGTTTTTCTATTTGTTTTCTACAGCTTGAGGAGAGAGCTGGCAAACTGTGAATCTAATTTGATCTTGTTGCCGGCAGATATATTTTGGCTTCCTGGTAAGAATCTCGGTTACCAGGGATAATATATTGCCCTCTGATCAGTATTGCACCCCAAATCCACAAATTCCTCCAGCCCAATCTTACATTCTTTTTTAAATAAATCCCCAACCTTCTTTGCTATTATTTATAAAGAGCATGAGAAAAATGTATTTATAATCCTAGATATTATATGTTTAATATTAATTTAGCCTTTAATAATGTTATAGGTTTGTATCTATTCTTCAGAAATCATAAAGAACTCAGTGTAGACTGAATTAATCCATTTAGTATCTGTAATTTTACAGACAGATATTTTCTTACGGTATTTTCTATATAACCACACATGTAGAATTATAACTAATTAGAGCACAAGAAGTTTCTACAGCAATTTAGAGCTATCAATTATTTCCTGACTATATAATCCCATTTGAAAAATTGAAGAACCCAGTCTTTAGTGATGCAATGAACAAAATGACCATTAAGAACAAGGAATTATTTAAATCCCTTAGCTGGTTAAGATATATGTCTAAATGATTAATCTTTTTAACTCAAAGAATGGTGCTGATTTCATATTTTTGGGACCAGCTCTTGTTTTTCCACTGAGCCTTCTAGTTTTGCTTTTCTCTAAGATTATCAAAGACAAGGTAGTAATAGTGGGATCATTTCTATATTAGAATGTTTCATGCCTTTTTAAATGTTTATGTGAAAATCGGCTCAGGAAAACTTTGAGTAGCAGAGACTGAGGATGAGTGCTACAGAGGAAATCAGGACAGATTTGTTGCAGTTAATTCTTGCCAAGCAAATGGGTAGTAAATGTCACATGGTTACATGAATTGAGCACATATTTTTTAAACAAAGTTTAAAAAAAAATCCTTTTCAGTACCAGCTATGAAGCAATACTGTGTCACACGGGGCTGGCAGTGGGGGCTTAGAATCACATTGAAATTATTTAGAAGCAGCCCAGGTAGATTCTGTCCTCAGGTGAATAATAACAAACTATGTAACTTCCCCCAAAACTAAAACAATAGCCACTGGAAAGACAAGGTGTCTTCCTTCCACCAAACACACTTTCTGATATGGTGGTAGGGCTGGTATTTTTACCATGTTTTAAAAAATAGTCAGTTACATAAAAAATGTACTTGTATGTATTTGAACCTGCCCTTCATTAAGCAAACAAATGAGATGTGCCCTCAACTGGCAATGATTGTATCTGTTTTCAAGTACAGCTAGCTGTCAAAGCATGAAGCTCTTGTGTGTACACACTGACACTTGGTTCACGCATGAAGAACAGTGCCTATGCACTTTGTGTAGCTATAATGTAGATATCTAGGTGTAATTTCAGTGAAATGGTGTATAGATGTATTGAAATTTAATTTATATGTTTATTTTTGGCTATTCACCTAAATGCAGTAGACATATTGATTGGTGTTTTGCAAGTCCTTCTTTTCCCCTCTTAGATATCTAGCTGTGAATCATTTTTCCTTTTTGTCAATGTGGTTTGGGGGGGGCATATATGAGTGAGGAACTTATCTATGAATCCTTTGTACCGATGATTGTTTGAAAGTCTGTGTGTGTCCAGCACCTTTGTAAATATACAATTCAGAGCAGGGATGGGCTGGGTGTGTGTCCTGGTTCTTAGTGAAAGGTCATCCCACGTCTGTATAATACGCGGTGAATGCAACTGTGGAACTTTTGATTATCTAGGCTTAGGTAGGTTTAGAATGAGGACATTTACCTACAGTCCTCCTCCGCTTGGTGGATTGGGCTCAAAGAGACAAAAGGTTAGTCTGCCCCTGTGCATGTTAGCATCGTGTCCTTAGGGAAGGGTCAGCCTCTCTGGTTGCCAAATACTCATCATGATGCTCATGACTTAAAGGATTTGAAGAGCCTTGTCCCCCTTGGCTTCTTGAGTCAGGGTATGGGAAAAACATTTGCTGACTAACTGCCATGCAGGTGAAATCCCACAAAAGCACAGTTCAGGCTGTAAACTGCACAGTTGTCTGTAGGAAGGTAGAACACTAGAAGCACAGGAATAGCCAGTGTGCAGCTTTGGGGGTCGTAGGGGGGCAACTGATGAAGCACAGATCCCACATATATGAGGGAGTATAACCTCCTCTACCTAATATGCTCTGTGTGCATGTTTTGAATGAAGATGAGATTAACTAACATAAATATACACCTGCCTCCTAAAACACATGTTGTGTGTAGTTATCACTAAATACAATGCTGTGAGGTCTATAGTTCCTGTAACCCCTTTCTCCTCCCCAAGGACAGAGAAGAAGTAGCCATGTGCTTTAGGGAACTTTGAGTGCCCCTCTCTTATCCCAAGAGGAGTGAAGCCTAAGATATTACCTGAGGGCATGAAGCACATTAATTTGCAGTGGCTTCTTCATATAAGTGGAGTGAGGGGATACAGTGGACTAGCAAATTTTTCCTTGAAAATGTGGCTTCTTCAATACCTGTCAAATTTAGGATGGAAAATTTACTGAAAGAAAACCAGACTGCATACAGGATTCTCTTTGAAGATTCTTGTATGTCCAGAATGAAAGAATAAATGTTTTCCTAACATTCACAATCCCCCTTGGTCTGAAGTCATGTAGCATAGAGCATCTATAGCACATAGTGTTTAAAGACTAATGAATGCAGAAAGATAAAAGCTTCAACTAAATTTTTTGATTGTTTCTTATATATGGTACTAGAAGATGCCTTGTTGGCAAAGCACATTTTGGGTAGTTGAGGTCTTTTGTTTTCACCTTTAGCTTTCTTACAATGTGGACTGATTACTGTAACATTTCATGTGTAAAATAACTGGATATTCTTTATATACTGGAAATAACCTGTGAATCCAATATTTCACTAAGTGTTTTAACTTTTATGTATATATCTCCCATCAATAAATGTGGATTCCAATTTCTCTTGGTTGCTGCCTCTTCTTCTATTCCCATTTTAGACTCATCCTTGGTTACACAGTGAGGGTCTCTAATGTTCCTTTTGGAGAAGTTTATGGATTGAAGTCTACAGTATCCAAATGAATATTTTCTAGGAAGCCTAGATAGATAGTAGAGTCACATCTTATGATCTAAAGTTAGTGAGTTGGACAAAAATGGTATACAATCAATGAATCAGGAAGTATGGGCTAGCCCCCAAATCTCAGGGGCTTAAAACAACCAAAGTTTACTTCTTACTCACATGACATGCCCATCACCAGTTGGCCGGGGGACTGTGCTCCAGGCTGTCCTCACTCAGGGAGTTCAGAGGGAGGCTCCATCTCCATGTTTCTGCAGTTGCCAACGCTGGAAAAGAGGAACAGGGCAAATCTTACACTGAGTCTTAAAGTTTCATCCTGCATGTTGCATAACCCCACTTCTGTTCATACTTCAATGGCCAAAGCAAGTCACGTAGCTCCACCTAACTTCAAGGAGGGGAAGAGGTGCAGCCTTGCCAGGTACACAGGAAGAAAACTGGAAATAGTTGGCGAATAGCTCTAATGACTACTAGGCCATGAAAATCCCTTAAATCATTCATAAAGGATATTGTACAAATACATAGTTTCTCAATAAGTCCAACACAGAAAGTTTTCCCTCCAGTATTGGAAAAATCGTTACTGTGGAAGTAAGTGGAAAGCATTAAGTGATGTAGAAATAAAATGCACCGTCTTTAACAGTAGGAACACACTCAGCATGGTAAGAGTCTTAGTAGAGAAAGGTATAGGTATAGGAATGGAGACCCTCCGCGAGAACGTCAGATTCTCCTTTTACACTCCAAGGCATTACTGGTAGATGCCTAGATTCATTGCATTGTTCTCTTTCATTCTTTTTTGGGGGGGAAGGAGACAGATATTTGATTTTAAGTGTAAAATACATAGATGTGATACATCATAGTTCTTTCTCCCAGTGTCAGCAATTTATTTAAATTGTTGAAAATGGACACTTCATTTGAAAAGACACATTGTTTTTCTTCCCATGGAGCCAAATCTACATCCCATCCACATTCAAAATGTTATTAAAATCTTACAGAAAATATGCTCATCGGTAAATTTACAAGCTGCCATTTTATTAATATTTTAAGGTAGCAAACAAAAGAGCCACGAATCAGAGTTAAGGTAGAGTTCTTAATGCTTTCAAACAGGTACAATTTGGTCAAAACCAGCCACTCCTTTCTAGGGTAGCACAGCTAGAGAGAAACCTGACTTTGCTTCCTCAGGAGTATGATCCCCTCTCTTCATCGGAGGTATTTGCTCCATTCATTGTGAGAGCCAGCTAAGTGTTGCTTTTACTTACCAGTGCAAAAACGAAAAAGAAAAAGGAAAAAGAAAAAAGAACTTCGGGGGTTGAGTGAGTGGAAGGAGCAATTGTGTGCCAAGAGTTATGGCACAAGAGCTCTGATCTCTGCTCAGTCACTACCGAGTCATACAAATGTGCCCAAGTCCCTTTGCAATTTGGAAAGGGTCATCTCAGCATCTATAAAATTCAGGGTCTAGATTAGATAATTTCCTTTTGAACTCTGAAATTTGAATTTTCTCACCCCAGATAAGCCATCATGACTACAGATATATTTTTAATTTTTAATCTGATTATCTTAACATAATATCTCATCCTTACAAAAAAATATATGTAACCTCTATCTCAGTCATGATATTCACGCCCACAAACCACTCCCCAGGGCAAGAACTAGAACATCGCCAAGAGCCTTCCTTCCCCACCCCAACCCCCCATCCGTCCTCCCTGACCTCATTCTTCTGCTTGACTCCCCGGAGGAAGCTCCTGTTTGAATTTTTGTGTTTGTCATTCTCCTGCTTTTTTTAAAAAATAGTTTTATCCCACACATATGTGTGCCTACACCAGCTTTGCTTATTTAAGCTTTTATACAAAGGGTGCCATACCGCATGGGGTGTTTTTGAATAGCTGTTGTTCTACTCAACACGGTGTTTCTCAGTCCACCCATGCTGTTTCAAATAGTTGTGGTTTGTGCATTTTCAGTGCTGTATAGTAACATGATGGTGTGTGAAATATGTCACACTTTGTCTATGTGTTTTCCTACCAGTGGACAGGTGCCTCATTTCCAGGTTTTTGTTTTTTTTTTTAATGTCAAATAGGCCTGCTATGAACATTCTTGTCTGTGTCTCCTATGTATGACCCAGGAGGCTTTGGTACACGTACTCCTCGATACAATTTTTTAAAAATATGTGTGCATGACCCGAAAGTTCCTATTCAACCCTTCCACTCATCCATCTTCAACCCCCTCGGTGGGCCCACTTGTGGACCACTTTGGCACCTCTAGTAACACATGCACTGCTAGTAACACCCTAGTAATCCAGACATTGCTAGTAATTTCCTAGTAATCCGTACATGCACTGCTGGCTGTTTGATGGAGTCCATCTTTCCAATGGGGATACTGAGGCAAACTAGCACAGATCATTTTTCAGGAGGGGAGTTTAAGGTTAAAAGCTGAGGCCTTCTCTCCTCAGGCTCGTGTGATAAGGCCTTGGAGCACAGGTCTGGTAGGAGCTAAATGGAGCCCACTTCGGTTTTGATCTCTTCTTTGAGCAATAATGTGTGAGGCCCAGCCATCTCCACCTGCTATCAGCAGAATGTTCACCTTGATGTCAACTGTCATTTGACAGACGAAGTCACAGGAAGTCATTAAAAAGTCCCTCCACCTACCCCAAGAACTGCCAGAAGCCCCTTCAGCTACACCCCTGTCTTAATCAGTTCCAGCCACTGTAGTAAAATGCCATAGCCTGGGTGCTTTAGCAACTACACGAATTTGTTTCTCACGATTCTGGAGGCTGGAAGCCTGAGATCAGGGTGGCAGCACGGCCGGGTTCTGGCAAGGGCCCTCTCTGGGGTGCAGACTGCCCACTTCTCCTTGGATCCATGGCAGGAGTGGGTGAGGGAGCCTCCTGGAGTCCCTTTTATAAAGGCATTAATGCCATTCATGAGGGCTCCACTCTCGTGACCTAATCACCCAAAGTCCCACCTTTAATACTATCACCTTGGGCAGGCGTCCTCAAAGTACGACCCGCGGGCCACATGCGGGTGTTTTTGCCCATTGGATTTTTTACTTCAAAATAAGATACGTGCAGTGTGCATAGGAATTTGTTCATAGTTTTTTTTTTAAAACTATAGTCCGGTCCTCCAACGGTCTGAGGGACAGTGAACTGGCCCCCTGTTTAAAAAGTTTGAGGACCCCTAACCTTGGGGATTAGGATTTCAACATACAAGTGGGGGGAGGCACAAACATTACGTCCATTACAACCGCCCGCCCCAAGATGGAGGACGGCAGAGCCACAAAGGGCAATGCATCTGAAGACGGAGACCTGAGAGGCCTCCCCCCTAAGGCATGAACCCTGTGGGGATCTCCTTCCCAGCACAGGGACACAAACAGGAAGCCAGGGCTCTGTACATCAAAGAGCCACAGGTGACGGAGGGTTCAGGCACCTCCAGGGCAGCTTTCATGAGGCGTTCTTCCCATGTGTCACCTCTCAGCCCAGGCAGGAAGGTGTGGGTGGCTAGGTGCACACATCTTAACGTGGGTCGTGCAAGCACAGATGGCTGTGGAGCCCCTGGCAAAACCGCAAACGTTTTCAGCTCAATGCTTTTGCTTCCTGGTAGTTTTCGAAGTTCAATTAATTCATCCTTCCACTGAAACAGTGAGAGGCCATCTTTAATTTCCATGTTGCTGTAAGAAAAACTGAGCCACAGAGCCAGGCTCACATGTAGGAGGGCTGACCCGGTCCATGCAGCTTGTCCAAAGAGAATATAAAAAAGAATAAAGCCGTCCAATGTCAATACTGTTTTTACTCTCGAACATTTAAAAGCGGCGACTTTGAACCTTGAAGAAGTCCATAAAGAAGACAAATAAAACATTACTTCACTGCTTTCCGCTTTCTCTTTACCAGGTGAACGAATCTGTAAAACCTCAAAATATTTTTTTGGCTGTTATTTCAGGGACTCGGATTTTAGCCTTCCAAATATTGTCTGGAAAAATCGAGTGGCCTCCAGTTAAGGGGAAAAAGGCAAATATAGAATTGCAGTCATCTGTGCTACACTCCTTTTGTTGCATGACCTGGCTCTCCTGGAATTCTCCAGCGGCTTCTGTTGCTGTTCAGACGTTTCCCGGCCTGGGTAGCATACTGCTCAGAGTGGGAGGAGCCGCAGAATTTCCCCTCATCTGAGTGAAAAGTTCACTTGGGACACACCCTTCCTTCTCCACCTAATCTCAGACTTTTCTTTCGTTTTAGTGAGGAGGACAGAGACCAATCCAGATTTTAAGGCTACAAAGGACCTCAGAGGGAGATTATTTGACGTTAAGCCCATGTCTTTTTGCAGATGAGAAAGTGACACCCCAGTTGAAATGAACCCAGGTTAAATCTTGGTTCCATCGCTTTCCTAGCCATGGGCCTTTGGATTGTTAACTTAGCCTCATTCTCCTCACCTGTGGAATGGGACAGACCGTGAGCTAGGGGAGTGGATGACAGCACACCCATAAAGTGGTTGGCACAGCACTTGGCACACAGTGTTCAATCAGTGATAGCTGTCGTCATCACCCCCAGCACCATCGTTACTGTCATCATCACTATTGTCATCGTTAGCATCATCAATCACAACTGTGACTGAGCTGGAAAAAGCCCTGGCTTCTCTCTCCCAGCTTGGCCTTTTCCCCAACCCTATCACATAGACGCACCACCATGTAACCCACAGCTCAGCTGCCCTCCCAAAAATCTGAGCTTTGTTGACTGACCATGACCTCTCCTACCCAGCCAGGGATAACTCCTCCTTTACTCCAGAGGAGCTTCTTGGACACGAAGAGTTGGTGCTCTCTGGTGTTCCAGATGCCTTCTGACGCTTGGCAGTAAGGAGTGCACTGGGTTTCTTCAGGGAAAGGAAGTGAGTCTCGGCCTGGCCAAAGTGGCCTTTCACTGGGATGGGAGCCTGAGTTGGCCCTTCCAACAGGAAACAGGACATCCAGAGATGAAGCAAGTCTTTTCTTCCCTGGAGAAGTCCCTCAGGGAGTCGCCGGCTGACAGCCTTGCATGTCATGAGAAAGGCCATTTCTGTGGAATGTGCCCGACCCAGTGGGACCCTCCAGAACTCCCTTGGCTGGGTCTATTCCCGGCAGTTTCCCTTCCCGTCACCATGTTCTCTGTTGCCCTGTCTTCTTTCGCAAATGATGTTCATTTTCTCCCCCAACCCTTCCAAGAGGAGAACTTGGAGGAACCTCTTAGGAGCTCTCTGGCTAGGAGAGCTGCTCTTTGGCTACACTAGAACCATCTCTAGATGGTGCAAACCCTCTGTGGTTTGCAGCTGCTTCCGAGCACTGCCACTATGTTAAGAGTCTGTTATTTATTACTAATAGTAAGTCACTGACTAATAATTATGTTAATAATAATACAATTATCAACTGTATTAGGTGGGGATCCCCAGAGGCAGAGCCTGAGGCAGGATTGAAGTTCACATGATGTTTTGAGAGTGTACTTTTCAGGAAGCCTGTAAAGGCATGAGGGAAGCAGGACAGGGAGAGGAAGGGCAAGAAGATAGTCTCAGGGAAGGTCTCATTTTGAGTTTCCCCCCTTGAGGAAAGGAAGTGCATCTTTGAGCACCCATATCCATCAGTCATTGGCTGCGGGCTATTACAGGAGCGGGTGGAACCTCTGGGTGTAGGGGAGTGGCTTCCATCTGCAGAGAGACATTTGCTGGAGGAGTCAGCTGTGAGTTGTTAGCTGTCAGCCTGGTATTTGGGAGTTGGGGACAAGGGCACCAACCTGGGAAGGAGATCTGGGCAGACCACCGACAGCATCTCCCAAATCTTCCATTCCCCACATGCCTACTATGTGGCAGGCTCTTATGCATGTTGGGTCATTTAATCCTCATAAAAACTCAGTGAGGTGGGTGCTATCACCCTCCCTGTTTTCCAGATGAGGAAATTGAGATTCAGAGAAGGAAACATACACACCTAAGAAGCAGCTGGCCTGGAAGTCTTTCTAGTTTCAATACTTCCCACTTGAGTAGCTCTGTTTTCCCAAAGAACCCAGCAGAGTATATTGCCATGTTATAAGCTTCTGGTGGTGTATGAACCTCTGTGCTGAGTGCAACCCTCCTTGATGTCTCATCTTGAAGTCTAATCATGCTTTAGGGCATGAGACTTTAGGGCACTCAAAGAGAATTGGTTGTGTTTGTCACCCCAACGGGTCCCACATCACCTACTCGGCTGCCTCCTGGAACCATGAAACCCATGTTTGGTAAACAGGAGATCTCAAAGGAGTCCTGGAGCCCCTATATGAACCTTGCTAAGTCAATAGGCCAATGAGTGTCATCTTGAGTGTCAAGTCTGATCAACCAGAAATTAGGAAGATTCTCAGGCACTATCTGGGCTCACTTGGAAAGATGCAAAATTGATTGCAAAGGAAGAAGGAATGGGGAATGACTGATGTTTGTCTTATATTTGCTATCCTTAAAGGTATCAGTCAGGATGGGCTGAGTTGTGCTGCAGTGACAAACAATACCCAAATGTCAGAGGCCTCAACAATCTAAGTTTAATATCGCCTCTACTGCAGGTCTGTAGCAGATTCTGCTCATTGCAGTTACTCGGGGACCCTACCTGACAAACCAGCCTCTATCTTAAACAGGCTTATGTCGCCATGCCAGAGGCAGAAAAGAGCTCCAGGAAAGTCCTTGCAAGAGCACTTTAGCTCACAACCCATTGGCCAAACTAGCCACATAATCCTACCCAGCTTCAAGGGAGAACGAAATGCAATCCCACCATGCCCTCAGAAGGGGAACTGGGGGGTTTAGGGGGATGAGGGCAGTGGGGGTAAACAGAGAGATCCAGAAACATTTGGTAAACATCACACATACAACAGCCTGCTTCTCTAGTCACTTCATATTTGGTACACTCTGTCCCCATATGCACAATGCACAAACCTCCTCCCAAAGGGAGACCACATAAAAGTCTCATCCAGTCATGGCATCAAGCTCAAGGTCCAAGGTGTCTGTGTGATGTGTGGAAGTCTGTGCATACAGTGCAGATGTGACGCCTGCTGCCCCATAAATCCGTGAACAGAAAACACAAGTTTTCTGCAGCTCCCCTTCTCTCCCCTCCACCCCATGGGCACACACTCCAATGGTGAAACATGGACAGTTGTTACCATAAATACTCCTGATAGAAAGGGGACCACCAGTAAACTCACAAGTCACTTCGGAAATCCTCATGGGCACACATTTGAGGCCCCGACATTATGGACAATGAACATTTTTTGATTAGATCCTGATTTGGCCCCCTGGGAGGGCTTCCCCTGTCCATTTCCCCCTATGGCCCTTAATCTCACCTTCTAGTAAGTCCTTCCTTTTTCTTTAGACTCCTTGGCTGCATGTGAAGAGAGTACTAGGGAATGATCTCTCCTTCAGCAATATCCTCATAGAAAGTTAGGGTTCAGAGCTCATTTTAAGTCTTGAACAGTTACAGAGTTTTCCAGTTGAGGTCCATGGTTTCTTTGGCATCACAACTCTTAACATCTCTGCTGCTTTTTATCTATTTGACTCCAATCAGCCTCAAATACCAACAGCCCTTTTAAAAAACACACGTCCCTTTCTCTTGATTATGGGCAGCTTTAACTAATTAGGCTTAAGGCAGACAGACATATCCTCAGATGTATTTTTCCCTTAGCCATTTTTTGGGGGGGGGGGCAGAGTCTCGCTTTGTTCCACAGGCTAGAGTGAGTGCCGTGGCATCAGCCTAGCTCACAGCAACCTCAGACTCCTGGGCTCAAGCAATCCTCCTGCCTCAGCCTCCCAAGTGGCAAGGACTACAGGCATGCGCCACCATGCCCGGCTAATTTTTTCTATATATATTAGTTGGCCAATTAATTTCTGTCTATTTATAATAGAGATGGGGTCTCGCTCTTGCTCAGGCTGGTTTTGAACTCCTGACCTCGAGCAATCCACCCGCCTCGGCCTCCCAGAGTGCTAGGATTACAGGCGTGAGCCACCAAACCCAGCCACCTTAGCCATTTTTTAAATGAGAGAATATGCTGGGTGCAACATAAATTCATGCAAAGGTTTTAACAACAGTGATGGTGACCATGCACTTGAATTGATTTTGCCTTTGAGCCTGAGTTGGCTTTTTCCGTATAAAGCATCTATTTTATCTTGTATTGTTTGAGCTTGAGAAACAATTGCTTCTTCCAGCTCTGCAAGTATTTACACTTCTAAAACCTCACTTTCCCTTTAGCAGATAATAGAAATATTTTACATGGCAACTGTGCCATTAGTCAGGGTCTGTGGGTGACTGTGATGACAGAGCCTGTCTGGGACCTGTAATGAATGTATAGCATGAATGAGCAATAAATCTTTGTTATTTTAGGCCACCAGGAGTTTGCAGTTACTTATACTGCAAACAAGTGACTAATACATTAGGCAAATTTATCTCCTGCTCTGGTGTTTCAGCTTAGATGTTTCTTCTCTGGTATAAGGTCATTTGGAAACAAAACAAAACACTTCTTAAAGTGCCAGTAACAAATAGTGCCTTGTGAAGATGATGTTTAACTGTCCTGAAGAAATCAGAACTCAGTTACTAAAGAAGGCTTCCATAGGCAGGATGGAGGAAAAAACAGAATAGATAAAATCAGTTTCTGCAGATATAAGTTGTTTTCCTAAGCTTAAGCCTAGAGAGTTTCAGAATCACAGAAAATTATTTTTCTACACCAATTTCAAACTAAAAATGAAATTTAAAAAACAGCTATGTTTTTTATTATTGGAAGCTAAAACAATGGATTGGTTGATTAAAAAAATAATCAAAAATTTATGTTACACCTTTATTTGTACCTCCATGGGATGGATCTGTAGCTATCTCTTGAAAGATAAAAGTCTTTTTCCCCAGCTTGGTTCTTGCTACAGGAAAAGGCCTGGTGGAGCACACAGAGGATGCTCTTGTTCAACACGCAGTGACATGTCCTAGATGCCAGACCAGTGTCTGGTCTATGTGTATCTCATATTTATCGATTAATTGAATCCTCACAACTCAATGGCATAGGTCCCTTTATTAACTCCATCTAAGAAACTGAAGCCCAAATGCATTAAGTAGGGTGCTCTCAGGCATAATGTCCAGTAAGTAATGATCAGGAGGAAAGGATGCCCCAATTCTATTTTTTCTTGGATATTTGGAGGTTGGGAGGTAGACTAATTTTGCCAAAATGCAAACTACACCAGTGAATTTTTTTTTTTTTACTACATATGATGTCTCTTGCTATCATTCATTTGTGCATTTATTCAACATACACAACTGAGTATCTATGTGCCAGGTACCCCTCTAGGTGCAGAGGATGTTACAGGGAACATGAAACTTATTATGAAGATTATATACTCAGCTACTGATTGCTTGAAAGCCTCACATAATGACAGTAAGGGCAGGAGGAGGGGAAGGACCCTGGGTTTCCTTACCCCTAAGCCACAAGCTGGCGCGCGCGTGCGTGTGTGTGTGTGTGTGTGCGTGTGCGTGTGTGTGTGTGTGTGTGATGCTTCCTCCTGGAGTGGGCAATGTGAAGAACACCTCCTCTTCCTCCTTTTAATTCCTGGACCTCATCTTTCTTCCTTTAACCCCATCTATCTCTGGTGTCCCCACGACCCTCCCTTTCTCCTCATACCCACAACTCCTTCCCAGAGAAGACAGATGGTCCCCAACTTACGATGCTTTGGCTTATGGTTTTTCAACTTTGCCATGGGTTTATTGGGATATGAAGTGCATTTGTGACTTATGACGTGTCACAGGGACGCAGCCCCATGGTAAGTCGAGGGGCTTCTGTGATCCGCTCTCTGCCCACTCCAGCTCTCTGTCTCCCCCCTGCCCCGCTGCCCCCGCCTTCCATGTTGGACACCAACTGCTCCCCTCTTCATGCTGCAGTTGCTCCACACGGAGAAGGGTGAGCTCAGGCCCCGTGTCCTCTGGATTCCCCCGAGGCGAGAGCTTGTCCCTGGAACTGGAGGGGTAGGACAGGGAACAAGGCGAGAGATGGCCACCCTGGGCTGTGCCGGGGTTTCCCTGGGTTACCTAAAATCAAATACATCTCACCACCTACAGGATTAATTTCCTTCAAAAAACCCCAGAAACCTGTATGACAAATGCCATTTTCTCCCATTCATGTTGACACTCTTCCTAGCAGAATTGATACCCTGGATTTATTATGCTAAAGGGACATTCACACCCACCTTACCTCTGAGGTAATTTATCAAACACTTTACTGTTACTTAACAATAAAAAATATCTCGTCTGAATCATGCTTCCCTAACCCCTGGAGGCAGAGGCGAATCTCAGTTCAGCCAGTCTCAGATACAATTTGAAACATGATCCATTTGTGTAATTTGTTAACAAGATTAGAGGATGCTTCTTAGAAGAGAAAACATTTCTAGCATAAAATTTCTGGGAATAAAAAATTTTCCTGCAAACAGATATTTGGTTGTGTATTTACCTTTCTGTAGAAACGGAAAATAGGTCTTTGCTTCTGTATTTTTAATGTTAAATTCTTTTTAAGGAACAAATAAGCCAATCTCTTCTTTGAGTAGTCCTAGATTCTTTTAGCAAATCCATTTATCCAAAAGAATCATTCCAAACAAAAACCAAGAGCCAAGGATTGGCATAGTATTGATCTTTTCCTCAAACACCAAATGAGCACGTAATCTGTGCTACTCTTAGAATTAACTAATAGACATAAACTGTTTTGAAGTCCCTGATAATTCTGAAACTTGTTTAGTAGCTCATCAATGAGGACATTAGCCATCTTTAGAATTTGTAATGAAAATTATTCCCGTTAAAAGGATTGGTATGTTCAGGCAGAAGCAGTGTGGCATAGGAATTAAGAGAGCATGTTCTGGCTTTGGGCTGCTCATGTTGGCATCCAGCAGTTACTGGTAGAGTGACTATGCTCCCTGTGCCTTGGTTTCCCCATCTGTAGATGCAAGATAACATGCTACTTTATCTCACAAGGTTCTACTGAATCTCATTCCATTTTCTCATTTTAGCATACACTCATATTGTGTGCTCTGTGCCGACCACTGTTCTAAGACCTTTAAGATATTAACTTGTTTAATTCTGATACCTTTTTAAACTATATTCTATTATCTAATAATATTTAACTACAGAGAGGTTAAATAACTTAATACATACAACATGGACTGAGTGTGGTCGCTCATGCCTGTAATCCTAGCACGCTGGGAGTCCAAAGTTGGAGGATCGCTTGAGCTCAGAAGTTTGAGACCAGCCTGAGTAACAGTGAGACCACATCTCTATCAAAGACAGAAAAAATTAGCCGGGCTTGGTGGCATATGCCTGTAGTCCCAGTTACTCAGGAGGCCAAGGCAGGAGGATCATTTGAGCCCAGGAGTTTGAGGTTTCTGTGAGCGAGGCTGATGCCATGGCGCTCTGGCACTCTAGCCTGGGCAATAGAGCAAGACTCTGTCTCAAAAGTAAAAAATTAAAATAAAAAAAAATACATACAACCTGTTTAAGTGAGTGCCTGGTAGACGGGAAGTGCCTGATGTCAGCCATTATAGAGCGATGCTCTCCTGTACAATCCTTTCTCACAGCAGGTACTTGGCTGCAATTGTCTGTGATGTTCAGATGAGGATGTGTAGCACAGCATGTAGTAGGTATTCAGCAAATGATTAAATTGCAACTATGATGTCTCCTTCTCTTCATGATCTATACATCCTTTTCAATACACAAGACATCGATTATAAAGAATAACATGCACCATCAGTTGTACCCTGACCTTTTGTCCTGCCCAGACAACCCAGTCCCTTTCCCACATCACACTAAGCCTTGAGTTTGAGGATACTCACCATCACCCTCTTCTTCCTGGTTTTATCTTGAGGACTCAAGGACTGAAGTCAGGCAGCGGGACTCAACTTCCACGTGGACCAAGGGGATGTTCTGAAGCCTCCACCAGGGGGCGTGTGATCAACAGGCCGAAGAAGGCCAACAAGATGGCTGAAAATATGAGAGAAAACAGTTTCTGGAAGAGAAGTGAACCTAGATGGAGACATTCCCATTCTTCATATCCTTGGCTTGCCAGATGAACACAGAAGACTTTTTTCAGTTAGCTTCTATGCAAAGGTCGAAATTTTGTCGCAGGAGAGAGTGATCTAAAACAAGGAGTTAGGGGTTCCTTGCCTGTTGAGAGAGGTCCCAGTGCAGTGCCACCCTAAGAGAGAGTCCAGCGTTGCCAAGGACTCGGCAGCCCAGGCCAGGCTTGGTACTTCTGAGCTGCTGTGTCCCCACACCCAGTGACAGTGGGTTCAGAGGGTGGAAGAGAAGACAGGCCAAATGTGGCCAATCCAACCTGCTCTGGAAACGCAGCCAGCAAACCCCACTGAGAATTAGAGGAGAGAGATTGAGACTCTTTGGGGATTACTTTATACCTATCAGTACTTATATACCTGTCATATATGCATAGACAGTCCTATTCAATAGCTACTCACTTTATTTTATTCAAAACAATTGTTGAAATCTTGTTCTTCTTGGCATTCCTCTAATAATTTTTACCTTTCTGGCAGCTTTTCCTGACATTTTTCCCTTCATTTCTTAATGAGATTTAAAGAATCCTGGAGGAGTTGAAAAGAAAAAGTAAAGCTCTTGCTGAACTCTAGTAACCCAGCCTGAAATGTGAATTGCCCATAAGCCTTTATTACTGAAAACCTGTCTCTCCACTTCTGCATGGACGAGTTCCCAAGGTCTAGGATCTTCAGGATCTTTAGAGCTGGAATTTCAACCCCATTTCTTCTCTCTCCCCATCAAGGAGCCACCCCAAACTTGGCTCTGGTAGGGCCTTTGTGTGGTAAGATGTTGGCAATAATAAACCTGCATATTCCATCTTTGTCTAGAAAATAGAAGGGGGGATCTCTTTTCCTTTTTTGATGGCTATTTGGAAATCTTAGGGTGGGAGGAGTTAGGCTTTTAGGACCCCAATTCTTAGACTGGTTTGGGAGAGGCTCAGAAATTCTTGGAACACCTCTGACTTCCCACAAATCATGGTTCATATTCTATCTAGGTCCCTACTATATATCCACACAAAAAAAGTATTGAAGATGGCAGGAATGAGGGAAGGAAATCTGTATACATCTATTATATTCCATCATTTTACATAAATTATCTCATTTAATCCCCCAGCATTCTTCCCAGCAGAAATTATTATTCCCATTTTACAGATGAGGAAACTGAAGCACAGAGTTGTGCAATAACTCAGGTAGGTTCATACATAAGTAAGTGGCAAGGGCTGGATTTGAACTGAGAGTCTTATTTTAAAGACCATCCTTTTATTAATAAAACTATAACTGCCTCCCCTGAGGTTCTTGCCATTCCTCTTTAGGGAGTGAAGAAGGAGGAAGTGGTTTAGACAAGACTTCTGGAAAACAGTAGTCAGTACATGATGAGATAAGCAGTCTGGAAGCCTAAGGGGGTGGGATGGGGAGGCGGTTACAGGGAGGCATGACAGGCAAACTACTGGTGTTGAAGACCAGATGTCAACACAGGCAAGGAATGGGGCTTGAGGCTAGGGTACCCAGCCAGACTTCTTGGCCCCTTGACCTTTTGCCTGAGGCATCATGGCAACAGTCATATGTACACATGACCTGATTCCTCCCCTCCCAATAAACAAAGCATCCATGAAGTTGTTTATGGCTTCCTAAATTAACTCCATTGCCAATATGGCCTAAATAATGAGTGTGTCTTCACTTACTCAACCCCAAATCTTTCCAGTGGTTTCTGGAAGCCTCTTTGGCCCCACCAGGCACAGAAAGCTCTGGAGTGCTGACCTGGTTTGCAGCATTTGGAGATGATCCCTTAACTTCAACAAATTCAATTGGTCAAGCTTCTGACAATAGGCACACAGGCATCTTAGGTCAGAGACTTTGCACAGAGCTGAACTCCATTCCTGGTTCTACTTTGTGTGGTTTGGGGACACTCATGAATTTCTCTGCACCCTCAGGTGACTCACCTGTTAAAAATGAGATAAGGACTTCCTTCTCCTCGGTTGTAGGGAAAATTCAAAGATATGTAAAATCAGCACTCAGTAGTGGTTAACTTTTGAGGCTATTGTTGAGCTGGGTTTTCTGATGTGCATTGGAGGTACAAAGCCAGATCCTACTCTCAAGAGGCTCTACATATGGCAGAAGAGATGTGCTCATAAACAGCATAATGAAATTCCAGAGTGAGAACTACATCAATAACATGTGGACAAGGTAAAGGGATAGAACCATAGAACCGCAAAGAGGAGAATGAGGTCAGCCCAGGTAGGGGTGGGGTGAGACAACTTCCTGGAGATCATGATCAAAGCCATGGGCGGATGCCCAACTTTGGTTAATCTGCAGCCACAACTTGGATGGCCAAGCTTTCATCAAAGGATGCCAGCTATTTGCTTCCTGGACTCCTTGCTCTTTAGACTTGCTTTGAAAGCAGAAGACTTTCTATTAAAGTCAAAGGGCTTCCATCAAGAGGAGTTTTGGATTCTGAAATAATCTGGTTCCAACCACCCTAAGTTAAAAGCAACACACATTTAAAAGCTGGTTAGGGTTCAGAAAATTGGAGAGGATGGTGAAGGAAGAATTTAAGTAGCTACAGTGCCTATGTGGGAGATGGCAGGTGGGAATTAACATTTTTGAGGACCTCGTATACACCATGCATGGCCATGTAATTATTACCTCATTTAATACTCACAAGCACCCTATGAAGGTTTTTCTATCCCTCTCTTACAGATGAGAAAACCAAGACTTGAAGTATTTAAGATGTGTGAGAATCTAAGAAGTTTGCGCAGCTAAGCAAGTAGTAGAATCAGTATTAAAACCCAAGTTTGTTTTTGTCCAAAGCACATGCCTGTGCCAGGCAATCTCCCAAACATCTATTTACACGTGACTCTTCTCCTTCCTGTTCCAAGAACCATGGTATTTATAAAATTGTTTATGGTTTTCTAATTTATTGCCAACTTGGCTCAAAGGGTGAGTGTTATTTTAAGCAGAAACATGAGAGGTGCCCTTGAATCTTTCAATATATCTGTCATAGATTGATTGTACTAATGACCCTAATAACTGGCCTCCTTGTAGCCAGAGTCTCTGTAATGTGACTTTGCAACTTATCCCATTAGAAGGTAGAATCTATTTCCCTTCCTTTAAATCTGGGCTGCTCTTGTGACTTCCTTTGGCCAACAGAACATGGTGGAATGATGGAAGCTAGTTCTGGGTCTTCACCTTGAGAAGGCTTGTGAGCATCTGCTGTCACTTGGAACCCTGCTAGCTAGGTCTGGACCAGCCAGCTGTGGGCATGTGAGAGACACATGGAAAGAGGCTCCAATCATCCCAGATGAAGCCATCTGGATCAGACAGCTTGTAGCAGACCTGTTTGTTGACCACACACACCTGTGTGAGTCAACTCAGCCCTGCCCAGAACAGCAGAAGCACCCAGTCAACTGGTGGACTCCTGAGAAATAAATAAATACATGTTTGCTGTTTTAAGCTACTAATTTTAAAGTGTTTTTTTAAATGCATCAGTAGTTAGTTGATGTAACCAAAAAGTACTTATATTTTTAATTAGAGGTCAATGAAGGGAAAACATTGATTCAGTTACTAGTCAGTACTACAATTGGGACTGACTGTTCTCTAGATCTGCTATAAGCTCTCATCTCAGAATCTCCCTTTATCATCATCTTAGGAATGCCCTTTACTTTGTTTTCTGAGACTTGTGCCTTCCCCTTTCTTGGTAACTCCCTTGTTTTGATGGAGTACATCCTTTGGGAGTTGCCTGAGAATGGGTGAATAGTTTTGGAGACTATGCATACCTAAAATGTCTTTATTCTATCCTTATACTTAATTTGTGGTTCAGCTAAGTTAGAATTAGAATTCTAGCTTGGAAACAACTCCCTCAGAATTTTGAAGGCACTGTTTCATAGTCTGCTATCTTCTAATGTGGCTGTTGAGAAGTCTGATTCTATTCTGATTCTTTTTTTGTCTTGTTTTGCTTTATTTAGGGTTTTATTTACTTATTTATTTCAGCAAATTTTAGGGATACAAATGTTTGGTCCCCTATATGATACCTAATTTTCCCTTCTAGAAGCTTATAGGATCATCCCTTTGCCCTAAGTATTAAGAATTTTTGAGATAATGTCCATTAGTGTTAAGTCTCTTTTCATCCATTGCACTAAGCACTCATTTGGCTCTTAGTCAAGATATTCATGTTCTCAAATTGGGGAGATTTTTCTTGATTTATTTCTTAGATGATTTATCCCTATTCATTTTCTTTGTGCAACTGAGCCACACGAAGCTGCCTGAGAGTCCTGAGTGTCTGATGGGGTTTGAGATGAGATATTCACTGTAGATTGCTTTGTTGGGGCATGTCCTGGGGGAACTACCATGCTAGTATCTGTAGGGTTTTCTCTCGGGCCTCTAAGATCCCCAGAAAGGCTGAGCTTCTGCCTGAAGGATATATGCCCGGCTCCCAGAATTCAGGAAGCCAAGTGGGTGCGAGAAGTCTAGGGAGTCTCAATATTCCTTAAGCATGGCTTCATGTTTTCTGTATGGAATTTTTAATGTCAACTGCGTACGTCATGCTGCCCTTTAACCAGAGACCCTCTATTTTGCCCTCTCCAGAGTATAAACTCCCAGACTTTTACTGAGATTGGGAAAGAACAGGACTCAGCTATATGGAGTAGGGAAGGGGACCTGGGGCTCTAACTGCTTCTTAAATAGGCTTTAAGCCTATTCTAATTTTAGCCTCATTTTCCCGCCACTTCCAGAGTAGCAAATAAGCCTTTTTTTTAGTGGTTCTGCCATGTCAGTATAGTGGCTTCTCGACTTTCACCACTGCTGGCTTCAGATTCAGTTTTTCCAGATTTGTTCAGTTTTACTAATTAGCCACTACTTTTCAGCTTCAAATTTGTGTTGCTGTTGTTTCTTCTACCAAGCTCTTCAACTCCATTGTTTTATTCCTTTTGGGGATATCTCTTCACTGTCTTTTTAAAGATTTAAATGAGGAAATGGAGGTGAGTTCAGGAGTAGTTCTTGGCTTTTAAAGAAATAACACTTCATAGTGTCTCATTTAGTTTGAAAATGTGGACCACACACCTTCTATGGAGAATTAAACTTCCTCCATAAGAAGACTCTCAAGTGATGGAAACCCACCGATTTTAACTTTTAGAAAAAAAAATGAGATGAGTGTGAGCTTCAGGTACCTCAGAAACCTTTGACTTTGTGATTCTAAATCACCCAGGCAGCCAGATAATCACAGTTCTGCCCCCTCAGCCTCCCGTCCCCTTAAATTAGAGACTCCTGAGTCCATTTCCTTTAGTCTTTTAATGTTAGCCTTTTAATATTTTCCAATAAGTGCTTCCAACTGAGCAACATACATATCATGCTTTCCTCATTATTATTGGTCCATCAATAAATATACAAAAACCAAGAAGGGTGCGCTCTGAAAAATCGAAGTAGCAAGAACAATGGTCATTGTACAGTACATGCATGAACAATGAGCTCTTCTTTGAAAACTTAACACAAATGATCTGCAAAAAGACATATCTACGACAGAAAGGTGAATGCACCATGTTATTCTTGTTCTTAAGTACATTTTACTCTTCCAGAGAATTCTACTGTTTCCTTCCTTCTACTCCTCTGCTGTAATAGGATTGAATGAATGTTGGCTATAAAAACAATTCTTGGTGTTATGGGTTTCCATGGAAAACTTTTTGAAAGGTTCTGCTAGAAAAATCCATTCTGCTAGGATGGAAATATGAATTTGAAGATGTCTTTTGCCTCATTTGATTTTTTTATTCAGAGCTAAATTTAAGAGAAGACTTCAGGAGACATAAAAGATTTACAATTGCAGGCAAAACTACATCTTAAGCTCTCAGGTTGCTTTGTAAAATAATTAAATTCTGGCCCCTTACTTTTATCAACAAGACCCAGTTTAATGAATTAGCCCAGATCACCTGACAAATAACTGGTAAGAATGTAGTCAAGTTGTGCTTCCAGAGTTATGGCCATTTTTGTCAAGGGGGTGAGCAGGCATCCCAGTCCAAGAACTTCTGGCCATATTTCAGGGTTATCACAAAGACTTGGACAGCTCTCCACTCACGGTGTCCACAGAAGGGAAGCTCTAGACCTACCTATCTTATTTCTACCTTGAGAACACAGAGGTATAGCCAAGTGGGAGACTACAACAATAATAAAAGGAAAAATGAGATTGAATTCCAAAATAAAGTTGAAAACAATCTCCTATTCTAGCCTATTTCTTGGGAATGTCTAGAAAGGGTGGGAAACCATCCCTAGCTGTGAGACTTGTGCGACTATCCATGGCCCCAAGCAGAATCTGGGGGACAGGTAGAACCTGGCACAGCCCTCTTGACTCTGGTCCCAGAGTGACTTGTTGCATTTGGGTTAAGGAGCCTGAGTGAGCCTGTTTGTGTCCGTGGCAGACCCAAGAAAGTTCTGGGAAAATAAGGAGCAGTTAACACTTGTGGCAGTAACAACACAGGGTGGTCTAATGTCTTCTCCTTTCAACTTGAAAAGAAAATATAAAGAAAACCAGACAGCTGAATATGGAACTGGCCAGTGATATTCACAGAGGAAGAGAAAGGAGGTTTCTCAAGATCATGGGGTAGGGGTGGAGGGAGGGAGGAGAGAGGATAGATGTGGAAAGCAAAGGTTGGGAATGAGTGCAGAAAGTTGGCATCTCCGCTTTAAAGACATCTATCCTTCAGATCAACTCTTTGTATAAAGCCAGCCCTGATTTAGGGTGCAGCTTTTCTTCTTCTTCTTTTTGCTTTGTGGTCTGAGAAACGTTGCCCATACGCCTGCAAGTTTAGGTAACAAGTGACCGTTTATGGGAGCCTAAGAAAGGGGGTCCCACTTTATAGGAACCCTTACTTTCATAGAGTCAATGACTTCTATTGCAAGTGGCCTTTGGAAGTTCCAGGACCAACAGGACATCCTGACTAGCGAATAAATGCCACAAAGAATGGCCAAGTGGGGGAAGATATGAGGTCAGAGGATAAAGCTATTATTCTCGTGTTTGGTCCTAAGCTTGCCTATCTGGTGATAAGAGTCCAATGGTGGGAAGCCCTGTTACCTTTGGAGGGACTTCCCAGGCACTTCACTCATCCTGAATAGCAACTACCTCAGGGACAGACAGAAGCTTGTTAAAGTATATCCACCTACAGCCATAACAGTAGTCAAACAAGAGCTATATTTCATCCTCCCTGCCACAAGCCATCCAATCGGTCGGCCACTGACCATGCTTTGTCATTTCTATTGGCTTCTCCTTTTATTATCACACATCAAAAGGCACTTCCGTTCCATTTATGCAAATCACTCATAGGGTTAGCATCTATGAAATGGGACCCCCCAAATGATAGGTCATGCAAACTTAGTGTGGCTATTCAAAGCCCTTCACGAGAGAGAAAAGGTGGCCATTAAACCACAAAAGTGGCTGAAGCTCCTTCACTCATGATTCTGACTCCGGGACAGGACAGAAAGACTTTGGACAGCTCAGAAATCAAACAGTGCTGCCTTCCTTGATCTCTTGTGAGATCTGGCTGAGTGCGTCTTAGTGGGGGCTGAGGGGCTCAGAGAGGAAGACTTTAAGGAGCATTCCTCTCATTCTCAGATCTTCCCTGGTGAGCTCTAGGGACCTAGACTTTGCTGGTTTTGAAACTGAAAGATCACAGCACAAAAGGTTAAGATGGAAGAAGTACAGATGTTTATTATGACCCAGTTTGAACCCCTTTATGCCTCTGACAAAGTAACTTTAAAAAAAATCATACTGATCAAAGGACCTCCAGGGTTTAATATCTCAAAAACACAGATAAATAGCTTACTACAGATAAATAGCTTCACCCTTTGGGTGTCTCCCAGAAGCATCTGAAAAATTTCCAGGAGGTCTGTAGAAGGGGATGTACACCCAGTACACCCCAATCCCCAAACCCACGGGAAAGCAATGCCCAGGGATTGGGCTGCTGAGCGGGCAATAAGGACCCAATCAATTTCCTCCCAGGGACCAATCCCTCTTAGCCCTGGGGAATGTCCTTAGCTGATGGCTGTTACCTGGGAGCAGGGCTGGGGAAGGTTGGGGATCAGGAATATGTATTTGTAGCTTTTGTTAGAAGCCATCCTTAGCACACTCAGGGGAGGAAAGGCCTCTAGGTGGGAACTGGAACAGTCGCTGATTATTAACTGGGCCCTCCTTTCAGAAAGCAATGCTGTTTTTATAAATTGGACCTGACCTTAAAAAACAAAACACAAAAAACAAAAAGGAATAGAAAATTTTATGCTAAAAAAAAAGATTCCCAATGAAACAATCAGTAGCACATTGCATCCATTAAGTGTCCCAGTTCCCTGTAAGATAGTTATGTCCCCGACTGTTGTTTCTTTTCAAGATAACGGGGTCAGCGTTACACCCCAATCTTCATGTCCACATTCTGCAGGTTCCGCGTCTCGTCAGCTGTCATAAACTGGTCTGGGGTCTCCGATGGCTCCTTGTTCACCAAATGCACCATTTCCTGAGACTTGCTGGCTTCCCCGTTGAGCCCGCTTGGCTTTCTGTCCTCCACAGCTCCATTGCCATTGTTGATCACCAGCTTTTTCTTCTGCCCGCACCTAGTAAGTTTTAGAAAACCGTATGAGAAAGGCGCAACGACCCAGTCATCATCATGATGGTCATCGCCCTTGTGGAGCATCATCATGATGAGCATCATCATGATCATGGCTGTGGTTTATGATGGTCTCAGTAGGTGCCAAGCACTCTGCTAGGTGCCTTCTTGACTTTATCTGAATGACTATTAACAACTAGCCCTTCTCCAAATTAGGTCCCTGTGCCAGGAGTAAAAGCATCATCTGGGAACTTGTGAGAAATGCAAATTGCTAGGCCCACCCCAGACCTATTGAATCAGAAAACTCTAAGGCTGGGGCCCAGGGTCTGTGGTTTAACAAGCCCTCAGGGGGCTTCTGATACACAGTCAAATTAGAGAATCCATACCCCGCAACTCCAGGAAGCCAGTGCTATTATTATTCCCCTGTTACAGATAAAGAAACCTTAAGGATCAGAAAATTCAGTAACTTGCTCCCCAAGTTACTGAGCAAGTAATAAAAGAGTCAGGATTCAAACCCTGCTCTGCCTGACTCCCAAGTTCTAGTTCTCCTTCCACCATACTGCGTAGCGGAAATGTTTGTCTCTTTTAATCCCTCTAGCAGCCTCTGCGAGCTGAGCTAAACCATCAACAGGATGATTGTAAATCATTCTGATCTGTGTATTCAAGAAAGTCCTGTTACTTCCTCTTCCAGTCAACACTTTGTTGGCCTTGCCAGTGTTATTATTACAAGTACCGAGAAGAATAAAACATTTTTCTAGAAGTATAAGGTCATATTGATGTTCCCCTAATGTTGGTTAACTTCCATATAATCCTGGCCTAGGAAGTTTAACAACATAGGACAAAGTGTTCACTGTTCCTTTAAGGTTTCTCAAACATTACTTAAAATTTAAATGCAGAAGAGGGTTTCTATGGAAGAGCATGACCTTGATCTTACTGTCCATTGCCTCACCCCGAACAGCCTGACGAAATGCTTCCTCTTTCCTGTAACACATCACTGCTATGTATATTGGTGTGAGATTATGCTTAACGGAAGCAAAGTTGCACAGCCTCACAACTATAAGCGAGATGGGGAGGGGAGAAGTGGCCTAACATTTATTTGACACCTCCTGAATGCCAGACACTCCACCAGTAATTTCCTATAATTCTTAGAATAATCCCACAAAGCAGCTACTATCCCCATTGTAGAGCGGTGGAAATTGAGGCCCAGAGAGGTTTCATAACTTGCTGGAGGTCACACAGGGAGTAATACTGACAGAGCCAATATTCAAATCCAGGCCTCTGTGACCCACAGCCTGGCTCTGCCTGGCTCTGCCCATGCTGCCTGCCGACCATCTGGAGATCTGGAAACGTATGAAGTCGGAATTGTTCCCTTTGCCGCTGGATATTTGGGAGCGGTACAGACAAAGCCTCTATTATTCATGATCATGGGCCATTCCTTGTAAAACTGCCAAGGCCATAAAATTTAATCTCTTGTTTGGGGAAATGGAAATTATACCTCCTCAACAAGAGGTAGATCTTGTCTCCTCTGGCGTGAGGCTTGATGGTGGGGGGAGGAGGACCTGTGAACCATGAAACAGATTCATGGAGGCTGGGCAAAGGGATGGAGACCACACAGACAGCAGAGCACATTGGTCAAGAGGAGGGCTTTGGGAGACCTGGTTTTGAGACCTCACTGCTGTGTGACCTGGGGCAACTCACATAACCTCTCTGAGCCTCAGTTTTGCATCTGTAACATCAGGCTATTAAGAGTAGCAATTATCACAGGATGGTGAAAAGCCCTTGAAACAAGGCCTGGCACTCAGTAAATGAGTCTATTATTGTCGTTGCTGCTCTTATGAACAATGTGGGGCAACAACACTAAGGCCTTGTGGATAATCACTTAGAACAGTATCTGGAACTCAGTAAGTGTTCAAGAAGTGCTGGCTGTAATTGTTAATATAACAGGATCCACAAGAAATCAATTTCACTTGTTTCTTCTGGCTACCTCCACCTGCCTTGTTATATTTACCAGGAAGACGACTTAAAAGGCTGAAGGCAGAATGCTCCTTGTATTATTTCACACTCTCAGGTGCCACCATGTGTTCTTTGGAGGAAAGTTGTCCAATTAAAGTAATTCCCACTTGCCTACCCAATGGGTAGTTAGTTGAGAGGTGGAATGAAATACTGTGGGCAAGTAATTTATGAGCATTAAAATATGTCTGTGCGTGGGCAGAGGGTGGAGATGAATGTTATTAACCTAAATGAAGCTGATTTTGAAAGGAGATAATATCTGACCTGCAGAGCATGGGAATGTCGTGCTTGGGCTTGGACTTCCCCCATTTCCCTTTGGATGTGTGTGTCTCTAGTAGCTGAGTCTTTCAGGAGGATAGGACCATTCTTATAAATAACCCAGTCTGATGTAGTGCTCCATGCATCTACTAAGACAAATTCTAATTGTTTCATTGTTCTTAGTTATAGGAATTCAAGAAGGAGCACTAGAGCTGAAGGTGCTCCGGAAATCGAGCCCAACCTCTTTCTTATGTAAACCAGACACTGAGTCCAAGTAGTCGAGGGTATTGTCTAAAGCCACCGCTAGTGATGGCACTACCACAATCACATCTTGGATTTTCTGACTCCAGAGATCAGAGATCCTCAGTGAACTGCATATTACCTTTGTCTTCTCTCCCCTTAAATCTCAGGTATTAGCTGAGCGTACGACAAGCACACAATGTGGAAAGAACCAGACTGGGACCTCACCAAAGAAAGTGGGCAGAGTGAGTGGGATTTAGAAACCAGGTAACATACATTTAGGACATAGTGGAATTTATCTTAAAAGACTTAGGCGGGTTACTTAACAACTGAGCTCATGTCTCTTCTATCTGGCAATCCTTACAGATATTTAGGAATTTATTTTGCATTGTTTTAGAGCAGTGCCGCCCAATACAGTAGCCAGCAGCCACATGTGGCTATTTAAATTTAAACAAATTAAAATTAAATAAAGTTAAAAATTCACTTCTGTTGAACTAGCCAGAGCTCGAGTGTTCTCTAGCCAGAAGTAGGTAGTGGTTATGTATTGGACATGTGCAGATATAAAACATTTCCATCATCATAGAAAATTCAGCTGGATAGCACAATTCTAGTCAGCAGGACGAGGTTGGGTGAGCGTAAATTACAGGGAGGTAGGCTGTAGCATACGAGAAAGAAGGCCCTTCTAATTCATGGAGATTTGTAGAGGGGACCTAACCAAGCAGAGTATGGGTGACACCCCGCTGGGGTTTAAAGAAAAGATGATTATTCCCATGAAAGTGAGGGCTAGTGAATGCCTCTTCTGCACAATCAGCACAGACACATTTTTAAACCATTCCTGTTTTGTGAAGCCTTCTCTGGTAAAGTCCTCCTATTTTTTTCTCCTGTTCAGACAAACCAGATAGATTCTCTAAGGCAAAGGATTCTTCTTCTCTTGGGCCTCATCCAACATCTATCAACCCAACTGACACCTGAAACAATTGTTTGCTCTCAAGGAAGGTGAATAAAGTATGGTTTCCTTCGGGAAGCCGTCATCCAGGACTCAGGTGACATGAAGAACAGCAAAGACAGCTGTTGTGAATGATGGCAGGGGTGGGAAAAGCTAAAGAAATAACAGAACCCCCTAAAATCAGCATCTTTAAGACGACACGACTCACAGATGGCTTCATCATGGGAGTCCTTCGTCAATCCTTATACGCCCACTTCAGTGACTAATGCTTTTCCACTTTTGTCGCTTAACCCTAATTCCTATAACAATGCCTGGCACAGAGAATGCTCCCGGTAAATATTAGCTGACTCGAATCCCACAGGCCAATACTGCCACTGAACCTCAAGATTCTTTTAGGAAACGGAAGGTACTCTTCTCGTGTTTTACTGCCCTTCCTCTTTGCTGTTGCCCGTAGTCTTAGGCGCCACTCGAAAGATGTTTGCTGAATACATGAATTCCTGTTGGAGGCCCCCTTTTCAATCAAACTTTCCTTGATGAAAACAGAATTCCCTATCTCTCTTCATTGTAACGCCCAAAGCAGCAAGGCCCCAGCCTTTTAAGAAGATTAGAAATGGGTTGTCAGCTTTAGAAACACAGCAAGGGGCCCATGCAGCCGTTAACCACCCGTTAGCTGCGTGGCAAATCTGTTTTCAATTATCAAATCAGGACATAGTAATTTATGGCGTCCACGCAGCTACTTTCCCGGTGAGACACTCGCCGTGCTTGGGTCCTGTGTGTCCCTGTTTGCCTGTTGCTAGGGCAACTGCCGGTCTTGGGAGGCGGGAGGGGACAGCAAGGAGGCCCCTTCTCTGCTGCAGACAAGAGCAGGAGTGACGGGGGAGCCACCCAGCCACAATGCATGGGCTCCAGCTGCTCTTGGGGACAGCTGAGATGCTTCTCCTAGGTCTCCCCCACATCGACAGCTCATGAGCCAACATTGCCATGGCGACATGTGCAAAGCTTAAGGATTGTGTATGTGAGCAAAAGTGGTGCATTCTAGGGCCTGCAACAAAAGGGCTGGTTCCAAACAATAGGAAATTCATATTTAATGGAGCAAAAGCAATCCAAGAAAAAATAAGGAAACTGAGGGGAAGTATAAAGACTCTTTGTAAGGACTCCCCCAAGTCACGTTATTTAAATTCAACTAAAAAAAAAAGATCTCTTTCCATTCAATCATAGGAGCCCTTTAGGAGGTCTTTTTAATTTTTTTTGCCCTAGTTTTTGTTCTTTATGTAATCAGCTATCATGACTGCTTTTTTTTTTTATTATGCCCTCAAACATACAGATAGCAGCACAGCTATTTGATTTCAACATAGCAGTTTTATTAACTTGTACCAGTGTAAAATGGCATTATCTGATTTTCTCAGATAATTAGAGAGGCCCCATGAGCTGCGCCTGGCATTGAAATTAGCTGTTCGATGCTTTCCAAAAGCCAACAAGAAAGAGCGTATAATTCCCATTATGCCTTTTTCCAACCTGCAGGCCCTTTTCTGTCCTGTGAGATAATCTAGGGTCAATAAAGGTGGCCCTGCTTGGAAGTAAGATTCTTTTACGTCATAAGAAGCAATCTCAAGGGATTCAAAAGGTTGAATGTTCCCATGCATATGCTTGGAGAAAAATCATGTATCTTTAAAGCATCATGAACAGGAATTTAGACTTACACTTTTGGAGTAGCCCTGTTAAATAAAGTTCATTTCCTCTGTTGCTAATTATTATTTTCCTTCATTTCACTGTGTTATTTCTGGAATCTGGTCATGGCTAAGCCAGATATGTGTGTGTGTGTGTGTGTGTGTGTGTGTGTGTGTGTGTGTGTGTGTGTGTATTACATAAATAAGCTCCAAAACAATAGGACTTGGTTGGGGTAGGGAGAGAGTGTGGCTTTTAAAGATATGAAAACAGCCCACATGCTGGTTCTAGGAGCTGACCATTTTCATTCAGACTTTCCTAAGGGGAAAAAAAAAAAAAAAAGCTCTTCATTGTTTCATAGGTCTGTTAGGAAGCTCTTCCTGGGCTATATAAGCTGAATCCTTTCAACTACAGCTTCCAAGAAATAGAAAATACCATCACTATGAAAACAAACAGCACACAGAAACACAAAACCAGTGCCTGCTTTGGGAAAGGGCTCTCAAAGGATCAATGGGCCTCAGATAGGTTACAGAGGATGACCAATCATTAAATCTTTATACAACATTTCGTGTGTTGTGAATGTGCTTGCTTTTTGTTTAATGAATGAATGAATGAATATATGCTTTTATATGCCTTCCTGGTGAGATATTTCATGACTTTATCAGATAGAGTCTCCATGAAGTTTAACTCTGAAAAAATTAAAAACCACAAGATTCAACCACTATTTAAAAGTGGTGACCCAAGCAATGAGAGGTGTCTCCATTCTCTAAATAAAGGGGCAGACAAGGGTTTCTTAAACTGTACCCTGTACACAAATTCCTGGAATCTTGTTAGAACGCAGACGCACATAGGAGGTCTGGGGTTGGGTCAAGATTCTGCATTTCTAAGAAGCTTCCAGGGTGCCCAGGCTGCTGGTTCCAGGGGCTACACTCTAGGCAGCAATATAAAGCCTGTGTTTAAATGATGCTCTTTCAAAGTTGAAATCCCTAAGGGACATCCCCTTACCTTCTTCGACTGTTGACAGCAATGCAAACTGCAAGGATCAAAGCCAGGGCCAACAGGGATGCCAAGATGATCAGCCATTCTGGTGTGAGTAAACCAAAAGACACTTATGAGCTTCAGGAACATGCTTTGTAAAAACAAAAATGCACTCTATAAACTGACCTGGTCCAAACAAGAACCACAGTCAGCACTGCAGAAGGGTCTGACCAGTAGATCCAGCCAATAGGCAGATAATTCTGGAAGAGTAATTTTGCTATAAGCGTTTGTCCAACAGGCTTCATGCTTTAATCTTTCATCACCAGTCAGGATTTTCAAGTTCCCCCAAGAGAAACATGTTTCCAAAAGTTGAAACTTGTAGATGCCTTTGGTGCAATATTATTAAGTAGATTAAAGAAAAGTATGTGTCCTTTGAAAGGAACATTCTTTTCCTATATAAGAACACGCAGCTTACATTTTATTAAGAAACAAAAATGGAAGCCACATTCTATTAATACTGTGTGGAGCAAAGGACACTCCAGGGGAGGGTGGAAGGAGTGAACTTGTGCACACTCACTGGAGGGTCATTTGGCAACACTTGATAATAGCCTTCAAAATATCCATGCCTTTCATCCAGACATTACGCTTCCAGGAATTTGGCTACAAAGATGTACAGTACCTCAGAATTGGCTATAAAGATGTTTATTACTTTGATATTTATAATAGTAAACGTTGGAAACAACCTAATATCCAAAAGTAAGGAATTGGTTAAATAAGTTAGGCCACGTGTATTATGTCTATCTATAATATATAAAAAAATATTTTATATATTTAATGACATGCAAACCTGTGGTCAACCAGTAGGGAATGTTTACTAAACAGCATGTATGAATCATATTTTGGTACATAAATTACATTGAAAAATGACATGAAGGACATATAATAAAATACAGTAACCACGGCATTTCTGGATGGTGAATAACAAATGATTTATATTTTCATCCTTTTGTCTAGTTGTATTTTCTAAAATATCTTCAGTAATTATGTATCACTTATGGACTAATAAAACATTATGCACATATTTTAAAATCAGGCTTTAATAAAATTAAAATATGACTTGACAACTCAAATAAATTCAGTTGCAAAGTGGGTTTATACATGGCTGCAATGAATCAGGGCTTGAGAAAGAAGAAGGGTGGCAAGTCATTCATCGTCCCTTTCTCTTTGGAAGTCTTGGTTTTCCTCTGATTTCCTGCTCGGCATTACCTTTGCCTCACCTCTACCTGGTTTAGAGTCAGGGGTGGGGAGGATGGCAGGAAGGTACCATTGCTGTCCCCACTTCCCGCCCCGCCCCACCCCTGCACACCCCGGCCCTGAGATGTCCCACACACACTCTCATGACAGCTGAGAATCCTGATGCCTGATGACAGCCAAGCCTTCCCGCTTCCCCTTCCCCTACCCCGGGGCAGCCCAACCCTCTTTCCATCTGCTCTGCCTTCACAGGCGCTAGGCAAGCTGCAGCAAAGCAGCAAGGCCACAACCCACTCTTCTCTTTCCCCAGGGGTGACTCACTCTGGAGACCCCCGAAGAAGGGAGAATTAGAAGGGTAATTTACAACCTTAGGAGAAGGCTTTTTGTTTTGTAATTTCCCTTTGCAAATGCTCAAATTTGACCCCAAGCCAAACAAAGATTTTACATCAAATGCCTCCAATCTTGACGCTCAGGAGAGCCAGGTGGCTCAGCTCCCTCACTGCACGTGTAATACTTTCTCGGAAAAGTTTCTTCTGTCTGGATCAGTAGACGGACCCTCGACAAAAAAACATGGTTTGGAGACCAGAAGATTGTTCTCACTCTACCAACACAAATGGCTCTTAAAGCTCCTCCCCGCGTCTGCAACGGGAGAGGAAAATTACATGCTTCACCCTGACCCCAGAGGTAAAGGGGAGAATGGATGGGGACAAGAAGGGCCTGGGTAGGACATGGAGGCCCCCCGACGATCACTCATTTGGGAAGGAAGCTTTAGAACCTAACACAGCACTGCTTTGGGACAGTTCTGAATATGAGCTTAGCCAGTCTAAGGGACCCAGGCAGAAAAGATTATTCCATCCTTTCCTACCAGGACTCTGCAGCACTCTCATCCATCCTTGAACTTGCAAAAAGGAGCAATCGGGTTCAAAAGTTGCACATTTGGGAGAATGTGCTTTCCAGTGGGTCTCTTCTCCCTTCCTGGGACATTCTGAGAAACCTGCCTTAAGCACCTTTTCTGCTTCACAGTTCGAAACTCACCTGGAATTTGAGGTCTCCTCATAGGACCTGAGGTTGTGTTTGCCCCACCTTCTTGGCTCCCACTTGAGTGTCCTAAGGGGAAAACAACAACATCTCTCAACCAAAGTTTGGAATGTGCAACTGTGAGTTCCTTATAGAGCAGCACAGAGACCCACTCGCCACCCTCTGAATCGCTGAGAAGCTATCATGGATTAAAGCCACAGGTGTTTATAAAGTGTTATATAAAAGATATTCCCCCGAAAAGTTCAATTTGATTAAGGCTAAGGTTTGAAATGCTAATCTATATCAAGGAACACGAGAATTCTCAGTAGGAGTGTTGTGCAGTGTTGAAGACTTTGGGCTGAGAGCTGGGCACCTCTGGATTCAATTCCTCCGTCTCTTGCCAGCCAGCCAGGTTTCCTGGGTCAACTCACCCTCTCCAAGTCTTGGTCTTTCTCACTCACAAGATGGTGATGGAAGTAGAATCCACTTCATTGTAAGTTTACAGAGGTTTAAAGAAGTTCACAGTAATGGCAGTTGTGTGTAGTTTTCTATTTTTAATTTAAGACGTTGCTACTCAAAGTATGGTCCCTGGACCAGCAACATAGACATCCCTTGGGAGACTGCTATGAATGCAGAATCTCAGGCCTCCTCCCACACCGACCAAATCAGAATATTCATTTTAACAAGTTCCCTAGGGAATTCGTGTGTTCCAGAAAGTCTAAAGTGAATCTGAAAGTGCCATCTAATATCATCACAGAAGCCAACATCAGCACTAAAAAATAAGGATTGGGGAGGGCAGCGGCTTTTCCTATGAAAAAAAACACCCTATTAGAGTCCCTGATAATATATTACTGAAACACACCTTGATAGAAGAATCAACATTTTCTACTGCTAAAAACAAAATAAGGAAATGAACAAAAAAAACCTCAAACCGGAAGGAAGGATCCCAAGTCAAAGGTTCCCTAAAACGACAGGGGCATCATGCTTTAAAAGAAACTTCTAAGACATCTTGTGAAAAGACTCCCCTAAATTAAAGCTTCATGGATTTTTAAAAATTCTTTTTCCATTACTTCCAAACAAAATTTGAAAATGTCTCACTAAAATGAACTTTTCCCCCCTAACTCATGGGAACCTACTGCAGAATCCTGAAGGTCACCAAGGAGGGGAGGGAGAAAAAGCCCAGGGTCATCTGTTTGGCTAATCCGTGAATGAAGATGGCGAAAGCTTTCCTGAGAGAGTCACACTTCAGACTGTGCACACTGAAATCTTGATTGCAGGGGTTGTCTGGGGGTAGGATGGCTCGTGGGTATGCAATTTGGTGTTTTCTTAGAACTCAAAAGAGAGCAAAACAAGTTCTTACCAGACGTCTGGCCATTTCAACATACCCCATCTCATTTTGACAGCAGCCTTTTATTTCCCAAGCCTCTAAAAGAGTCCAAGGCACTTTCCCTTCCCGCCTTCCCGTGTCCCTGGAGGTTGGCAGGTCTTCACCTGCACAAGTCATGGGACATTGGCCAACTAAACTGGAGATCTCTGGCCTTGAAAACCACCTAGGAGGTACAGTCACTCTCACTGGTCTCTTTTCTGACTCACAGCAGCCTTTGATATTTCAAAGAGAGGCCATTAGTGGATCATAATCTCTTTATTTTGATTTTCCAAAAAAAGTGCTCCCAGCAAGGAAAGATCTGGGTGTGTGTACAGCAAGATGAAACCTCCTGTTTGAACAATAGACACCTGCACAGGAGCCAAACAAAAGGGCCCAGCCCCCGCCCACCTGATTCTCACTTCAAGAAAAGCCCAAGAAGATGGACGGGAGACAGCAGGCCCTGCCTTGGGCCCCAGACGTCCACAAATCCAGCCAGGGTGGGACTGGCCACAGGGATGAGTTCCCCAAAGGGAAGGGGCACCTGATATTCCAGTTGGGAAATGAGATCCAATCTGAGACGTGTGCACAGAGACCATTCAGTGGCTTCAACAGTGAGAAAAGCAGGTCAGGATGAGCTTCTCAAACTTTAACGTGCATACAAACCCCCTGGGGACTCTAAGAGCCGGGGGTGTCTGGTTAAAATGCAGATGCTGATTCGGTGGGTCTGGCTTGGCCAGAGATTCTGCATTTCCAACAAGCTCCTAGGTGATGTCTGATGGTTCAAGAACCGCCTTTGGAGTAGCTAGGTTTTCCCTACCTCTTAGTGCTCCTACATAAAGGGTTATTCAGGAAGCCACCAGGCAAATAGCCATCTTCATACTTGCTTTATATGTGTAAACATTTAAGCCTGATGATGACCCTCACTCCAACTTGGGCATTAAAAAGGGAGGACAATAATGTATATGGATTAACTGGGTTGCATGGGGTCACCTGGATTTGTGATGCCCCAGGAGACCACAGTTAAGGCAGAACCTTTCAGTAGCCCCAGCATTAAAGGTCATTAGCAAATCTGCCTCATGTCAGACTTTTGCAGCCTGGAGTAATGTTTACAGGGGTGTGATCTGAGTCACAACAAACAGGAATCTGTTTATCAATGCATAACTGACTTGTCACTCATGACTGGCAGTGACTTGTGGTCATTATGGAATGCTTTATCCAGACTGTGATTATAAGAAGTGATAGGAGACCCCCAGACTTGTGGCTCCACTACACACTAGTTATGTCAACTCTGCCAAGCCACCCTCTCTGAGCCTAATCTGTACTGTGAGGATAATAATAGTACTTATGTATGTCACAGTGTTTGTAGGGTGACTGAATGAGTAAATATTAGATGAATTCTGTGAGCCTGCCGATGCTGACTATCTTTGACCTACAGTGATGGCAGTATCATATGGTCCAACCTACCACAGGTAAAGTATTTGGAACAACGCCTCTGGTACACAGTAGAAGATTCTCGATAAATTCTAGCTAATATATCACATGCTGGATTGTGCCAAATGTTTTACACGTATTCTATCATTTAGTCTTTAAAACGATGCCCTGTGACAATTATTATCATCCCAAGTTTATTAGTGAGAAAATTTTGTCTCAAACCCTTTAAGCATCTTGCTGAGATCAAACTCAGGCCATTTTTATTCCAAAATCCATGCTCTTAATCATTCTGCCATAATGCAATGTTAAGTTGGGACACTGCTTGAAGTCTTCCCAAGCCTTTCAGATAGGAGACTTTTCTCCAGATCAGCAGTTTTCCCAGTGTCGTCCCTGTCCCAGCAGAATCAGCTTTTGTATCAGGGAACTTATTGGACATGCAAATGCTCAGGCTCTACCTCAGACCTGCTGAATCCAAAATTTTAAGGGTGGAGCCCAGCAGTGTGATTTAATAAGCCTTCCCTGAATGTATGCTAAGAAAGTTTGAGAACCACTTCTCCAGAGGCACTGACTCATACCTCATTAATAATCATCAGGTTCAATGATTATGACAGTAAATGACTAAAGCGGTTCCACACTCACCAGCTGATTCAGATCCATGAGTGGTATGGCCGCCCCAGCCAGGGTCCATGGACGAGTCTCGGTCTCCTGTAATAAGTAATCGAGGAAGGTCAGGACTGTGCGTTTCCACGTACGCTGCCACCTGCATTTCCTTATGTTTGCGTTTTCATACAGCCCATCAAAAATTTACAGACTTTTAAAGGTAATTAAAAAATGATGGCAAAAGTGCCTTGATTGGGTCCATGATATTAATTACTGCCAGGCCAGGTATAGTTGCTGATGCCTGTAGTCCCAGCACTTTGGGAGGTCAAGGTGGGAGGATCCTTTGAGGCCAGGAGTTTGAGACCAGCATCAGCAACATGGTGAGACCCTGTCTCTACAAAAAAATAAAAATTTGCCAGGTGTGGTGGTGCACGCCTCTAGTCCCAGCTATTGGGAAGCTGAGGCAGGAGGATGGGTAAGGCCCAGGAGTTCAAGGCTGCAGTGAGCTGTGATGGTGCCACTGCATTCTGCATTCTAGCCTGAGTGACAGAGCAAGACCTGTCAAAAAAAAAAAAAAAAAAGAAAGGAAAAATTACTGCTCTGCTCTTTTCTCAATCCACTGAGGAGTAGGCTAGAGCTTTACTTAAGGAAACCAGATCAATAAGAAGGAAGTCCATAGGAAGTTTGGTAGAAATCCCAAACATGTGGCAAGGAACACTTTTAAAAAATATTATATCTTCACATATCTGAGGTTGAGACGTAAGGACCATATGAATTAGATTATGAGAAATATGATCCCTGGAAATGGGTATACTCTGGCCTAGGGCATGAGACATCTACAGAGATTTCTCTGAGGCAGGAAATTGGTCTGCAATAAAAAATTTTAGGATTGAATGGTGTAAAGATTCAAAGAGAAAAGTCAACTATTTATTTTGAGAAAAAAAGAGTTTGAAAATAAGTGAAAAAAATAATTGGTGAGATGATAGCTAATACGTAAACAATGTGTATCTGGGTATTAGAATAAGTTTAAAACACTATTTTTCAAAAGTTAAGTCTGTACTTTCAACACGAATAGTTAATATAATCCCATCTTCTCAAAATTCCATCACCAGAAGGCTTTAGATTGAGATAAACGCATGAATTGCTACCCATCTAAATCCACAGGTCAAATCTTGAAGCCAGCGTATGGAAACTCCCTCCCCTGCCCTAATTTTTCAAGAGTATACTGGAATTTTTTTTTTTATTATTTCAGCATATTATGGGGGTACAGATTTTAAGGTTTCAATAAATGCCCATTTCCCCCCTCCCCCCACAAGTCTGAGTCTCCAGCATGACCATCCCCCAGATGGTGCACATCTCACTCATTATGTATGTATATGCCCTCCCCCTCCCCCCTCCCACCTGCCCAATACCCTATTACTGTAGTACCTATGTGACCACTTAGGTGCTGTTCAGTTAATACCAATTTGCTGGTGAGTATATGTGGTGATCTTTTTTTTTTTTTTTTAAATCACAGGACAATGGTTTCATAAAACAACCGTAGTCATCATTCTGCAGGAGGCTGTAAGGAGTGCATAGAGTGACCTGCTCACCGCCATTTCCTTGATGAGAGAAAGTGTGGGTGGGCGACCTGTACTCACTCATAGACTTGTATTCAAGAGACAGGTTGCCTTGTGCTTTGGCTGACAGTTAAAATGACTGGAAACAACGTTTGCCGAAGCGTCACCCCCATGCTCCCACTACCACAGTCACCATCGCTGTCACCGCCACTCACTGTCACCACCACCGCTGCCACCACGATTCCAAATGCTTTAGTTCTCACCATGAAACATCCAGATTACTGAGAAAATGTATTGGCAGAAATGAGATTTAGGTGAGTGTTTCAGAAGAAAACCAAAGATGAGAATTGGGTCACTTAATCATTTAATCCATAGAAAATCACAAAAAAATCTGTCCGTACCACCGTGGAATACAGAGGCAATCAGCATGGGTGAATATCATATCGATTTTGTATAAAGCATTTTATTACTAACAACTTGATGATACTGTGAGCCCTCTAGGATACTGTAACTATTAGAATTGCCATTTAAAATTTAAATTCATTAGGTTGCACGCCAGGCCTTATTTTGCCAAGAGAAACGAGGCAGTGCTCTAAGATTTATTTTTGCAGATGAATATTGACAGTGGTACTTGGAGTGTTTAATAAGGGAGAGCAGGATCCCATTGAATAAAGAATTAGCAAGTGTAAGGGGCTTTGTTTTGCCAATGTCACTGAGGTCCGTATTTTCTTAAATTGTTTTCCTTGAAGCCCTGGGGTGAACAGCCCAGAGGAAAGAGGACAAGCCTGTGGCACTCTGGATTTTCTGTCCCCATCACAACTGTCATCTGTTTTATACATTGGGTTCTTATAAGGTACCGTTTGCTTCTTTTTTTTTTTTTTATGGAGGAAAGGATCTCTGCTCCAAAAAAATAAATATGTAAGGTAGTCACTAATCTCCAATATGCCTTAGTGACTGCATGAAGAAGCACTTGAAAAACTGGTATCAGGAAGAGAGAACCAGTTTTTAATTTCTTCACCAGAGTGGGCATTTTCCAGTTCCCCTTTCTCAGAGTCAGTTTCCTAATGCAAATGGAGAAACAAAGAAAAGCAGAAGTAGAGAGGATTGCTTATTTGAGGGGAAAAAAAGCCTCATTAGGGTCCATGTCAGGCTTAATTGAGTAAGACCTCTTCAGTCATGGCTGCCATGACAATAAGCGGTCCCTATGCATCCGCAGTAGATTACATCATGGAGTTTTAAGAGTGCAATGGAACTGGAAGAGGTTTACCCACCAACCCATCACCAAAAGTAAAATTGATCAGTCCATCACCAGAAATAATTTCAGAGCAAAGATACTAGTATATGAACATTATTCGTAAGCTGGATAAAACCTTATCAAACAGGCAGCATATATTCATTGAATCAAATGAAATTGCTAATATTCAATGATTTTGACCTATAAAATGATCAATTTCATATGGTTCAACTGGATATGTCACAGGATTAGGAACAAGACAAAGCAATTCCAGCGTAACAACCAACCAAGTCACACACACACACACACAAAATTGGGAAGTACACCGGCAAATGGAAGCATTATTTTACCTAAAGTAAGTCCAAGTTTCCTTGCGCTAGAATTGATGACTAGGAATGAAAGCCATTACCGTATCACAAACTATTCTAACCACAGCTTATGCAGAAAATGCCCCCTGTGATACGGAAGTATATGTTGTTTCTCTCTGTAGAGAAAGCAGACCTGATGCCAAATGGCCAAATTACCTGAGAAGGCGTGATCAAGTTTAGAGTTGGAATCTCCAACGACAGTAACTTCAGTAACTCCAAAGGACCCAGTCTTAGCAGGGGTCGCGGGGATGGGGGTGCTGTTTTCCTTTGTGTCTGGGTAATGAGGTGCATTACCTTGTGGTAAAGTAGTCGAGCCTTCAGAAGGATTTTGACCTCTTCTTCCACCTCTGACAGGATTCCTGTCTGTGTGGAGGTGGAATCAATGATAAACCCACATTTGCAAGATTGCACCCACCCTGCGCTCGTATTCAGAACATGCCATTGCTGCAAAGGCTTTCCACTTATTATCCACAAACAAGGAGAAAAGGATGGTGAAGTTTGTCATACTGTTGAACAGAATCAATATTTTGCAATAGACACAAGCTGGGCGTCACTCAACAGAAGAGATTTTGGTGATCCTAATACCCAGAAGAGGCATGTGTTGTAACATCCATCTGGGTTACTAAAGTAAGGCCTATGCCACTACAACTGTCACCTTGAAGTCAATTCAGGTACTAGATAATCTTGAGCTCTTTCTCCATTGGATCCACCTTTGATGAAGTGGAGGAAACACACCATTGGATTCAAAGGTAAAATTATGCTGCGTGCAACTGGAATAGCAAACACAAGGTTTCAAAGACCTGAGGCCACTAATTTAATTATTATTTCCTTTTCCAGAAGGGAACTCCTTCTTAGTCACCAGTACCATGGAGCGGAAGTCCAGAGGACAAATAGCAAAATAACATTAAGGTAAGGCATATAGAGAGCAATATAATCAGACTTTTACACCAATTACAAATTATATATAAACAATCCATTATTTTTAAACCAAGTCACTAACTCTACAGCATGAGAAACCCAACCTTTAAGAATTACAGTTTTCACTTAGTATACAATATCTTCTAAGAGGTCTATAAAGCAGAAAAGTCACCAAAAGAGAACCATCACCAGACACACCTTTTGATCAAAAGTAACAGCATAACAGCAGCCAACTTAAGCACCTCCACCAAAGACACTGCAAAAGCACCCATAACTTATTGATTTTTATCAATAGCTGGAGCCAACCGGGCTTTGTAATCCTTACTGCTTGATGTTGGAGAAGTTGTTGTTGGATGGTCTTTATCTTCTTCCAAGCCTCCATGTGAGGTAGAGAAGCTCTGAGAATGACTCTGCTCTGTTTCAATAAGGGATGAATCCACCATTAATTTGAAGCCATGATATTAATCCTGTTACCTGCTAATGGGGAGGATATAGCTACAGCAGTGTCAGATGGGTAGGCACACAGGAAGACCAAGGTCTGTGTGCAACATTCTCCTCTGATAGACAGAAATATGCAGAAGAATTCTGTCCTGCCCCTAGTTGGCCACTAAGACCCTTATTTCTCAGTATAGTCAACAAAGGTAAAGTGGCAAAGTAAAGACTGAGCTAAAACTTTGTCTACCCTGGATCATCCTGGCCCAATTGGACTATTGTTCTCAGTCACTTAGGAAAACCAGAGAATATGGAGACAAAGAAAAAGGAATGTCCTAATTCCAGTATTCCCATCATTAATCAAGAGCACCTAACTGTGGGTGAAGAAGTGTAACTCTAGGTAAAATAAGCTCTATGATAGCCTACAGTGTACCTATCACCACAAAAGAGAAAGAAGCCCATCTAGAATGACCTGCTCAAGTAACTCAGATCAAATTTATACAAGGAAAAACTTAGCTCCCTTCTAAAGACTATTAAATTAAAGATACCATTTTAGTGTATTATTAGGTTTTTGATCTCATCTGTGGACGGGGATTCTCATCATTTCTCCAAGGAAACGCTTGCCTGGGCAAACACAGGGCCCTCAGTGACATATATCAATCTCAGGTTGAACCACTGCCCATATCCAAAATCACTTTGACTGTTTGAGTTCATTTCTTTTGTGTACTTCAAAGAAAGGGACTGACCTTTGAGTTGCAGGTGCAAGAACTTCATAAAGCACAATCATAAGCCATGTCCACCACCAAATAAATATTATAACCAGGAGAGAGACATTCACCAGATCCCAAACCCAATATTGGAACAAAAGCCAACAGTGACATAAAATGGAAATACGGGCCTATTTGCAAATCCTTTGATGCTTAACGCTGTGCTATTTACACTGCTGACAGTCAACACATGCTTGCTGATTTTTTCCTTTGTCTAAAGAGCTCCTATGAAGGACTTTGCCCATTACATGTAGCAAGCAGTGAAATAAGGCCCTCTTAATTCTTTTTTTTTTTAATTTCAGAATATTATGGGGGCACAATCGTTAAGGTTACATACATTCTCTTAATCCTTGATTTCTTTTATATTCTGCCAAGAATATGAAATTATGAATGACTTTGGGCTAATCTCTAGGATATCCCTGGACATGTAGTAGAAATTAAATGTACTAGAAGTTTATCATTGCTTCCTACCACTTGTTTAGTGATAGAAAGAGATATTAGCAAATGTTTCTTTTTTTATTTCCAGGACCCTACCTCCTTTGTTAATTGTCAACAACATGCCTTGCCACTTCTCCATGGGTGGATGTGATTTCCCTACTCTCTATGATTATCTAGCCCCCAAAATATCTTTTTATAACCATGCAAGCAATCGTACTCTTCTTCTGCCTTGACTAGAGAAAGGATGGGAATCGAAAGGAGATGGTCAGTTGAAATATAGAGGAACCACTGTCCTGGCTGTGGTCAGGTTTCACTGCTAAAACTACTTAGAGAAGGAAAAGTGAGTTGAATGGAGTCCCACATCCTTTTTTGTTTTTTTAAACATAAAGTCATTGAATCTGGGAGGCGCCAAGATTGAAGGCAGAATCAGGTTTAAAGAACCCCACAAGAAATGTAGGCAGTGAAGACAGATTTACACTCTGGGCTTAGCTGAGCCGCATAACACTAAATACACCGTTCACCACCACCAAGCTCTACATCTTGGCCAATGGGAGCAAGAGCTGAAGCAGGAACAAGGAATACAGGTCATTATTCTTACGCGTTGTCATTGAAAGAGGTCCTGTCCTGTCCAGGTCTTCCACCAAACCTGTGTTTGCATCTGCAGTAGGTTGAGGCGTTGTACTATGACTGGAGTCTGTATCTGAAGGAATTAAATCAATGTTATTGCTTGACTTCCTAAGCCACTACCTGAGAGTGGTTTATGGTCTATAGCTGAATTATTTTTGTATTCAAACCTGGATAAGAGGAAAGAAAGCACATACTGAATTATGTCTCCAGAATTGGGATACGTTACTGTTTCTTCAAAAGAGTACCACAAGAACTGGCTTTCCCTTAAGGGCTGAGTTATCTGAAAGCTATGACTTTTGTTTGTTTGTGGTGAGTCTGGAAGGACTCTACGTGAGCACATGATGGGACTCCCAAGCCTTGCAGAAAAACATCGCCTTTCTCAAACACACCTGCAATCTGACACGTGGAGAAAAGAGAAAGAGTCCTGGCTCAGACACGACTTTGTCACTTCCCCCTTATAAGTCATAAGGGCTTTCTTTTAATAGCTTTTCCCTCATTTAGTCCTTTTTTGCTTCACAAAAATCATCATCCAATACCACATAGGTGGAGGCCATGGAAAGTACACAGGGGCAAGAAATAAGAAGCAGGGGATGTCACTGAATTATTCTTCTCATAAACATGAGTATGAGGAGGTCTTTAGAATTTAACACGTACAGTGTTGACTGGTGCTGAAATTTCACTGATGTATTTATAAATGTTATTTTTTCATAGTTATCACAGATCTATTCTGCTGAAATACCAAGTCCTGAGTGAAATGGGGCCAAACAATGCATGAACATCATCAGTGTTGCTGGCTCTCCAATTCAGCCAAAGCCCATGCACACTGCTTTCTCTGGGGAGACTTCATCAGTTCCAGATGACTCCAGGGGGAGTGCTGGAACGCTGGGCACGCACATCTGCACTGCAGCCTTAACATGCTAAAAGAAAAGAATCAAGATCTTTTCCAGCCTGAGCAACATAGCAAGACCCTGTCTCTACAAAGAATAGAAAAATAGGCCAGGCATGGTGGTGTGCATCTGTAGTGCCAACTACTCAGGAGGTTAAGGCAAGAGGATCACTTGAGCCCAGGAGTTTGAGGTTGCTGTGAGCTATGATGATGCCACTGCTCTCTAGCATGGGCAAGAGGGTGAGACTCTGACTCAATTAAAAAAAAAAATAGATCTTTGTAGGACGAAAATGTGGCTGACTCTACTACTCCAGATTTCAAAAAAAATAGGAAAAGCCAGTTAACCCAGATCAAAACTCCAAATGGATATTCTCCCAGAAAAAAAAGAAGTCCTGCCTGCCTGCCTAATGATGGGTTCTAGACACTTGTGTTCTTCTTCCCGTTTATAAGTAGAATCCTTCAAGAGGTATCACACCATTCTACAGTTGAAGCCAATTGTACTGTCCTTGAATCTCTTTCTCTTCATCAATATGGAGTCTCAGTATTGATTCTTACATTCTTTTACTGGCTTGGTTTTCCCCCATGGATGTCCTCAGAGCCCCCAGGTGCCTTGTGCATACACAGGGATGCACATGCTGGGTGCATGTGGCACGTCAGTCACCTAACATAATGGCCCTGACCTAGCCGCTCAAACACATCTTCCTTTATACAAACAGATCCACTCACTTTGACATATTCATTCCTCACCTTTTCTTCATTCATGCTTCTCCTTACATGAATCTCCTTCCTAGAAGAACTTCCACCCACTTCCTTTCTCTGACTATCCAGGATGTTTCCCCCCATTTTTCAAAAACCAGATCCAATCACATTTCTCTGATGTTCTTGGTGGGCGTGGGAGGAGGGTTCTCTGAATTTTTTTAGCATTTATTGTTGGCAACATTCATTTCACATCTATTACTTACTGCCTCACATTGTTAGGTATATTTTGATGTTAAATGTTTTCTTTTGCCAACCCTCCTGCTAAATTCTTCACTTTCCGCTCGGGGCTTCCTATTCAGATGAACATGCATATCATTTTGACCAAGAAAACTAATTTTTGAAGAAACCTCCAGTCCCTTAGTAAAGTAGATAGGTCTAAAACCAAGGGCATATTTCTAGAACAATAGTCATTTGGTAGATATCAAAAACATGATATATATATAAAAAGTTCAGAGGCTATTACCCTTCCTTCTTTCTGTGTGATGACCATGTCCCATTGGATGTGAGATTGGGTCGAGGAAATCAGTCCAGGAGCTGTCCTGTTGGCTCTGTGTTGTCATTCTTTGACTTGGATGGTTGGTGTAGGCTGAGGCTGTTGTGACCATGCAGTTCAAGCAATTGTCAAAGTGTTAATGGACACTTGCCCAGGGATGCAATGATTTTTTAAAAAACATCTTATTCTCTAGACAAGATCATGAAACCATCTTCCTGGTATAGAGTGCAAGGAAGTTTCATAAATGCAGAATGTTTTAGCAGGTTTGGGTTCATTCATGCTCATTTTCTTAGCAATCAGCATGTGAACTGGAGGACGAAAGCATGAACAACTTCTGCAGTGGATAGAGGATGAGTTCCAGACATCAAGGGAAGATGAAGGAAAAGTAGTTCTTGACTCATGCCATGCTGCTGCAGTCCCTAAGGGCGAAGGTATAAGAGCCCAAGCACATGATGTCATTCTGAGACAACCACATTCCAGCAAAATGCACATGAGGCTGGTAGTGATCTCAGGAAAAAAATCAGGTAGCAGCTTCTCATGTGATAAACAAGAAAGTCAACGCCATTCATCTCAGAAGCATGAATGGAATCCGTTAGAAGCATCACCTTATAACAATGAGATCCATAGCATAAATGACATGTAAAAATGCAGCACACTGCCTCATTCTGAGCCAATGGAGAAGGATAGGTAAGAAAAGATTACAATAGTATCCCCTTAGCAACAGTAACAACACACAGCCAGTCACTGAATCCACTGCTCTGCCAGTGATTCATTATGAAGTTGCCATGCACTGTAAGGACAATATGCATTATATTCTATATTGCAAATGGAAACATGGAAATATTTCTCACTGATGCCAATTGAGAATGTGTAATCCACATTCTTTACAAGGCAAGGATGTATTTCAAAACTTATGTCACACAGAGAAAAGCATCATGCAAGGAGTTTGGCAAGAGTGAAGTCTAATTTCCACAGTCCCACAGTTCAAGAGTACAGAAGGTGTCTCTTTGTAAATATAAGAAAAACACATTATACACTCAAGGAGAAATTACCAAACAGACATGATCAAAAGGCCAAATGACATCAGATAGGTGTCATTTTTCTCATAACATCTGGCTCCCTTTCTTGAAACACTGGGGTTCTGGAAAAATGCTTTCTCGCAAGCCAGTGTTTCATAGAACCATATTGTAAAGTCTGGACCCATATCATAGAGTAGATTGTTGAACAAAACAAAAGGGAATATTTTAGAAGATCCAGGTCTCCGCTACAGCCTCACTAGGGAACACCCAAAGCCAGATCTGAAAGTGATTTGTTAGGGGCATGTGAGGTTTGGCTCAGTGTTAACTGCAACATGATTTATTAAGGAACCTAATGCCGTGTGACAATTCCTTCAGTGTCCTTTTGTCAGTGTCCTCCATGCCCAACATTTAACCCAAAAGGAAGTTCCCACCCAAGTTTGCTCGGGAAGCCATCCATTACTAGCTGTCCCTACTGCTGGACGAGAGTCTTCTCTTGGCGTTTGGGGATACTCCCCATGCCACCTGTTGCCAAACTCTCTTCTCTCCAGGTAGCTGTTTCGTCAGTTGTACTACTAGGAGTCGCCTGGACTGTGAGAAGAAGGTCAGTTGTGAGCCGTGATTGCCTAAGTTCCTCCCCAGTAGCTGTTACTTATCTTCCTACTTTAAGGGTGAGAAGGCAGAAAAAGAAGGGGAGAGAAGGCAGAGAAAGAAGGCAACAAGGAGATAGGCCACTGATAATCGGAAATGGATATTAGAAATTAAATGGACCAATCCTTTAGTTTTTCATATATGAAAACAGAGGCCCAAAGAGCATTTGACTTGCTTAAAATCACATAGTCAAATTGGTATAAAGTTAGGCACTAGATCACAGCCTATGAATTCCCGGTATTATTCGCATTTTACTGTAGCCTCTGGCTTCACGTATCCTGTCTGAGAGAGCTATCTGTTCAAGGAATAACCTCTTTGCTCCAGTTAGTTTGGGGAAGGAATATATTGTATAATGACCCATGACAAGATTAGCACAGAAGGGGCCTTCTCAAACGGTGGTGACATAACCCATGATCACACACACTGGCAATGCACCAGCAGTGGATGTGCCCAGCGTGAAGACGTTGGGATGGCTGGGATGCCACTCCACTGACACGTCACGTGGTTATGTCCTCATGGCATCGAAAATTGCTAAAATCCGAAAACCTACCTAACAGGTACAATGAACACTATTCGGGCGATGGGCACATTTAAAGTTCTGACTCAAGCAATCCAAAAGCTTTCCGTGTAACAAAAACATCTGTGCCCCCAAATACAATTGCTAAAGTCACTTTTTTACAAAATTAACTTAGTGGAAGGAAAACTATTCTAGCCAATTTGGGGCATTATATAAACAATAGCAATGTGTGGCAGACTTAAAATGTCAACTATTGTTTTAAAAAGGACAAAATGAACCGAACAAAATTCCACCAGCGTGATGACTTCAGGAGAAGCCAGAGAGCCACGGACATTTTCATCTAAAGCAACTCACAGCAAATTTTTAGTTCATCAAGAAAATGAGAGCCTGTAAACTTGCCAACTTGTAAAATTGGATGTATTTCATTATCTTAGAAAATGATACATGTGAATTGATGACAGCAAAGACATTTAAAATATAAAACTTTCTGTCTTCATTTTATGGGTACATTGGCCAAACCATTCCTGGGGCTGTTTATCCAGAGGGAGAAAAAAAAGGTCAAAATCTTAAGTTTTACCTCCTACTGACTAAATCACTACCTCCTGACAAAAAAATTAAGTTAGAAAAACCACCGAATGTAGTAATTATGAAAAAGGAAAATTCTACCCAAACATCGTCTGCCATGTTACTCAAAGTTTAAATAAAAGAAATAAAGAAGAGTACATGTGTGTGCAGAGAAGAACTCTATTTCCTTCTATCACTACTTTTATAAACATAATGACTTTTTGAGTGTCCAGCAACCCCCTATTGTTTTCAGCGTAGATAGGAATGGGTTAGCAGAACATAGGAATTCCATTGTGAAAGATGAAAGTTGATTCCCTTCTAGAAGTTGTAATGTTCATTTGATAGAGCCCAATCAGAATCCCTTTAAGTTTTGCAACTAAGAGAATTGCCGCAGTTGCTGCCTTCTCTTTGTCAAGTCCCATTAAGTCTGATTTTTCAACTACCCCCTAGCATTGATAGCCCTCACCTACCACTTTTTGACAACAGGCTCATTAGTTCTAAGTTTCCGAAGTAGCTTTCTGCTTTGTAAGTACAAACTGTCTAAATATCTCTAAGATATACTGTTAGGCCCCAACGGGAACTGGTACAGAATCATATTCCAAAGAGATTTCTGTTTCCTCTCTATTTCCTTTTCTTATTAGAAGACTTCTCTGTTGACTCAAGCCCATAATCCTTACTCATACATCAAATCCACTGGGGCAAGTGACAGGAGGTAAAGCCCGTTGGATATGTTCGGTACCGTGCCCACGACTTAGGAACCCACATCCGAGCCGATGTCTGAAAACTTTTCTTTTGTTCTCCGAAGACATCTCTCAAACCATACATTCCTAAACCTCTTTGGTTTCTAAGGGGCCGCTTTCTCTTTAGGCATTTTCAAGGCTGTGAAAATGATAGTTGATCCATTGTTTTAAAGAAATTTGGATGCAAGCTGTTATCCAAAATAAATACTTCTTCGATTACAAATAAGATAGGCCTCTCTGAGTGGCAGAGAAGAAAGAAGAGCACATATTTCTTACTGGGGGGGCAACGAGTGAGTTTATCCTAAGAATCCACTGATGACACTTGAGATTGTTTCAGAAAGCCAGAGATGTTTGTAAAACAGTAGGAATAATAGTGACAGCATCATAGTGAGAGCCTTGCCCAAGTTACCCTGGGCTTAAAAATAGAAAAGAGCAGTTGTAGAATCAAATATAGACTATATAAGCTATCAATTTTCCTCCAGAGAGTACAAGGAATGCCCTTCTACAATACAGTGAGGAACAGAATGTGAAAAAGAAACTATATTCATTAAAGATCTTCACAGAACATAAGGATCCCAAAGATCACTTCACTTGTCAAGCTTTCTTTCCAGATTCCACTACTAAGCACCAAATGAATACACTCTTCACCACACACTTCCATAAACACACACAAATCACCCAAATAGAATCTCCAGGAACCTTTAACACAAAAACTGGATCTCAGATCTACTTCTCAAATATTTTTGGCCTTTGGGCAACCTAAGAAGTTAGCATTTTTCTTCCAATTTCTAAAATCTATGTGCAGATTTGGCAGCTTTTCAGGATCTGGGCATAAAAGAAATTGCCAAGTGGAAATAGAAGATGTGGCCAGTGTCTAAACAAAGTCTTCCCTGTCTCTGGAATGTCTTCGCTAACTCAGCTAGACCAGAGCTGCCGACCGCCATCCTTCTTACTTGTGCTTGCAGAATGCGAGGTCTCCTCTTCATCGTGGTGCTCGCGGTGAACGAGAGGAGGGTGTGGTTCCTGGGTCCAGTTTTCTCCATGAGCATTGGTGCCACTTGTGTCTACATGTACTGTGATGGTGGTTAAATACACTGTGATTTGTTATCAACCAACTTTTAATGACTCTGTTCTTCCATTAAAGCACCTGCTATGTAACAGCTCTATGCCTAAGTAATACCTCTAAGCAACTACTTTCAATAATTTTGAGTGACTTCATTAGTCTCTCCCAAGAGAAAATCAATGGGCATGGAATTTCTTTGTGATTACTTGTTATTCCACTATAACCACTTTGTCAAGAGCAGCACCATAAATCATTCAAATATATTCATTTTTATAACAAAGCAACATAAAATACCCTGTGCTCAGATGGTATGATTGATAAATGATTCCTAAAGGGAATTGAGTACCCTTATGAAAGTTGACTAAGAATTTGTTGATGAGAGTTAACTAAATTTCCCACTGTGTCCCCATCATTGACCTTTGCAGCATCATAAACTTTGAAGGGAAAAAAAAATCTTTAATTAAATATGTATAACGCATTACCAGTCATCCTTGTCGTTGTCTGAAGTAGTACTTCTGGATTTGAATGGCTTGGGGTCCATTGGGTCCAATCCTGGTTCTGTTTTGTGTGGTCAAAAACCCGTGGTGTAGTTGAAACTGTGATAATGATGATCGAAGCAATTAGGAAAATGTTATTTCTTGAGCCTTCACCACTTGTTTTGTGCATTTCTCCCTTCTGCAGTCTATGCAATGAATCATCTATACCAGGTTGTATAGATGGATGTGTGGAAATGGGGGGAAAGCAGAGAGGGCCTTCAGCTTAATTCAGCCACTTGGTAAGCATCTCAGTGTCCTCTGCATTCTGTCATACATTGGGGTTCAGAACATGAGATCTTCCAGAGAAATCAGCCAAAGAAACTGCAGCAGCAGGAAGAACAGCTTTGGAAATACCAGCCCTCCACCGAAGATAACCAAAGACGTCAGAGTTTTGCCCATCCATGCAGTCTGTACTGGAAAGCCCAAGGATTTTGTGTCACAACTGCTACCTGTGGCTCCTCAGGCTGGAGCAGCAGATAACTGAAAGTTATGCAATGATGATCATTTTATTCTGTTAGTAATTTTGGTGGAGAAAGAAACACCTGAGCAGCCAGAGCTTTCCTATAAATGACTCCAAGAATGAATGAATAGCTACCTAGACCGGCCATATGGCTTAGCTATACATTTCTGAACATTTATCAAACACTTATGTATTCTCATCAAATACATGAGCAAGTCATTCATAGCCAATGAAAGAAAAACAAGACGCAAACATTCAGTAGAAAAAGGCCACAGGTAACCAGCCACCATCACAGAAGCACCAGTGCCCTGATATTGTCATCAATATGTTGGGGCTAGAATGGGAGATGCACCAGATAGAAGGATCATGATAAAATCAGAATCAATGTCTTTAGTGAAAAAGGTTATTTGCGAATTCATCCTAATTCTTTCAAACTTTATTTTGATGCCCAAATAATACAAAATTCTTTCTAGAACTGTAATACTATCAGATCTATTTCACAAGTTATAAAAATCACATTTAAAACCATTAACCACATTCTCAGTAAGCATGAAAAAGTGGCAGTTATCATACCCGTCAGGAGAAAGAGAGCATCCTGTTGAATTATGTGCACAGGTGCTAAGTAGAAAAGTAAACAAATAGAAAGATATGCCATGGAGATTAAAAAAATACCATAGGAAGTTCTTCCCTGTAGCCTGACCATACAACTTGCAGGTTGATCTGTTTGGGTTGCCGCCCAAGGAAGTTTAATTTCTCAAGTATTAAGACATCTTTAGTAAACAGCCACCTGCAGGGCTGGGCCACACAATAGTAAAACTCTAGTGTTTTTGGTTATTTGTGTTTTTTTTCCTGAAGTTACTAAAAAGAGTTTCCTTTTTTCCATAGACTAAGCTCTGCAGAGGTATCAGGTCTAAAAAATACAGCGCTTAAAGGTTTGCGTATCAGAATCTAGTTCATCTCTATTATTTGTTGTAACAATGTCATATACTGAGATGCCTTCGAGGCCTAAGGTTGTTTTTTTCTGGACTCCTCCCTCCCTGGGTACTGTCCATTTGAGGATGACTCTCTCAGGTTTTAACGGGATGGATAGAACTCAGTGACCTGCGTTGATGGAGTCCAGTTCAGGACTCTCAGCTCTGTTACAGCTACGTGCAGAAAACTCAGGCATCTGGCAGAATATTAGACAAAGCTTTGCATGTTTTTTAAATTTTTAAGGACATTTTCAGGTCAGTTTCCATCTCGTTCTCAAAAAGGTTTATAACTGTCACAAATATGAGTACTGTTATGTACAAATAGTGGTTTTACTATTTGCTTTTAATAATTGGCACTGTCTCATTCAAGTTAAAGCTGAACTGACATTTGCCTTTCCCTTCAATGTCCTTCTGTTATATTGGTGTTCAGCTCATTTGTTAAGACTCTGGGTTTGTTCTTTTGACCTCAACCAGGTTTTCATGGCCTAAGACAATTCTTGAGTTCTAGAGCCCATCTTTTAGGGCTTTCTAGAGCCTTCAATTTAGGATCTTCTACAACTTTTAATTAATACCCTCCTAATCACATTCTCCAAGTCTATTATTCCAACAGAGCATGAGTGCTTTGAAGGCAAAGGTTCTTGTTTTTTCCTCTTTGTGTTACCTGCATTTAACATAGTAGGTACACAATGAATATCTGTTGTAATGTTTTAACAAGTCCCTTCTGTGATAAAGCTTGATAATTCAAAGAAAATCTGTAGCAGAAAGCCTCATAGATAAAACAGGAAGAACATGAGGCATTAGAAATTTTATAAGAGATCTTTTTCCGATTTCTTTTCTAAATATATTGTGGCTTCCATTCAAAATATTCTATTTCTTCCTTCCCAATCTCATCAAGGCATAACTAAGGTATGATCATAGGTTCACTCATTTTTCACATTAACTATTTCCCAAGAGAGATGCTATTTGGTATCACTCAGGTAAATCAGTCAGCTTTGGATAAATGGTTCTACCATAATTGATTATTCTTACTGGTACTGGAGATAAAATCTTCATCATCATCAATGCCTGATCCAGAAAAACTGACGTGTTTGTCTCTTTCATCTTCATTTTCTTCATTTGGCTCCCAGCCTGTTGAGATGGTATTTGAATCCGTACCTGTTGTGGTGACTTGCATTAGTGGTTGAGCCGAATGCCAAGCAACCCACTTGCAAAGGAAGGAAATCAGGCACAGAAGGTACAATGGGTTTCCCACAATTTTAAAAGGAAAGTGAGAAAGTTGCCTTGTATACCCCAAATTCTTATGCCCTGGCTCTGAAGCTAATATATAGATCTCAAAACAATTGGCTATGATCTTTACAACTGAACATTCTCTTTAAGGAATTTGAAAGAGTAAATACAGACATAACCCCACCAAAGAATTTTTTAAAAGCCAATGAAAACTCCCTCATGCTTTCAGATGCGTTTATTAACTCATTAAGCATGTATCATTAAAGCTAGGACACCAAGAATAGAATGGAAAAATTTCATGTGCCTATTTTCTTTGTCAAGACACCTTTAGAAAAACCTTAGAATGTAAACTCATTTCAGTCATTTCTAAAATCCCAGTTGTGTTCACAATTTGCTGGTTCATTTTTTATCTTCTCTAGCATGAGATCATTGTAACTCTACATGCAAATGGAAGCTATACTACAGTTCCCAACAATACCTTAGCACAGAGCAAAAAAAGTTAAGTCAATTAGCAGATAAATAATTCCTGGCATTTATTAACTAATCAAAAGGTTAACTAATGCAGATTGTAGTTGAGGTTTTGAGAAATTTTCACTTTTTTCTTTTTGATGCAATATAGAAAAGGAGATAGAAACCTTCCACTTCTTCTCAATGGTTATTCTAGAAGATGTCCATTTACTAATAAAAAAGAGGTTTTCTACGTTTTGAGTGAGATTCAGGCTATCTTAGGGAATGACCATTTGTCTTTTCATACTATTAGTGTCTACCCCCAAAACAGTTCCATTGATGAAGATTTTTCTAAATTTTGTCAGATCTATCTATGCTATTTTATTTTTTCATGAAAAGTCAAAAAATTTTTGTGACTTTGGCAATTTTAGGATGTAAGTGAGTAATCTTTCAGAATCACAATTCTGTTCTGTCATCAAAAGAGATACCTGATCTCTCTTCACAGTGTCTATATTAGCCTCTTTCTGGGATATAATAATCCTATAGAGTAGAAAGAAGAAATCTGCTTATTAGCACTGTAAAATCAAACATATAGATCCCAGAGCTCATGAGACCTCTTAAGTCACTGTGAACATTTGTGAGAACAGAATTGACTTTCGGCTATAACAACATCAATTTTCATTGATGGGTCAGTGAAAATTATTAATGATTATCAAGGAAACAGACGATGTGAGATAATCGTAACTTTACCAGCCATTTGTGTTGTTGAGTGAAGAGAATCCTCAGACCATGATGGATAAAGCCACCATGTAAACCAGTCCTGGGGTTCTTGCCTCTGGGTTGCTGTGTCAGGAGTTGTAGCACTAGTGCTCATCAAAGCTGTGGTAACCATGATTAAATTGATTGTTGAGACATTAATTAATTGTCAATTCCTAAGAAAATAGCACTGTATATGTGCTCCCTCTTTTGCTTCTCAAAAGAGTCATCTATATTTGATATAGATGATGTATGGAAAGAAAGGGAAAAAGCGAAGAAATTCCATGTCTTTCAAAGGCCCAAACTGGACTTCATAGAATTTCAGAGATGGAAGGACCTTAAATATCATCTGGTTCATGTTCCTCATCTTAAAAATGAAAAATTTGTACTAGACAGAGCTTCTGGCCTATCTGAAATCATAAGGCCAATTAGCAAAAAAGGTCTCACAGAGGGCATGAAAGCTGTTTCTGAATTTTGAAATTCTATATGTAAAAGAGGGTTAAATTTTTGCTCTCTGGATTCATAAGGCCGAACTAGGGCGATGGATGTAATAACCTGAACTATGCAACAATGAACTTCTTCATATAGTATTATTAATACGTTTCCCACCATCAGAAAGATCACTTGGCAGGAAAGTTGTGTAAGAGATTAAATGATTAGAAGTGTTGACTGAATCAGACCATTTAACATCCTCTCCAAATCTGAGAGTTTATGATTCTAAAACCCAGCTCTTCAGCATCCTAGCTCCTTAATCTTCTCCACAATCTATCTTGAGCAACCAATATCATTCTCCAAGAATTGGGGATATGATATTTCTGCCAGCAATCACAGACATTTAATTCCAGCCGTCCAAAACACAGGGAAGAATGACATAGAAGTAGAAGATTGAAAATGAGACCTTTCCACTTTTCTCCATTTAGAGTCCAAAACCTCTACCAATCTTGCCCAAGGTCACCTCTTATATAAACACTATATTTTGAAAAGCAGTACAGATATTTTGAGTCCCATTTTTTGAAAATAGGATAATCAAACAGGAAAGACAGAGATGAAGTGACCCAATGATCCTACCAATAAGACCAGAAGCAAGAGTCTTTGATTTGAAAACTTCCAAAGACTGCCATTTCTGCAATTGTAATGTGCATCAGAGAATATTAGATAATAGTAGACAAAAAACTAAGAACAAGTTTTAGCAGAGATACTGAAACCATCATTAAATCCCCAAACACAAAAAGTAAGGTAAGTTAGACTTCTTTTTCCAGCTATCAAGAAAGCCCAGAAATGACCCAAGATGAAACACTGCCAAGAAGACCTTTTCCTTTACACTGTTTGTCCTACAAAGATAAACATCGTAAACATTGCAAAATAGCATTTTCATTATACCGCAATCTCTCTCACCCCCTCCCCACCCCAGCATGATCTTAATCACTGTGACATGAAAAGCATAACATAACACCAGCACCGTTTTCCTTAGTTGATTATTTATAGAAATAAGGGATATAATCTATCCAATGTCTTCTAAGCTAAACAAATATAAAGAACCAATTGTCCATTTTTATTACTCCCCTCTGCCTAGTTATATTGGAATACATTTATTACCTCCATCAATGAAAGTTAATAAATGAAGATATGACTGTAATCTCCCATTTTTATAGATTTTGAATCTTTTCCCCCAAAGCTCTCATATCAAAACACTTTGCAGGGATTTAGAGCTAATAGCCAAACATCCAGGTAGCTTATTAGAGGCCTAGATTCTATTGTAGAGCAACAGGTCATTTCCTAACTTTACACTTGAGGTTTTAAGTGTCCAAAAAAGTACTCAGGGACTACACTTTAATAATAGAAGGAAACCAGCATTTCCTTCAATTATTATTGACTGTGATAATTAGGTCGGCTGAGAGTAGGAGCCTGCATTTTCTGGTAGGCTTCTTTCTAGAGGACATTTTCTGAATGAATCAGGTAGTCAATCCATTCATAGTTTTTCATAGTTTCATTCATTCATTCAAAATATTCATTCAGGTTTTTCTTCCTCTGAAGGAAAAATAACTCTGGTTTTGTGAACACATTGCCAAAAGGAAAACAAATAGGGCATGGGAATATTCAGTCATATCCACAGATCCACAAGGCTCTTTGATAAATGAAATGGTACCAGACCCTACTCTCACTCAAGATGGCGAAGGAGGATCAGTAGGGAACTTTGGCATGATAATGAATATTCTTTTCATTAATGCCAAAAGACCTGGCATTCAGGACAGCTGACCAGCAAAAGATTTAACCATTTACCTGTTGTTGCTGTTGTTGTGAGATCCTGAGTCTTAGGCTGGAAATTACCAAACCAGGACCACATCCAATTATTGTGCTCCTGAGCTGCTGCGTGGCTGTTTGAGTGCACAGTTGAAGTAACTGGATCAATTATGAAAATACCATTTAGTGAGGTTCCCTCTAAAAAAAACCTTTACTTTCAGTTCTATTTATATATGTTGTCTGTATCTATTATTGAATGAAAATTAGAAAAAAAAAATCTGGGCCTGTTTTCATCTTTCTAGCCTCCTAAAGTCTCCCGGAATGTTAGAACAACATCAGAAATGCAAATTCGGTGTGGATATCAATTCAATGTTACTCATTCTTCAAACTGAACCCCCCTCCCGAATTCACGATTTCAGCAAAATCAAGCAGCAATTTAATAACCTGCAATGGAAAGAGATTTTCTGTTTACTTGATTGGGTTGGATTTATAAACTGGAAGTCTTCAAAGCAACATTTCAGAGGTTGCTTTTGTTCATCTTTGGGGTTGCTTGCCTGTATCTTTCCCATCTGTCTAGCATTGTACCCTGGAAGCTTGTGATGACAACTGGCATTTCAAAGCTCCACTCACAGTGATCAACAAGTCAAACTTTATACTTGAGCATGAACTTTGCAAAGGGTGTGTGTTCAAAGTGTTGAAATTAGATAAAGCTTTCTCAAGCATCCATCCATCACTTCTGCCACTTTGGACTCTAATTCAGTATATGTTTTTGGAAAAAGAAAACAACCCAAACTGCCAAAGTTAAAGAAATTCTGGACTCTTCTCAAATTAGAGAAAGGATAATCAGTAACATTTTGCAATTGGAAATCTCTCATTGGACTCTCAAGTTTGACTTGAGTCCAGAATGTTCTCCTACTGAAGCAGAATGGCAAAAATCATCGAGATAAATATCTAAGCCAATTGAGATTTTTTAAAAAAACATCTTAAGTCATATATTCCCTTGCAAATCTGACATAAGTTATGGCTTCTCTTCTCAAAAAAAAAATGACCCTATGTATGCATATTCTCAACATTTTGCATATAATTCAGGTGGCTCTTGAATACTTTATAGTGTATCATTGAACCTACTGAAAGTCTATAAACCCTAGGTTAAAAACTTTGACTCTATGTATACCAAATGCCAATGACTGGCACAATCCGTTATGCGCTAGGAAGAACACGTTAGGTCAGAACACAGAGTTGAGCGACAGGAGCCAAGTTCACCCATGATGCTCCCAGATGAACCTGAGCAGTCCCTAGAAGACCCAGAACCCCCCTGCAATTCTCACTCCAGAAACTTCATTAGAGAAGCAAACTTCCCACCACCCTTACCCCAGACTACACCAGGAAAAAACAGTACAAGAGGAAATAAACCCACATGACAAGATATACATAGGCGTTATTTCTGTCTTCCTGAAAGAAGTTGTATGAGAGGGGAAAATTGAGACAGCTACTGCTCAGCCAGCAGAGTTTCCAAGCTTCCCCACCCAAGTAGGCCATACCAGACCAAAAAAAAAAAAAAATACATATTTCTTTGACACCCAGAAGATAAGGAAATAGAGTGTTCCAAGGCGGGAGTCCGCCTCCTGAATTAGTTTAGGTTTCTCTATTCCAGAGAGTTGCAGATCACCAATAGGAAGAGGCTGATGACACGCCTCCAAGGAGGGCTCTTCCAAAAATAACACAATAAACAGCTGGAAGTCCAAGCTACCCAGATGGTTGTTCTTATTAGCCTTCCCTATTGCCACCCACTAAGGACCCTTAAGGAAGGAATGAGCCAGCTAAGCCAAAGGCAGCTTCTTCTGTGCACTCAGCCAGCCCCCTGTTGACCTCCGCCCTTTTGCAATCACTCCCTGTCACTCCCTCTCACCCTGTCCCAGCTCTCAGTACAACAGCGATAAGGTTTTGGGAATCTCCTCATTGGACTCTGAAAACACGATTCTATTTAGGAATCTTATCAGCACTAACTTTTCCTGGCATGCCATGTACTGCATTCCAGTTTCCACCTGGTTGGTTTCTTTGATGCCCTTCTTTGCATGAATTGATCTCCTTGGAGTTGCCATTGGCCTTCATGGATCCTACAGTACTTCAGTGACTCTCAAGTTAGCCCTGGACTCATCTCGTAGACAACTTAGCCTCTCTCTTCTTTAACTGCTGAAAGAAACTCAGCTAACTGCTCTGGAAGAAGGAAAGTACAATGCTTTTCTCAAGCCAAATCCTGAGCTGTATTTTATTAATAGTGAAGTCTCATAGCTCTTCTTTTCCTTGATTTCTGAACGAGTACATTGTCTCCATGAAGGTAGGTCCAACTCTGAGTTCCCAGTAACTACAGCAGTGTCTGGCCCAGAGGGGAACTCAAATACTGGCTGAATGAATAACTATCCCACTAATCCTTCCTTTTTGTCAGCATTACTTTCTAAGTGTTTACCACCAGATCCCAAGCATTCCAATAGGCCTGATACATGGTAGGTCCTCAAAATAGATTTGTCGACTAACTAACTTAGGCAGGAAAGATGCAGTCCTTAAGAGATGTGCTATGGATGCTAATAAAACGTGCTAATTGCCTTTTCTAAAATGCATATGAAATACTATTTTATATAGGCTGTTAGTGGCTTGGATGTTAACTTAATCTAGTCCTAACAAGTTATGTTTTGTCAAGATATTCTTCTTTGGTGGGAAATGGTACTTTAGGGCAGACCTGTTCTGCTTCCTGCTGAGACCACTAATTATCGTGTTTGCCAACATTTGGCGAAACTGCATGCCCTAATGGTAAACACCTTCAACACAGTTGCTTGAAGAAGGCCAGGGACTCAAGAGGCAGCCAGTCGCCCGCTGCACTGCCTCAGCAAGGGTTGCCCATGGAGCTACAAACAACAGGGTGATGTCATCTCGAGAGAGCCAATAACCCAGAAAAGCATGGGCAGTTTGAAAATACTTGCTTTTCAAAATGCTGCAAAGAATCTGCAGGGAATTGTGGGAACCCCAAGCCTATTTCATATCACCCCCTCCCCTCAGCCAGCTACTAACAGCAATTTAAAACACCGTTGAGCAAGTAACGTTAAATTGAATCAGAGTGCTGTGGGCGTTTCCCTGGCTTCTGGGTGACAAGGAACAGGAAGGAGTCCTGTCTTGCATGTTCACAAGCCAGTACATTTCTGCCACTGCGCGGAGCCCAGAGTTCCGCCCCTCCGGAGCTGCAGCCAGGAAGAGAGAAACGCCACACCATACTAGGAAAACTGCTGGAGATTGCAGATGCCCTTTTTGAGTCGGACTAATCCTTCACAGAAGGAACACAGCCAATCTGGAAACCTGTTTTAAAACAAACCACAGGGGGAAAGCGAAGAGGGAAGCAAAGAAGGAGATGTAAACGCTGCCCAGCCAGCTGAAGCACGGGGCACAAAATCCCAGAGAAACGTAACGCCGCGTTTGCTCAGTTCCACTCTCGCCACCCCAGTGACGAATCACCCCCACACACCAAGTGAGCACTCAGAACTCGCACGAGTAGGCTGGGATATAAAGCTCTTAAGCTGATTCAATTTGATTATAAAACTCCTCCAGATAAGCTTCCTTGAACCAAAAAACAAAGGAGATATTTAGTAAGTCATGGTCGATGAATGTGACTGACTGTCACACAATCAATAACATGAGTATGAATCAGGTTAAAACATAAAAAACACAAAGTTAGGTGAAAAAAGGTGCCAACGGAATGGAATGCATACTCTGTGATCCCAACTTCATTTAAAGAATCTTATGCGTGGGGGCATAAGAACAAGAAGGAAACGTGCAAAAATAAAAATAGTTTTTGCATCAGGCTTGAATTATCATCCTGTATGCCCAGGGACAAGAGACTAGGGGGAGCCTCTTCTAAAAAACTTCCAATGTGGCACTTCTTATCCCAAGGTAAGAAAAATAGAGTTCTGGATGGGAAAAAAAAATGTAGACAGTAGTAGTCAATGTGTGCAGAGCACTGACAGCCGCCACAGCCCGCCTCCCCACCTGTCACCTGCATCTAGATGTCCAGAGACAGGAGAAAATCAATGCGTGAGTGGGTAACACTCAAGAAGAGCAGAGATATTTTGCCAAGAAATTGCTATTGGAAAGCACAACGATTCATTCTCCTTACTGGTAGCAGGGGTACTCTCTGTGTTGTCGAAGATGGAGGGACCATCCTGGTCTGGGGTCGGGTAGGCAGTTGGAAGGTGGGTGTGGAAGATGCTGTAACCTCCTGACGTGCTCCTCTCACCAGGGGACCCACTGCTGATGTCGTCATCGGGAGAGTTGCTGGGGTTGATGTCTTCGGGGTTCGTTCTGTATTCCCCTTTCTTGGTGTAGCGAGTACCATCACGGTTGACAATAGCTGGGAGAGAGAGAAGGCGTCTTCAGAACCTCATGGCTGATATTTTGAGCATGGGAAAGACGGCAGATTAGCATATACGGTAGTGACTTACTTCAAAGCTATTTTCTTTTGTTCTGAGAAAAACAACACCTAGTGGTGGGAGAGACTGGCTGATCCCCTAAGAAAGTTCCCCATGCCCTGGAAAGGGGGAGGGAAAAGAGGAAGCTCTGGGGAGTCCTCGCGTTTGAATCCCAGCTTCCTATAGCCCTAGACAAGGTAAACTCTCAGAGCTTCAGGTTCCTCATTCATAAAACGGGGACAGTATAGTACTACTTTCTGGATGGGGGCCGTTATGAACATTATGAGATACACTGTAAGTAAATTGCTCAACACAGCATTCAAAATAGAGTAGATGTTCAGTGAATGAGCTAGACGTTCAGCAGCTAGATGTTAAGAACATTATTTAATTTTTCTTACATTTAAATGTATTATTGAGGTTGCCTTCTCTTCATGACAAGTGATGTTGGTGTTTTCCCTGCACAGTTTCTTTTTATAAATAAATGTATTTTAGATAGAAAAGAATGGGTCAAGTAAATGGAAAATATCAAGCTGTGTACATGATATGTCAAAAAAAAGGTGAAAGTGGTTTTCAAATGACTGAAGTTTGAGGAACATTAGAGTAAACCAGGGAGCAATTTTAAGCCATTGCAGGAAAAGGGGAAGGGACGCTGAATCACAGCCAACCGTCCCTAGCCTTAGGGAAATGACTCATATTCTATTCAAATATAAACCATACAGAACACACCTGATCCTTTTCCCAAGAATGAGAAAACTCAATCAAGATTAGAAGAGATACGTACTTATAGTAATTACTCCCTCAAAGGCATTGGGCAGGTCTGTGACTGACGAACAATCTTCTTCTCCCTCCGGAGCTACGGGGTTGGAAAAAAAAAAAACATGAGACCTCTTAAAAAATACGAGCAAAATCCATCTCCATTTCTATTTAGTCAGTTAGGATGGAGTTTTATTATAACTTACACCAAATAATTTTCTGAAACTCAGTAAGTCTACTAGGAATGTCTCTGCCCTTCATGACATATTTTCCATTTTTATTTAATTTCATAAATTTCTGGAAACTTACTTACCTCCACCACCCCTGAAATTCATTCATTAACAAATACACATGTACTACACCACACACTGTGGAAGCCTGGAGGTACCATCGTGAATGAGATGCACATGGCTCCTTTTCTAATGCAGCGTTCGTTAGAGAGGATTTTTAAAAATTTACTAATATAAAAGTAATGTGGGAACATCATAAAAAATTTTAAAAATAAAGAGATGTATGAACTATCATTAGAAAATCATTTATAATTTCAGAAATCCAGAGAAATGATGGGAAAATATGGCAGTCACGCATGATTAAATGTTCATCATCAACACGAACAGCATAACATCACCAACAAAGAATTTTTTTTTTATTTTTTTTTTTTAGTAGAGATGGGGTCTCGCTCTTGCTCAGGCTGGTCTTGAACTTCTGAGCTCCAACGATCCACCCGCCTCGGCCTCCCAGAGAGCTAGGATTACAGGCGTGAGCCACCGCACCCGGCCCACCAACAAAGAATTTACTTGATCAAAATATTTAATGAATCGTTAGTCTTTCATTAACAAATTAATTGATCTATTAATTAAGCTGCTCTTTCTAAGTGCCTACTCTTTATAGACTACTTCTCAACACGTGGCTTCAGAAGTTGGCCACCTTTGGTCTAAGTCCCTAGATTTCCTGAGACTGCCATTTTGACATATATCATCACAGACACCTCTGACTTCTTTTTTGTTTGTTCTCCATTTATCTTCTACTCCTTTACCATTTCCTTCAGGAAAGGTTTCCGCATGTACTTTGGGCCTGCCCGATCACCCATAGATGTTACTGGACAACACTGTGTTCAGCCCTCCAAAACAGGCCCTGAAAGTTCCACTCTGCATGCTATCCCATGGGTCTTAAAAGCAGACAGCATAGTAACTTAACCAACCCTTCCATTCATGCCAAAATGCTCCATCCTGCAACTAGAGCTTATGTTGAGCTTTAAAAACTCAGAGAGCTTTAAACTGGCTTTGCTGTGATGGGAAGGCAGGATCCATTTGTGCATTACAGTTTTTATGCCGTGTGTGTGTGTGTGTGTGTGTGTGTGTGTGTAAATGCCTAAATGTAAAATGGCAATTTATTTGTTAGATTGGTTTCTCCCAGAGTTGTTTTTAGCAAAGAGAAAGGAAGAAAGAAATGGATGGATGGATGGATGGATGGAGAGATGAGTGGAGATAAGTAGGCAGGCTGGCAGACTGCCATCACAAGGAAGGCTGTTATCACAAGTATTTTATATGACCTGCCATAAATTGTTTGGTTCTCATAACAATGGACAAAAATACAGGTTGAACAAACAGGTTTTGTTTGTTTCCTCGTACCTGGGACCATCTTTTTCCAGCAAGTACACCTAAGATATTAACCTCCAAAATGGTCTGCACATAATATATGAGTCAAGAAACATTTAGATAAACCCTGATTGGTAATGGCATAAGGAATAATTAAAGAAAGTTACAGATATCACTGTTCATTTATTCTTTTTAAGCCTGTACTCACCAGACCATATAAGAAAAAAAGGAGAAAAAAGATGAACATGATTCTGTCCCTGCTTCTAAAGAATTCACAAAATCATGGCAGGGCAAGGGGAGGGGGTGTTGAAGGGTGGGGATAATAGTTTATATTTCTTTGGTTTTTTACAGTTGTCAAAAAATTTTCCAGAAATTTTCTCCCTTGAAAATAAAGGCATATGACCAACCTGGGAGATCCGGGTGAGTAATCTACCTGCGTGTCTTACAAATGCCACCAGAGACCAGCAGCCTGAGCTATGAGACGCTTCTGATGTTCATACGTTGCACATATCCAGAAACAGGCCTTGGGTTTTGGCTTCATGATGCCAGGGATGGAACAACCTCCCCCAGATGCAAACCCAACTGCAGCTAACAGTGCACTGGGAATTTCCAGGAAGTCAGTTGTAACAGAATGGGGCATGATGTCAAAAACACTAAGACAGTTTTGTAAATGATTAGAGCATTTATTCAAATGAACCCCCTTCATGCTCCAATTCACCTTAACTTTTACAAAGAACATCAGATCTGGCAAGGACACGAAGATGGATGGTGACCCAAATGTGCAACTAATATACTCATACTCCCACGAGTGATCCCAGGGCCTCATTAGACAGCCTTCCATTCTGTTTAATGAGCACTGTGCTGCTTGGAAAGTTAGACCTGGTGATGTGTCCATGAACCAAAGGATTGTTTTAGAAAGTCTCTAAGGTGGGAATTCTCAGAAACCTTGGCTCCAACTCACCAAAGTAACCAAGAGAAACATTAATTATTCAGTCTCACCAAGAATCGTTGGGTGCCAGATAGAAAGACACCTTTCTTATAGCTTGATACATTCTGTTCTCCCGTGAACATTTTCAAATAGTTTTTGAATAAGTGAATGAATAAACAAATGAATGTAGAATCTTCCCCATAAGTCTACCTTCAAAGGAAAATGAGGCACTTTACTGAAAGCAAGCTAAATAAATGAACAAATTCAAGTGAGTTCTCCGTGTTGTTCAAACAGAAGTCACCAGGCTCACGTTGGGCCTTAACTACTGAGCAAAGAGACACAAAGCCTTTTCAGGGTCTGCCTTATTTTCTTTTGTAAGCCACAGGCCATGTTTTCCAAAAACTACTGCTAAAAATTTTAAGATCATGGAAGTTATCTGCTAAGATTGAGCTGGCTTTGGTCGCCTTAGCCAGTTTACAGGGGGATCACAGTTCCTTGAATACAACTACCTGCTGGTAGTTCTCAGGCTACGTTAGATTCAAGGATCTTTCCAGAGAGATCCTTTGCATGGAGCAGAAGGTTATCAAGATCTTTAGTTCACCCAACACCCCTATCATCTGACTCCAAGCTAAGACATTCAGAATTTATTTGTCCTTAGACACATTTGTCTTCTTCTCCAGTTTCTTTATTCTTTGTCTCACTGCTTCAGCAAGATTGTTAATTTAAGACAAGAAATATAACTTTGGGTTCTTTCATACCCCCACTCTGCCCAGCACAGCATTGAGCACATAGAATTGATCAATCAACATTCTCTTTAAACTTAAAGAAAAACTTTAAAAAGCAGCCTATTAGCATTCAGTCAATTTGGAAAATGGAGAAAAGAGAAAACATGACCTCTAGCAGTACCATTCAATGTGTCCATTTGGGCATGTAATACATCACCAGCACTTCTCAAACTTTGCAACTGAACTCCAAGGAAAGGAAAGTTAATCAATGCCATTGATTTCCCCTCTGGGTATAGGCTCAATTTAATAAGCAAAATTAAGGGCAGGGAGAAAATTCTCAGTAGCAGCCTGCCTGGATGGCTTTCACTCCAGGCCATAAAACCATGTGAGCGTCTACCTTTTTGAGTTAAGATTCTTTCTGGAAAGTGCTACCAACTTGTAAAACAGGTGGGACAATGTGGGTATGCAACTACATAATCTGTTGCATAGACACACTCAACAAGATTCAACAGAGATGCAACAAGCAGTGCCCGGAGATTCTCAGGAGTACATAGTCTCACACTAGCCCTTTCCCCCTTCGTCTAAAGCACAAGCTCCTCCCAAAGTCTTCCTCCGACCTCCTGCACCCAGATGGAGCTAGCTAGACCACATGCTGCTCTGTGTTGATTTACTGTTTATTCCTATGTGGTTTTTCTCACTATAACATCATTACAATGGACATCTGGGTACGTTTTTGGGAACTGGGTATGCATGGGCCACGTACTTTTTAGTGTCCGTTGGATTTTTCTCCTTTTGGTCAAACTTTATCTGTGTTCTTCACTCATATGACAGGAAGGAGTGAACATTCTATAGTTTTCTCCTTCTTGTTTTGTGTGTCTCTCCATAGGTTTAGTGATCTGCAAATGTTTGCCGAACTTTACTGGATTCACATACTCCATTTCAACTAGCCAGCCCCTGATATTTTCCCCTAAACCCTAGATTTCCTCTCTAAATTTCCTCTCTGATCCCTACTGCTCACGAAATAATCGGTGGGTAGAATAACCTAAAGCCATTGATGTAAGCTCACTTTTAATTTGTTCTTTTTTATATTTATTTTTTTTTTATTGACAGGTAGAAGTAAGATCTCACAATTAATTTGATGTTCCTTCTTTAGTTTAAAAACCCATGCAGATTTTATATTCTACTACCCCATATATCTGTGTTTATCTCATGCAAACAATGTCTTAAGTCACTTTCCAGCTAATTTCACATGCTCTTCCCATGTTTAAGGGAAACTGACACTCCAGGAAGATGTACCAAGTTTACCTCCAGGGTTCCTCTTTCCCTTCTCACTACTTCATACCTTCAGGGGGAACATAAGGCTCAGTATAAGAAGTAAGACTTTTTGTTGGCACCCCAAAATTTGACAATTGTGGTTTTGATCCTTCTCAAAAGACTCTGAGAAAACTCATGATGCATAGAACTCTTTAATTTTGCTGGGGCTTGAATTAGACTTGTAAGCATGAGTTTCTAGGCTAGTGGTTGGAAGAAAGTCCCAGAGACAGGAGAGGAGGCTGGCTAGGAGCCCAGCATCTACATCTGAACTTAGCTTCTTTATTCTCTGGTTGTCTCAACGGTTGGGTAAGGGACATTCAAGAAGGTCAAAGGCCTACTGTATATCCTCCCAGCCTTTTCTCTGGCCCTCACATATGATAAATACCTCTCAGCTCAGACATTTGGTTTACACTGCAACGCTATCATTAGATTCATGTCACTCCCCTATTTGAAACCTGCAATGACTTCCCATCACACCGAGAATGAATCACCCTACGTGCTCTGGCTCCTGCTGCCTCCCTGGCTTTATTCCTTGGCATTCTCTCCTCTGATCACCAGACTTTAGCCACCTTGGCCTCGCTGATGTTCTTGGAACAGGCCAGGAGGCACTTTCCCTGGCCACCTTCTCAGAGAAAAAGCATCTTTAACACTTTTTACCCTAATATTCTTTTGTATAGCACTTATATCTCTCTGACTTCATATAAGGTATTTAATACTTATGTGTTTATTGGTGCCCCCCCTCAACTTAGCATGTAAGCTCCACAGAGACAGGAATCTTGTCTCTGCCGCACGAGTATTTAGTGAGTATCTGTTACATGAATGGAAGCTACGTGAATCCCCACTGAAGGCGAGATCAAAAGGCCACACAGAAACACCCCGAGAACCAACCTGAAGCATTGTAGCAATACGTGTCATACTGGGAGTTTTCGGAAGGGAGGACGTACACCCCTGTGTTGTTGGCCGCGCAGATGGAGTTGGGGTGGATCCGGGGGATCACCACATGCCCTTCTATAAAGCCATACCTGCAAAAGACAAACAAGAGGCTACCAATCGACCTGCAAGGTGTGATGGGAATTTCGTAACAGCCCATCGAATGACATTTAACGCAGGGCACGGCTTCCTTTAATTCACCCCCAGGGATGTTAGAGGTTTCAACAGCTGAGTTATGTGAAATCCAAGAATAACAGCACACACACAGAGTGAAAGAGATCAACAAGGCCGATAGAGACAAAGTGATTTCACTTAGAGACCTATGAAGAGCTTCTCTAAAAAAAAAAAAAAAAAAAAAAAAAAAAAAAAAATTCACAAAATAAAAAATTAGCATCAAATAAAATTTGTGGTCAGCAGGTCAGAATTGGTTTGAAGAAGCAAAAGAAGGAAACCTGAGTCGCAGAAGAGAGAAGTTATGATGTGAGATTCAAGCTGGCTCTCAATTACCTTCATACTTTCCCAAAAATACATAAAATGGCCGGCTCCCGTGGATAGGAAGAAGTGGTTCTTCATTTCCGTGCACAAATTTCAGACCTGCCTCACTTACCATCCTCCACTCTTCGCTCCTGGCCTCACCTTTCCTGCAAGCCCCTCTCTCCATACTCTACGATTCTGAACACGAAGTCTTGTTCATGTGCCAAGTACACAGCACATTCTGTCTCCCGAGATTCCCAGGCATAATTCTATTGCCAGCAGAAATAAATTAACTGTCTTTACAATGGGAATAATAGCAATTAAGTAAACAGATAGCAATGGCTCATTTAGCCCAGGAACTTTCCAGAAGCAGCATAGCCAGAGAAATGCTTAGCTCTTCTCCCCCAACCAAAGAGTTTCTGGGAGCTGGCTACAGCCGGAGACCCCTTCAGAGACGCCATAGAGAGCCCTGCCTCTGCTAGCAGCATCTAGGTGGCCAAAAACTCAATTATCACACAATTTTTTCCGAATAGAAAATGTCTCGAAAAAAATGAGATGTGGGCTGAGAAAATACCGTGTGCAAGGGAAGCGGTGATGCAGAGGGAAGACAGAGAAGAAGAAGCTAAAACCTAGCAGGTTTTTGAAAATGCAATGCTGGCTGAAATGTATGGCACAGATCCTTTCCATCTTTCCTGCCAGGGCCAAGAGCACAGAGTGCAGTGCCCTGCAAGACCCACAGAAACACAGAGTCTGAAGTTTCTCAGCACATAGAAATTATTATGTCTGTGTTGCAATGGCAGCTCGCATGACTAATTCCTCATCTGGATGGACAGACTGGTTTCCCCAAAGTCTCCTTACCTTGGTAGGGGAAGGGGCACAATTAAATGTTAATAAATTTTCTTATATCTGAAGGTTGCCACCAGTCAGGGTGGGGCAGACAAAAGAGAGTAGCTGCTAAGGTTTTTATCCCAGTCTAGGAGACTCTGCCATCTGTCCTATAGCAGATCTCTGATTCATAGCTACCTAAGCAAAATTATGGAAATGAGTTTTGCAACACTTAATACCAGTTATGGTGAAATGATAGATTTCATTGGCACGGGTTTTCCTTTTCCTTTTCTAAATAACCCCCTTGGTGGGCCTACTCCCCACCCCATTCCCACCGCATCGTGTTGACAAGGATGTAGAACACTGACATTCTAGAACCTAACGTGCTCCCTTTGTAAGTTATTACTGAGTTTTCACCACCTCATGTTGCCTGCCAGTTTTGTGTCAAGGGATAGGTGAGTTGGGGATATTAAAATGGATGAGTGTGTGTGCAGCCTGAGTAAGTTACTATTCACAGGGAGGAAAGAAACATTCAGCAAATGCACGTAGCATACTTCCCTTTTCTTCTGCTCTTAGTCCCTTGGGCTTGCTCATTAAAAGTTTGGGCTCAGACTAAGCAGGACTGGAGCCCTGACTCCTCCAAGGGCAAGTTGTGTGGCCCAGGGCCAGCTTCAGAACTTCTCTACGCCTCCATTGCTTCATCCATAAAGTGGAGTGATAATATCGACGCATAGTCAGTTTGAGGATTAAGTGGGGGCAGGTGGCCAGTGGGAAGCAGGGCTCCCAGCATTTAAGTGCTTCATGATCGACTGGCCAGTGGCAGCAATGAGATCTCCCCTGGTTCTCAGCCTATGAGACCATCTCTGTATGTTGCAAGTACGTCTTCTTTACATTTCACAATCAATATTCAGCTTACTAAATCTACTTTCTTAAGCTAGTGGCCTAGTCAGGGCCATAGTTAAACAATTAGCTTTGGGAATAGAATACATGGATTTGCTAATTGCCCTTCCTTCACTGCAGCCTCCAGCGCAGGTTCAGTAGCTTCCAGAGCTTTCTCCCATTCTCTCGTCTACGTGCATCTGCTCTTTGTTTCAGGACAGTGCTGCTCAATAGAACTTTCTACAATGATAGAGATGTTCCATAATCTGTGGCATCCAATATAGTAGCCCCTTGCCACTGGAGGCTAATTGAAACATAGCTGGTGCTAGTGAAGAACTAACGTTTTAATTTCAGTAATTTTAATTAATGTAAGTATAAGTCACCACACGTGGCTGGCGGCTACCATGTCAGGCAGTGTAAATTTTAGATGAAAGGTTTTCCTTTTCCCTTTCCGCAAAGAAGGCTCATCCACCACTCATAATGCGGGTGCATGGCTCTGACCAATCCTGGGGGACAGATGCATTTACCTTACATGTCATGGTTTCCATAAAGAGTTCTGCGGCTTGACTTTTCAAAAGCAGTCTGCGTGCATTGTAGGGAAAGGGGAAACATGTCGCCTAAGGCCACTGCAGAAGCACAGAGGGGCAGCTGCAGGCTGGGTTGGAGACGACCAGACCTCTTCTACTGCAAGCACACCAAACCCAAAACACTTCACAGCTTGCTCTTTACGTGCACCACTGACCTTGGGGCCATTGGAAATTCAAAAAATAAGGCCTTTCCCTGTTAGGATTTTCCTGGAACCAAACAGTTTGAAGAAAGTTCTATGGAGCACTGAGATGTCTCTCAAGCCTCCTAATAATAGTGTATCTTAATATAATCTATCTTAATAACTTTCATGGCTTTTTATTTACTTTCTCAAATCAGACCAACACAGAAGAGAAACTCTCCCCCCCAAAAAAAAAGAGAGAGAGAGAGAGTGTGTGTGTTGTTTGAAAATCCTTCTTTGAGCCACGTCTTGCAGGGCCAAGACTCTACCAGCCACGTATTTATTTTAAACACTGTTATTTGGTTTACATTTTCTTGTGGTTCCGACAATGATCCTGCAGCTTCTTCAAAGCCAGGAGAGTGCTGTGGAAGCACATTAGACAGGAGGATTCCAACCAATATGACCCTTAATGGCTTCCTCTGGGCTGCCCCTACTATGACTCATAAAGGCATCGTTAGCCGACTTTAAATTCCGGTTGTCCTATAGGTTCCAGATTGACTTGGTGGAACCAAGTCAATAGGTGGGGACGACTCTTTTGGCAATTATCCATTCAGCTGTCAGGGAGGAGCCTTCTGACTCTAACTCCCCTGCCCCCCTGGGGCCAGGCCACCAGCTTTCCCCAGTGCCCAGGTGCTGGTCCCTTACCTGCAGGTCTCAAAGCCAATGTTCAGGGCTTGCTCCATCTGCTCCATGGTGGGCAGGGTGCTGTTGAAAGCCGTGCAGAGGTCAGCTGCCTCCGTCCTAGAGATGCTGTAGCGACCATTCTTCTCCACGTGGAATACACCCGAGTAGCGGCAGGTGATATTTAAATCTGTGGGATGAAACAGAAATGTTAAGATTCTTTTGCATAAATAATTTGGAAGCAGTAAGAAGTTCATTTTAGGATATACCCCTTAAAAAGCCAAATACAATTCTCAACTGGCCAGAGGCTTCAAAATTCACTCCAGCATTGCAAAGCACCATTACATTAAACTCAAATCAGAGATAAGACACGTCAAAGTAGCATCACTCTTACATTCTGTCCATCGGCTGCTCTACAACAAGGTTTCAAAAGACATGATTTACTTCTGACTATTAAAATAATACAAACTCATGGAAAACGTACAACATTCAGGGAAGTAGTAAAGGAAAACAGGTCCACCACTAAGAAAACTACAGCAAACATTTTGCTGTGTCTTCTTCCAGATTTTTTATTGAATATACACATGCTCATGCACACACACATACATGATATATATTACACCACATATGATATATATACACACATATGTGTGCATGGTTGAAATAGTACTAATTCTACAGTTCCAGTGTTGGGAGTCTTTTTTCCACTTTAATCCTGTATTACAAGCGTTTTCCACAATCAAGTGCTGTTGCTCCCTGGCTTATCACCTCTGATAGCATTTGGTTGCCCCAGAATAAATTTCCTTATCATGGCCAAGACCAACATGATCTGGCTCCTGTATCCCTCTCTGTGTCAAAGTAGCTGGCTCTACTCTAAGCACAAAGTTTTCCTTCAATCCCCTCAGGCACTCTGAGCACCTTTTCATCTTCGGACATTTGTGTCTGTCTGCCTTCCCCTCTGTCACGTGAGTGGTTCATTTTTGTCATTCAGAATTTCAACTCCACATCACCTCACCTTAGAGTCCTTCCCTAAACACCCTTATTCAACCCCTATCCTCTCCCTCTCCTCATCTGTCTTCACGACAATGTGTTCATCTGTTTGTGCACATGGTTATTGTCCGTCTCTCCTTCCTGTAATAAAAATCCAAGAAAGTCAGGTCCTTCTACTCATTTGCAGCTGTTTCTCCAACACTTGGTCAGTGCCCAACAGAGAGTAGATGTTCAAAGCGTTTACCGAATAAATAAATGACTCATTGAAATTTCCTCAAAAACACACTTTTAATATATTGACAAGATCCAAGACCTGCTATTTCTCCCAAGAGTTAATGGCATTAAAAAGTGAAACCAACCATTATCAACTGGGTAAAGAATTCTACAAGGTCTGTTGTGAGCTTTGTAGATATGAATCTAAAATCTCAATAGGAAGCTGGAAATCATCCTGTTCTACTTGATCCTGTGTAACAATCTCAAAAGACTTCAAAGACCTTAACTGAAAATTCATTCTTCTTCTGGAACCATATTATTCTGTTTGCACTTGAGTAAACTCCGCACAAAAAGGTTAAGTCATTGAGACTGTCCTGGTGAAGTTTGATTCCTCCTGAGCACTTCCTTGGGTCTCAGTGACAATCCTTATCCAAGGAGACAGGCTGACACCGTCCCTGGGCAATGGCCCAGGTGCCAGGCCAGGCACTACTCTGTGGAATCCGACCTAAGTGGCTTTAACCCAGACTCCATCTCTTCCTTGCACAGGTCCAAAGGTGTCTGAGAAGATTCTGCTTATTTGGCAATGAGAAAATTAGGAAGTGAGTTGCCCAAGGAAGTGAGTGTTTCTGTCTAGAACCTACTGCCTCCTTCCTGGATGTCAGTTGCTTTGTTCTACTTATCTGAGTTGACAGAAATAAGAGAGGAGACCTATTACTGCAGCATCCGTGGGTACCCGGCACCTCTGAGGTTCTGAGTTGCATCATCATCACCAGAACCCTGAGAAGTGAGTTTTATGTATTAAATATGTACGTACTATCTATAGGTGAAGAAACTGAAGGTCAGAAAAATTAAACGACTTCCCAAAGCTCGTAAGTGGCAGAAATGGAAATCCATCTGTTTAACACCAAAACCCATGGTTTGAACCACTTTGCCACGTGCCCAGGGATTCTTTCCTATCATTAGCACAACTGGAGAAAGAAGAGAGGCACACCTAAACAACTGTTAAATAATGACGAAGACAGGGTCATTTTCGGTGAACGATACAGACAACAACTGCTTTCTCCTTCCTGAGGAGGAAGCAGGTTTCAACCACTAGAAAACAGTGTCTGACACATGCAAACCTAGATAAGAGAACTGTTAAAATTCTATATTTTCTGAAAATAGTAAAAGGAAATAAGAAACAGAGCTTGCAAAGACATAAGCCAATGTCAATTATTTTTATTTTCTTTTGTTTGCATCCTTAACTCATGGGTGCTTAAAAAACTGCAAATATCAGAACTAGGTGAAATGGAGAAAACATGTTTTTGTGCAGCTAATTCTTTTTCCGGTCTAATGGCATCCTCTTAAGACACTCACGCAACACTAGGCCGACAAAGCACCAGGAGCACACGGGGAGGGGAAATGTTCAAGGCCCTTTTGCAACACTATTTGTTTTTACTGACATTTTCAGCCTGGGCCTCAGTTGGCCAATCTCACAAAGGGAAACTGTCACTCTGCATGACAGCCCTTTCTGGGCCTCTTCCTTGTCCAGCACATGAAAGAAAAATAAAGCATCCCAATCAGCTGCTTGGAGGTGAGGCTGATCAGGGAGACTTCAGTTGGACACCAGGAGTGGCAAACTGCTGGCCTGCGCCCAGCCCAGGTGCTTGCTGTCACTCAGGTTAAAAATAAAGTCCGAGGCATGGACGGTGGTTGCAAGCTAAATGGCAGTTTTTTTCTTATGAAAATCATTTCTAGCTTGCCACCTGGAAGACAGAACATGCAAATGCAAGAGGAACCAATGCAGGCTGAGACTTTTGAGTAAAATCCCTAGAGTTTCATGTGCAGCAGGTAACATAATAACTCCATTGCCAATACATGCATGCACTGTGTGAGTGTGTCCACATGTGTGTACGTACGTGAGGGCGTGGGTTTGTGTGTGCACATGGTCAGCCAATATGGGATGAAACAGATAAACCCAGCCTTCAGCCTTCCTGGGCTTGGAGGCTTCAACAGGGCTTGACACATTGTAGGTATCTGCAAAGGACTGCTAAATGAATGAAGAAATTCTACGCAAAGTAAAAATCCCACAGCTTACATTTATCTTCATCTTATGAAAAAGTCCAGCTCATAGCCCTGATGGACTTCAGTCATAGAGGAATTGCAACGATGGTAACAAATTCTTCATTTCAGGACAACTATCCTATGAGAGTGTTCATAATCCCCCTCCTCTGGGCCCCTCTTGCTTTAAAGGGGACTAAAGGCTTCAGGGCTGTGTATCATTTAAACCTTGATAATACATGAAGACATTCCATCAGGTTTCCTTAACCTGCTAATTTGTGCAAACCCAAATTATTACCCCAGAGGGTATTACTAATACCAAAGCAATAACAGTGGCTAATACTTATTGTGTACTTACAATGAGGATGGCAGGCACTCTTTTAAGCACTTTAGAAGCATGAACTCATTTTATCCTTAAAACAAACCTCTGAGGGGTAATATTATTATCCCCATTTTCCAGATACAGAAACTAAGGCACAGAGAGGGGGAGAAAAAAAGAAACAGCTCTGGCTTCACAGAGATGGTAATGGCAGAGCCAGGACTCAAACCCAACCAGTCCTGGCGCCAGGAGCCCACAGGCTTAAATAATTTTAACCCCAGTTTGGGTCCCTTTTTTTGACCTCTCAGCATCCCCAAGGCATCGCCGCCAGTACTCCCAAGGTCTGGGTAGAGAGAGGTAAGGGTGAGCGTGAGCAGCCACAGACCACAGAGCACTGCTGGACAGACCGCCGAGGTGCCTGGCAATGGCGCTGGCCGCGCCACAAACCACTGCAGAGAGGCAGGGCTCCTCTGTTTGCGTGTCTCTCCCCAGAACCAGAGACCTCTGTGAGTCAGGATTCACTTTGACTCAGGAGGCCAATATAAATGGCTGATTGCCTCTCTCAAACAAGCCCTGCCAACTGGAAATAAATCAAGAATGTTTTCCGTTGAGTCCCCTGGTCTCCAATAAATCTCCCGTATCATGTAATGAGTAAACTGTCCCAAGTCCCTCCCTCTGAGAGACAGAATGGGCTCAACGGAAAACAGTGACTGTCTGGGGCCAGTTTTGGCTCCGGAGAGGAAAATGCCAGGGAGAAATGCCACTGGACCTGCAGGGGCTCATCGCCACCGGGCTCAGAGTCTAGGAACCTCACCTGCCCCTGTGGGAAGAGGTCTGCTGGGGAGCTGTCAGGACGGCTAGGAGAAGGGGCCTCCAAGAGTTTCTTTTGTCTATCTATAAAGCCAGTCTCCAGCACCAAAGTTATATGAAGGTCCGTCGTTCAGTCTGGTTTAGACCTGCCCAAACCTGGTTCAAATCCTGCCCTGCCACTCACTCCAGGTTAGACAACTAGTTAGTCACTTAACCTCTCTGAGAGTCAGCCTCCTCCTTGATGGGCTGACAAGGCCAACCTGTCAGGGCTGGTGGGACTCTGAGATGAGATAAGATACGTCAAACACTTGATACGGTGCTTGACAGTTAATAATTACAGCCAATGGGTACTGCATATTCATTAGGCGCCTTATATACATCAGCTCATTTAATTCTCCTAGAAATGCTGTCAGGTAGGCGCTATTGGCAAACCCATTGTAGAGACAAGGAAACTGAGGCATAGAATGGTGAAGTAATTTGCCCAAAGTCATGCAAGTGGGAGACTCTGGGTCCTAACCTCTGTGCTATGCTGCCGACTATGCAGGCTCCTGGTTACATTCGTTCTCACTTGGACAAACCATAGTTGACCCATCCCACCATTATCTTATCTATACTTTTCCCTAAACCTTGGGTCAAGGAAAATAGAGCTGTCTAATAAAATTGCTCAGCACATTTCAAAACTTTGCCTACACTGTAGAGCCTTAAAAGGATAGCTTTTTGGTCCACAATAGCCATATTTCAAGCAATATAAAATCACATCTTCTCCTAGGGAGAAAGCATTGCATAATCTTCACAAAGTCACCATTCTCTATGTCTTCCCAAACTTTCCTAAGGAGTGGGGGTGGTTCGCACAGGTGCCTACTGATGGAGCTGGGTGACAAGAAGTGTTCAACCTGGAATCCAGGAGTTGGTCTTCAAGGTGTCTGTGAACCTGTGAGACTGTATGCAAGCCCATGTGTGCGTGTGTGTATGTGTGCATTTGTGTGTGTGTGTAGGTGTTTAGGTAGGGCAGTGTCTCTGGGTTTTATTGGTTTCTCAAAGTCTGTGACACAACCAGGCAAAGAATTACAAGAAGTTATTATTTCCAAGGTCTTTTCAGCAATACGGAAATTCCAGAAATCTAGAATTTTGGAACTTCCCTGTGTGCTTCATGCCAGCAGGAATTGTGTCACTCTCCCCCACATAATAAATCCAGTACCTAGCACAGCCACCCAGCGTAGGCAGATGTTGAATGAGTGAATGAATGAATGCTCCCTTTCCGCTCTTCCCTCCGGGAAACAGACTTATGGGGTACAAAAAAATCACCTATCGGGTCGCTTCCTCACGTCACATCTAAAAATGACCAGCTGGCCTCTGTTGAGAATTCCCCATTAGACACTCAAAATGTCTTTAATCTGAAACTTTGCTTCTGCGAACATTTGCTGTTTTCCCTGAAAGCAAATGTTTCAGGGAGCAACTTTCAGTTTGGTAACTGGCTTTATCTGTCTGAGCTTTCAAGCTATCATCTCAGCAACGTTCCTGTCCCATGGCAGGGCCATTTCTGAGGCCGATGTCCTGAGAGAGGACGGCAAACACAGTGCCTCCCACCAGAAGACCACCTACATCATACTACGCCCAGAGAGAGGACTGTCAGGTCTCCAAACCAGGCTCTTCCAGAAGGTCCAAAATAGATGGATTTGTTTTCCAACATGAGCTGCCCAGATGTACCTGGTCTCTATCTGTCATTCTGTCATCTCCTCAAGACAGATAAGCCAGAATTCGATTTTTTTTTTTTTTCTGATTTGGTCGAGAGTAGGATGCGTCTGGAGAAGTTGCTTTATCTTGAAGATGGGAATAAGGCCAGCTCCTGAGGTCAAATTCCCACGGCTCACTTGTCATGGGCTGTGATTATAACAGCAAGCACGTGGTGAGTGCCTGTTCTGGGCTCAAGGTATTCAACATTTTACACCTAATAATTCATTTAATTCTCACAGCAATCCCATGTGGTAGACACTGTTATTATCCCCGTTTTGCACAGGAGGTAACTGATTGGTTGAGAGGCATTAAGTAAATCGAGCCAGTCACTGGTGGGCCCGGGGTTTCACACTGGGCAGTCGTCTGATGACTGTACAGTGTTCATTTGTAGCGTACACATGGGACAGCTACCAAAACCACAGGAAACTCCATGTGATTTTTAAAGTGTGAAGAGGTGATCATTAAAAGAGAGCTCTTGAGAAAATAATTTGAACTTATTGAATATTATTTTAAGATGAGAGGTCTCTCGATTTTAGAGCACAAGGCTCAAAAGGGCAGGGACTTTGCCCAAGGGCTTGGTAAGGCTTCAGTGAAAATATTTGCACTCATGGAACTTCCACTCTTTCTCTGGGGAGAAGCTTCTGAAGTCTCAACGTTCACCGACTTTCCCCAACAATGAGCTGGCTCCCTGTCTCTGATTCTACCCGTTGGTCTTCCCATGATACTCTTGGGGACTGAGGGTCCAACCCCAACTACAGCCCGAGGCCTCCTGCCCCTCACAGCCTGAATGCTCTGGCCGTGGCCAGGCAGAGTGAATTAGGAGAGGACCCTGGGACTCAGCCTTGGCCCAGGGCTGGGCTGCCATACCACAGGCTGTTCTTGCAACATTTTGAGATGTCTGCTGCCAAACCCCAAAGATCTAGACCTTCAGGCTGAATGGCCTGGTTGATCTAGCTGGAGCATGGCACTCTGGGCTGACGGCATCCAAGGCGGTCCAGCTCCTGGGAGGCAGCCACACACAAACCACTTGGGCAGCGACAGCCAGAAGCATTGAAGAGCTCCCCAAAGTTTTCATTTTTGCAGTATTTATCATTAAGAAGCCAGGATTCTATTTCTGTCCTCTGATTTGCTGAGCTCATGTCCAAAACAGATTACACAACTCAAAAACCTAACTGAGCTGATTCTGATCCGAAGTAGAGAGGGGAAAGGCCAACGTTTATTTGTTTTTAAAGCATTATTGCTAATTGAATCATCTGCATATAAAGCCGAAAGAAAGGGACAAAGGGAAGCCTCTAACCAAAGTCTCTTGTGACACAGAGCCATCATATGCTGAAATACAAAAGAAAAAAGAATGACTGAGCATGGTCTCCCAGCCAGTTATGAGAAAAGCAGAATCTCAGGGGTCCATAAATGCAGGTTCCTGACTCTCAGTCCAGTGCTCTTGCTACTTACTGAACTGTCTTTTGTAAGAGGTCTGAGCAAGCTGTTCTCAATAAAGACAACCTACTGTCTTTTAACAGGACTGGAAGAAGTCTGTTTTTCATTTGTTTGACGTCTTCCAAGCCCAGAAGTTTCTATCTGGGAGTCTCTCTAGCTATCGGAGCCCCCGCTGCCCCCCAGGTCTGCCAGTCCAGAAGGCCGGCAGCCTCCCCTCTGCCCGGCATCACTCGCCCCCATCTCCTGACGCCCATGTGATGGGCGCCTGGTGAAAGGGCATATTGTTCACCATCCGCTTCTGAATGAGGCCAAAATCGCACTTGGTGGCCGAATCGCCTGTGGCTGCCCAGTGCAGACCATGAGTCTCGAGTGACTCAGTCTCTCCCGGAATTGCCCTGGAGGCGGATGAGGGTTTAATGAGCAGAGAACACAGTCATGCACAATCATACCCAGAGAACTTCCTCCAGAATGTGTCTTGGGTTGCTTTCAACTGAACTATTCATCACTTGGCACTTAGAAAGGAAATGCACCCCAACTTCTCGGCGCCTGGCCGGGGCCCCTGACCTCTCAGCCTTTTGTCCGTGGAGCACAGAGCCTGCCATGGCAGCCAGCGCTGAACCAACAGGGGCCGGTCACACCCGCTGTATCGGAGAAGAATGCCAAAGGTTCTCTCAGCTAAGGCCACCAAATGCCCAGCCCAGTGCACAGTCTAGAAAGCTCTTGGGTCATTTTCAGAGTCGGAAGAGAGGCCCTGTCTCTGCCTCCTCGTGTGACGGTAGGACTTGGGAAAGGAGAGAGTACGGAGAACCTGTTTAAAACCCCACTCCCGGTCCTGGATCTAACAGAGCCTTTCTGGAAAGGACATCACGCGTCCCAGAGCAGCTGCTCTACTGCGCGAGAATTCTGTCAGGCCAGGGGCCTTTGGTGAGGGAGTCTCCGGAGAGAGAAACCATAGTGTGTACCCCTGCGTGTTGCCATGGCAACCAGGAAATCCTCTGGCCTCAAAACCTTTATTTTCTTCTTTTTCGGTTCTTATCAATTTAGCAGATTGATGAGCACAAACTCAGGATGTGGTAAATGAAATGAAAAAGCATCTCTGGGGCCCACATAGGGTTTTTCCTGTTGCAAGTAGGAAAAAAAAAAAAAAGATGGTTCCACTTTGTTTTGTAATTTGTGTGTTCCCAGTCCCCAGGTAGTTACGATGACTGCGACATCACCTAATTCGTGTACCGTTTCTGCTCAGGACTGTAGCTGGCACTTTGAGGAACTGGCTCACTTAGGTTTGAGGGAAATATCTCATGAGAGTTGAGGCGGGCCGAGAAACTGTTACTCACAGGTACTGTCTCCATTTCCGGGGTGATTGATGGGTCACTGATGGGCCGATGAACCAGGGGCTCCCACCTGGGAGTAGGTGCACTAGTTCTCGTCTAAAGCCTGTTAATTATAAGCTATGTGACCTTGAATAACTCACTGAACCTGTGCTCCCCCCAGGCACATGGAGCCTTTCTACCTCCCAGGATGAAATAAGAAGTTACGAAACCTTTGGGGCTTGTGGGATAAAAGTGGGAGTGCTGCTATGCACACCTGGGACCGTTTTCAAATCTCAGAAAGCTTCTCCAAAACCCCGTATGAATGGAGACACATCTGGGCTCTGCCCGCAACAGAACAGGAGGGATCCCAGCACAGCAGGCTCTGCTAATCTCGCCACGTACGAGCTGTCTTCACCCACTACGAAGCACGTTCACATCCAAAAGCAGCCCCGTGAGGCCCAGAGGGTAGGTGCAATGGATCCCTTTAACAGATGAAGAAATGAAGGAATAAGAGTTTGAGACTCAAGAGTCTTAACGGAGAGTTTGGGAAACTCAGATTTTCCAGGTCTGATGGTTCTTTCCATTCACCGGTGGTGCTGCTCTTGTAGCCTGGGCTGTCAACAGGCAAAGGGACCAGTGGCTGCATTCAGAGAGGGGCACGATGGTTTGCAGACTTTCCTTCCTCTCCCTGCCATGACGTCTTCAGCAGAACCATGATATTCAAGATGGGTAAAAGTAGAGCTTCCCCCGTGGGGGCTGGAGTGAGGGGGGAGGGGCAGCCCCAGAGCCTTGTTCCCCCAGCACCCACCCCAGCCCACCGTGGTCCTGGCACCCTCCACAAAGCCCTAGGAGGCTGGGTGGAACAGTCTGGAAAACACTATGGTAGGGGCTAATCATAGTGATGACAGCCACTACTTAGTCCCGCAAGGCGCCAGGGGCTCCAAGCCACTGGAAGCCCTAGGAGGATAAGTCACCCCAGGCACTGGCTTTAGTAACAGAGAAATTAGCTCAGGGTCCTGCAGCACAAATGAAATTTGTGGCATAAAAATGCCATGAGTGACATGGGCTTCATATGAGTAGTTTTGTATTTTATTTCCCCCTTAGTATCAAGGATAAAAATATCTTGCAACTTAAAGTTCTCCATAAAGATCGTCCCTAGTTCACCACACAGAGAGGAGATGGCAAAGCCTAAATGTCCAATCCTATCCTATGGGGACCCGCACTGGGTAAACAGTGGACTTGACCATGATTATAGAATCAGAAGCTGCAGTAAGACTACCTGTCCTTCAACAGGGAGCCACCAAGGCAAAGAAGAGCAAAAGGCCACCACCCTCCTCCCAGAGCCTGACTTTGGCACACAGCCCAGGGCATCTCCAACTGCGACATTCTTCCCTCTTTCCTGCCTCTTTTAGCACCCTCTCAAGTGAGAACGGAGAGACTCTGGGATGTACTCTGTGCTGGACTGTAGGCTAGAAACCTTAACATGTTGTGCCATGTGACTCTCAGAGCACCTTGACATCCAATTGTCATCCCCACATCACAGATGAAACAAGTGAGGCTCAGAGTACAACTGATCCAACACCTTACTAGGAAAGTGGCAAGAGCCAAGGAGTCAAATCCCAGTATAACACCCAGTCTCTCAGCCAAGACTCTGTTCACCAAAGCCACACCTTGCTGCTTGGGATATGCAGATTCTCATGTTGGGGCATGAAATGCAAGTGAACTGTGGGCTAAAAGATATGGTTGGGACACTCCTAGTGCTGAGCCCTGGCTGGGCTTCCCAGTCGTGCTAACACAAGAGCACCTGCTAGGTGCCAGGCTCAGTGCTAGGTGCTTCACGTGGACTATCCCATTTAAACCCTGCAATATCACATGAGATAAGTACTATTGCCATCATCAAAGCTTTTACAGATAAGAAAACTGAGGCTGAGAGAGGTTAAGAAACCTCGGCAAGGTTGCACCATCATGGGTCAGGTAAAATGATCTCTTCTTTCTCGGCTGCCACATGCCAATGCCTCTCTCTTTGCGGCACTTGACTTCAGGAAGAAGCAGGTGAGAAGCAGAATCGTGCCTCTTCTCAGGTAGTTTGAACGTCATTGGGTTAATATTTACTAATGTCGTGCAAATACAGCTGGAGGATGGGAGCAGATTACTACTCTCTCCTCCCAGGAGGAAGCTGGCAGACCGGAGGAGATGGGGAGAATTTCATAGAAAAATCAGCCCTGCACTGGGATTTAGGAGATCTGAGCTTAAATAGGGCTGACCCTCTAGGGACCACAGCAAGAGGAAATGCTCTACGAATGGATTGGATTTCTGCCTGGCTGGGAGAGTAGACAGGTCACTACCTCTGTTCTCCCCAGGACAGATGGCATCTGGTTCAGATAGCCCATAATTTGATGCTTTTTAACCCCTTCCCCCATACCACGGCTTCAATTCCTAGGGGCACAATGCCAGTCACACTCCATTGGGAACTAAGTGCTTTGCAATCACCAGTGGCCTCTTTCCCTGTGCCTGAAAGAAGCTTATCTGGACCCAAGAAAGCGAGTGTGCAGGCTTTTCTAGGAATAACCATGAGCTTGCTGCAGGGTAGAAGAAACGTAAGTCAGTTGTAAACCTTGGCAGTTGGTGGCCAGTAGCCCTGACCTACAGTATACTTTACAACCAATACTGACTTACAGTTGGATTGTGACAGAACAAGAGTCATGGCTTTAGGTCACCCTTTTTCTCTTGAAATACTTCAGCAGCAAAGTAACGTAGCTGCAAAAATATTCATTTGCAACAACAAAGCATTGCAAGTGATGAAGTGGAGTTGTAGATTTCCACTGATTCTGAATTCAGAGGGCTCAGAAATCACCAGGTCACATTTGTGAGTTATCACAATAACTCAGTCTCTCTCTTTTCTCATCCTCTTTCCCTTTTTCACACGTGCACAAGCACACATGCACAAGAGGCAGGGTCCCCCTCCCAGTCTAAGAACCCTACCACTCGCCGCTCATTCTGCAGATATTTTTGGCAGTTACGCAAACATTTCAAAGCAGAAGCGCTAGAGCAGGAAGGGCTGGATTGCGGGGATATTTTAAAAATCTGGGCCAAAAGATTTCCAGGATTACTACAGTTCCAATTGCCCTGTGAACTCATAGCTTGTAATTCACACCTCTTCCCGAGTTTTCAGGCCGTGAAATATCAGCCGTAACAGCAGAGGCCAGTCACAAATGCCAAGCTCCAGAGAATTCATTCCCGACAAGCTTTGAAACCCAATTCAAGCCACAGGGCTTGGACCAAAATCTCTACCATTTCACGTTCAGCTGGAGCAGGCCAAACATAACTTCCTGCTTTTAAGGAACATGGCCCATGCAAAAATTCAGATGCATGGAAATGGAGGAAGTTCCAAATGACCCGTCTGTGGAATTGTCAGAAAAAATAATGACTTGATTTTCCTTCAAATAAATGGCCGTCGAGCATGACAAGAGGCCACACCTGGAGAAGGCCCGTCCTTTCACCACAGGAATTGGACAGCAGCTCTAGAAACATCAGGGTGAGGACAGCTGGGCCTCCTCCTGTGACACCTATGCCTCCCAAAGCCCCATGAGTCCCCATAGGGCAAGGTGCAAGGTGTCCATTCACAGCACCGTCTATAAGATATGGACGTTACATGCCATACGCAATCCTGCTTTCTGGGGAGACAGACCTGATCCCTGCCCTCCAGGAGCTTACCTTCTAGTGTAAGAGATAGTATACAGGTAAGTGATTAATAGATGAACAAGGTAATTTCAGGTACTGATAGTGCTATACAGAAGATGAAAGGGGACATTATAATCGAGAATGACAGGGCTGCTTTGACAGGTGGTCAGTGTGGTCTGGGGCTCACTCTTCTGCAATTTCATGGGCATAGTTTATTTATTCATTATAGGGCTTTTGGTGGTCTTGGATACATGGCAGAAGGAAATGTACTCCCCCTCCCACATGCCCAGATTAAATCAAATTTGGAATTCATCTTTGCCTTCCAGTGTCCATGAGGAGATGTCCCTAGAATTTGGACGTAGTAGGGTAGACAAGGGAGACTTGGAAGGCAAAAACTATGACAACTGAATGACGTGGCATTAGGGACAAGAGTTCCATTTGGGTCACAAGCTGGGTACAGAGTTGGTGTAAGTGGGGCTGCATCTGCCCCTTCTGGGTCTAGCCCAGAAATTCTAGGCAAATGAGACAGATTTGCAGAGCAGCCCAGCAGAGCACATCTGTCACATGTCCACTCTCAAGCCTTCTGAAGGTTTGGACCTCCTGGCCCCCTGACAACTATGCCATTCATTATTTCACAGTCACTGATAGCTGGTGACTGGAGCGATTTATCCCATGGTATTGTCAGATCATAGTGGCCAAACTCAGTCTTTTACATCAGGAAGACTTGGGTCTAAGTCCCAGTGTGAGCTCTTGCACGATGTTTCCTTAACCTTTAAGCCATAGTTTCTTCATTAGTAAAGTGAAGGTCATGCCTTCTTATGGGGTGCTTTTAAGGATTAAGTGAGGTAATACATCAAAAGCACTGAGCAAAGAACTTGACTCTTCGCAAAGTGCCTGGTACTCCAAAGATATTAGCCAATCATCTCAAAGATTAAGGTGCATTTAAGGCAGCTTAAATGTAAAGTACCTCTTACTCTAACCTAATTCTTCATTAACTGGTCAGCCACTTTCTGTGTCCTTGGTTAGGGCCACGCAAGACCTCCAGTTAATTAGGGGCCAGGAGCCTAATTATAACAAAACATGGGTTATTACTCTATACAATATGTGTTATCTATTTATGGATCAATAGATACACAGATAGGATAGATTTGAGATAGATGGGTGATAGACAGATGAGAGAGAGAAAGAGACAAGAGAAGGGAACAGGTATCTACCTATAAAGCATCACTCTAGCAAGAACCTGCCTCAAGTGGTACCAACCCATACGAGCAAAACGGGAGACCATGCCTTATCCATCTTCACATCTGCAGCGTCTGACACATAGTATGATGGCCCCATAAATGTTTCTTGGGTTTGGTGGGAAAGGCAGGAGGTTGGAAGTCCCGAGACCTGGAGTTTAGCGCCAGGCTTCTTACTGATAAGCTGTGAGTATTGGAGGAGTCGCTTTGTCTCCCCAGGCCTCATTTTCTTTATCAAACAAGGAAGAAGTTGGCTTTGAAGATTTCTAGGTTCCCAGCCAACCCAGCCCTCTGCCTCTGGAAAGAGAAGTCTGCATTTCTTTCTCACTCATTTTCCAAACCCTCGAGGAACCCGAGTGGCTGCCTCTTGCCTGCAGAGCAGTGGCATACCGCTCTGGTGTCAGAGTGGCTGCCGCGTAATGAATGCGTCAGGCAGAGTGGACTGGCCGGCAAAAGGAAACAATAGACAAAGCAGGAGAGAGTTACCAGCATCCTGCTCTCGTATTACACCCAATAAACGCCTTTCAGCACAAACACTAGAACCTGCTTCATTGAAGCCGGAGGGAAAGAATGGTTTCAATTAAGAGAAAGGCAGCAGTTGCTGATTTCCTAAGGGAGACTCCTCCTAAATTACTACAAACAGTCCCAGTGCTCCCTGCAGGGAATTTGGGCATCTTGGGCCAATCCAAACCATTCTTCAGTCCTGAGATGAACCTCCTGCTGGGCAGCCCCCACCTGAACAATGGGTGTCAGGATACCCCCACTAGCTCCCTGATCTTTGGTGGTCTCTGAGGCTTCATTGCACAGAGACCAAAGTTCTCACCACCTCCTTTCCTGAAGATGCCTCCCCACACTTCTGAATTGTTGCGAGCCCCTTAATTCTCAAGTAGCCAGAAAAATCCAAACTTTTAGGAAAAGGAGATGCTTTGAATTTTCAAAACCTCAGTTCTGGGCATGGAAGAACAGGATTAACCCCCAAAACTGAATGGGAACTTGCAGTGTGGTGCCACAAGAGACAGGGGGCTCGGGATTGAATTCCAGCCCCACCACATGAGAGCTGAGCCATCTCAAGCAAGTCACCTCCCCTCTTTATGAGCCTCAGTTTCCCAGCCTGTAAAGTGGCTCTGATCAAATCCAGCCATTCATTTATTTAGTACGATTTCCTGCATTCCTCAAGGAGCAGTTGATGGGAGTTGGGTAATAAATACCCACTAAAACACCAACGTAGGGTCTGGATCACAACAGATGCTTAGTCAATGCCAATGTTTCCCCTTCTCCCTCAGGAAGATCAAACCCTGGACCACTGGCCTCAGCTGTCCCTGACACCAAGGGGACTCTTCGGTTCTTGTTTACGATGTGTTTGCACCATGAAAAAAATCATGTGCACTTTGATAATCTGCTGTTTCATCCCAAACGGCAGCCCAAAGCTACACTCTCATAAAATTAAAAGATGAGAACCTGACACATATGCAATCACTGCTATTAAAGGGTGCAAAAGCCTTACTCACTTCTGAGGTGTGGCTGGGAGTGGCCAGATCTCCCTTTCTTTACAGAAGAGCAGAACTAAGCAGTGAGAGACTTAAAGGTATTTTTAGAGATTTGAGAATTGATTTTAAAAAAAACAAACCAAACTATTGACAGGTGTGAACTTTATGCACTCAGAAGCCGGCCCCTCGACCCCAATGGAGAAATTCGAAGCTTGGGCTGCCGGGAAGGAAGTGGGCTCTGGGCAACCCCAAAATTCCCAGAGTGAGAAGGAAGCTACTGCATTAAACTGCCCCCAAGGCCCCTTCTGTACTCTACGGCCAGGGAACAGCTGGGTAAAGAAACATTTCCACCGAAAGGAGAAAAACAGCATCTCTTCCTCCAGCCCCACCATCCCTGCCAGGACAGAAGGCAGGAAGAGGCGGATCCTGCTGAGACAAGCAGCGGGGAGATTGACTGTAATTGTGCAAGTAAAGACAGGACCCGGAGTGCCGATCCCCGTTCACTTTCACCAGCGACAGCGAGAACCCAGGTTCCCGGAACATCCGATGCTGCGCCAGTCTGCCCAGCAACAGTGGTGCCAGTAAGCGCCCACGTGGCCTCAGCGCGCTCGTGTGCCCTCCCCGCCTCATTCAATGAGATTTTATTGGCTGATGTTGTGCCCAGAAATGGAATTGAAAATCTTCCAAAGGCAGCTGGAAGCATTCCCAAGTGCAGCAGGAGCAGCCAGGGCTGAAGAGTGGAGGGAGAGGTCCCAGGTCTACACCTCACAATGATCGTAATGATTACGACTGTTGAACGCGTACTCCATGCCAGTCAATCAAGGGCTTCGTGAACGCGACCGCACCAGTCCTCACACGAGCCTTCGCCATAGGATTAGAACTCTGTTAGAGATGAGAACACTGAGGCTCAGGGAAGTTCAGTACATTACTTGAGGCCACAAAACTGGTGAGTAGCAGGACTCGGCCGTGTCTCCACAAGCACCCAGGACACCAGAGTCGAGTCCGAGTCCCCCAGCACAGAGACTCAGCGGTGTGGGCCGGAGTAGACCCTCTGAGTGTAGCCTTCAGGGCAAGACGGGAAACCGGCTCTGGGAGACACTGTTCCCTGCTGGCCTAGCTGAGGAGGGGCCTGTTTCTGAATGTCTCCCAGGGCTCTGGGAAACTCATCATGGAGAAGAAGCCACATGTGTTTTCCAGAGTCTTTAACAATGCAAACATTGCAGAATACAAAAGCGGCTGTTGGCTTTAGCCTTCCAAACAATGTAAAGAAGAGGAAGCTCCGGCAGATAGTAAGGCTCCTCTCCTAGATCATGAGAAACGGGCCTGAAGGAAGCCTGGGATTATCGGATGATGCTGGTTTGAAAGGAGAAAGAGCTGCCCCAAACGTGTCCCAGAGCGAGCCATGGGGAGCCCCTCCCTCTGCCCCCAGCAAGGAGTGGGGTCCCCAAGTCTCCTCCCCAGACCTCGCCCCAGCCGTCCCTTCCCTAGAAAGAAAATGTTCCTCCCTGTCTTTCACGTCCATCCTGAGCAGTCAGATGTTGCATATATTCAGCTGCCCTTGTGCTGCCCTGGCAGGAAACTGCGGAAGAGACTATTTCTTAGGTGATGCCAGCCAAGGAGGGGGTTAGGGAGTTGGGACGGCACAGAGCTATACGGAGGAAGAGGGAGAGAAGAAGTGGCCTGCTCGCTGACCCTCCTTTGCTTTCTAAGCACTTGTCTCTTGCTCCCATAGTAATAGACAGACAGAGAGATAATAGCCAGGCAGATGAGAGGTAGACATAAGTAGATAGAGATAGATAATAGGGAAATAGATAATAGAGAGTGATGGTAGATAGATAGCTAAACAAGGTTTTTTAAAAAGCTGAATTTGGAATTCACAGGCTGAATCCACCAGACTAAGCCACAATCCCACCAAAACCGCCACCTCCCCAGCACTGAAGTGGACACAGGCCTTCAGAAAGGAGAAGAGAATCTCAGTCCTCACCCTACTGATTCAACACTCTTCATCCAGTGCCTCTGTGTGCTGGGCACTGTGCTAGGTACGGGAGGGAACGAATGAGGCAGACAAGGTTGCTGTCCTAATGGAGGTTATGGCCCAAAGGGGAAGACAGCATTAAACAAGTCGACAACACAGCATGATAAACTAAATGCTGTAACAGAAATACAAGGTGCAGCGGGAGCTGAGAGCGCAGTCTACAGGGGAGGACTTTGCTGTCCCCAATGGAACCCTCCCCACCCCTACGAGGAAATGTCACCTCAGCTGAGAAATGAAGGATAGATTAGGAACTAGGCAGCCAGTCGAATGCTCAACTAGGCTTGCTATCTGGAAACTCAGCCTCAAAATAAAGCATAAATCATTTTGGTTTAGTAGAATCCATTTCCTCAGCTCTTTTGTCATTAGATACTTAAAAGACCCGGCCCTCTTCCTGTGTTGAGGTCCATCTTTAAACATGCCTGGATGCAGAATCATAAATCCTTTAACTATATTTCGGTGATAAAAAAAAGGAATGAGAGACAAACAAAATCCTGAAGGCTTCCCCCTGTGACATTAGATTGACAAGCTAGCTGCATGGAGCAGGGGACTGGCCCAGAACACCCTCCTGTTCATCTTTGGGCTTATTAAAAGGTTAAGATGTTGGACCCTTGAGCTTTGGATTCCAAGAAATTATTGGGAAGGACTTATCCTGCCTATGAAAGAGCAATTATTAATATAAAATTCAATAGTTGATTCTAGACTCCTTGAAAGCAAGTAAGGTCTGTTGGGAGCCTATCTAGTGTGGTGACATGGATATCAGCTCTGGGGTAGAAACTAGGGTTGAGATCTGCACTTATTAGCTATTACCTTGACCTTTAATGACCTTGGATAAGTAGTGAAACTTCCTTCTCCTACAGGAGGACAGTAATGCCAACCACGAAGTTAACATGAGGGCTGGATTAGATAATGGAGCTGAAAACACTTCACATACATTGAAACACTCTAGGAGTGGAGTGAAAAGAAAAGCAGGTCAGTGTCCTGCTGTTCCCTTGAGTGTCCTCATCGCACAATTTAGAGGAAGAGATGCTTATCCAAGGTCATAGTAATTCTTTTTTAATGGATCACTACAGAGCAGTGGTCCCATGCCGGGTGCTGCTCTTAAGAGCAAAAATAAGTTGCAAGTAATGAGTTTCTAATAATAAAGTACTCAAGTGTGCAAAAGATTGACTATTTCTTGTAAATTATAACAGATTTAACGCTATTCCCCGACATGATTCTCTTTTGAAAAGATAAAGTTATAGCTATTATGATTGAGTGTAAGCCACGGACCAGCGAAAGCCTCAAACTGTAGTGTGTCCCCCATGTGAACTCTATCCATGAGGTGTGTCTACTCAGAAAAAGGTAAAGGGTGTGGCTCAGGAACATGAGAACTTGGCTTTGCCTTTCTTCTTTAGCCCAGACAGAACCTCAAACCACAACTCCACCAGGTGGATGGATACCCTCTGGGGCCTTCCTCATTGTAATAAACGTGGTTATTAATGCAACAAAATTCTTCTAACTGAATCCCAGTTTTATTCAGAAACCTCAAACTTGTGTTTCAGGGGAGGTGAGACCCTGACTCTCTCTGCTCCAGTGGGTGGATCAGGATTAGCCTAAGTCAAGTACTGTGGTCCAAGTTCTCCTTGCTGGTGATTGGTTAGATGTGAGCATGTGACCTCATTCATCCAATGAGGAGTAAAGAGAAGTGAGTTAAGGGTTTCCAGAAAAGCCATTTCTGTTAATTTAAGAAGACATGTTTGTGAATAAGCATTCTTCCTACTGCTGCTGGATATTTATCTGGTTTTCATAGGATGCCTGGAACTGCAAGAGTCAGTTTAGGGATGGGAGAGGAGCTAAACTGCAGGAAGACACCGAGAGTGGTAGTGTGGAAAGTTGGGAGAAAAAACCTGGATCTTGGTAATATCATTGAGTTCCTGGGATCATCCGACTCCCAGACTTTATGAGGGTCGATTGTTCTGTTACTTACAGAGATATTCATCTATGTACAGACAGGGGCATACCAAAACACATGTGAGCGATAACAGCCACATGCACACAGCACGGTTGGATGCATAGGTGAGTTGTAGCTATGTTCCATCACAGTAGCTGTGTCTCCCTCCCCTTATCTTCCACCCAAGAAAGCCTGTCTGAGTTACAGTGTGTGAGAAGGATGTGATCCCCATCATTGGGGGAATAACCTTGAATCTATTCAAAAGACACAGTTGTTTACATGAACCATTTGGATGAGCTGGTGCCTATACTGGTTTTTAAATATTTTATTATTACATGTGCTTGCACCTGACAGCATCTTAAGTGATGTTTTTGTTTGTACATTCTCACCACATCTGTCTCGCTGTTCTGAAAGAGTCCTCTCTGGTCATCTCTAAGACCTCACCAGCAGCAATGGAGCGAAAGGAGTGAGGCCATTGGAGCCAAATGGTTGAGTATCCGTATCCCCGATTTCTCGCCTATTCCTCCTGCCTGGACCCCAAGAGATGCACCTGCCTGGCTATTGAAATCATCCTGCAAACCACCTCCTACACACATACTAATCAAATTCTGGGCCCAAGCTTCAGCCACAAACCAAGAAACTTTCAATAAAATGGGCAAGATTTGACTCAAGATCTCTAAGTAAATTATGGAATTTTCCCCCCCATGGCTTAAAATAACTTTTACACAATATAACACCTTTTGTTTCTTCAATAGTCCCACTGCCCCCCCCCCAACACATGCTTCTAGAAGCCTGAGTCAGCTTGGAGTGTCCCATGATTCTCTTCCCACCACTGTCTTTACAGGGCAGATGTGATAAACCAGTTGCTTTCAAGAATTTTGAGGAGTAAAAAATTTTTTTCTTGCTCTCTTACTCAGAAGACTCAACAGTGAGACAGTCAGAAGAGAGACTGCTCTAGCGAGCACTGCAGTGGGGAGCTTTGATCACACCCACCAGACTGTCCCCTGGTCCTGAGAGTTGGTGGGGCTCTGAGAAGTCCAACAAGTAGGGTCCCCAAGGAACTGTAGGGATCCTGCAAACACAGTTGCTGCTATGCATCCTACAGGTCTTGGGAGGCTTTCCTTGCTGCTTTAGATCAGATGAGATCTCCCTGTTACATCCTCTCCCAAGATCCTGTGCTTCTCCTTCATAGCACTTACTACGAGTGTAATTAAATAAAGGCACCATTAGTTGCTTACTGTCTGTCTTCCAGATAGTAAGAGAAGAGACTGCCTCTCTTGTTTAAAGTTGCAGCTCCAGCACCTAGCACAGTGCACACATATTGGTGTTCAATCGGTATGTGTTCAGTGAGCAACTGAATCATTTGAAAGCCATTGATCATTGACTCAGCTCACTGAATTGCCAGGTCAGATCAGGTTGCTTCGGACTGTCTGGTTTCCAAATGCTCATTATGTCAAAAAGGATCAAAACAAATGCCAAATGTGGATGTGCAAGATAGTGCATAGGGAACCAGGTCCAACTGTAGCAAAGACTCCAGTGGAGTTTAAACACCTACACCATTTCCCATTGTGCCACTAAAAAAAAAAAAAAAAAAAAAAAAAACAGGACTCTTCTCTTCCTCTCTTTTCACACTCCAGGTCGTCTTGTCCTGGTCAGTCCATTGTCCTCTTGTTTAGTGCCCTCTCTTCTATTGTCTCAAAGGGTGAAATAGAAAGAGAACTAGATGAATCAGAAGACCAGGGTTTCACCACTAAATAGTTGTGTGGCCTTGGGCAAGTCACTTGTAGTGCTTGAGGCTTCCTTTTCTTCTCTTTCCAATACAACAAGTGGGCTACATGATTCCTAACTAACACCTTTCCCATTCTGACACACCTTCATCTTTGGCTTTTCATCACCAGCTGTGATAAATTCCCACTTAGGGTCTTTCTCTTTGTTTCCACTTCTCCCTCTTTGAACCCAGACTCCGATGTTGCTGTGTTGCCCAGCTCACCCGCCACCTTCTAAGCTGCCTCATCAGCCCTGGCAAAGCATCTGGTCATCATCCCATCCCCACTTGGGTTACCCCAGCAAGATCATTGAGAGCCACCTTGGCAGTGCACCCCCGTCCCCCGCCAGCCTGAATGCATTAGCAAGCCTCAGGAAAGGGCACAACCAAGAAGCCTGAGCCAACCCAGGGCCCTCCTAGATAAGAAGGGGATGGGAGCTCCGAGGAGACTGGTGAGCATTCCGAAGAATACAGTTTCAGTGATTGGGGTCAACCAGCAACAGGAGACATAGATAGAGGCGAAAGTTATCCCAGGTAATAATAGGACCTTGTAGTTTTACATCACGTGCTTCTGCCTACCGGCACAAAACACTTTCACACCAGCAGGCAAAGGTGGAGAGGTCTAGGGGAGGCAGAGGGATTATTATCCCCAGGTGGTTCACACAGTATATTGAACCATTAGACAGATAAAGCCAATAGCCCAAGGTCAAACAATTAGGCTTTCACAGGGTGGGAATTAGAGCAGAGTGTCCTAATCTTACCCACGGGCTATTTCTAGTAGACTCTTGATGGAGCCTTTTGTTTATACTTTGGTTCTATCTTATCTTACCTGCCCAGGTAGAGAGCCTACTTTTTCCCCCTGGGGATGAGTGGTGGGAAACTTGAGTGGCCCAGAGGGGGCTGGCCAGCCTGAGTTCAGAATCCAGCCTTCTTGACTCGGATGCTCCGAGCAGGACCCAGTGGGGCCGGTCTGTGGAATGCTGCTGCTGTCTGCATTTGGGAGGCACACAAGAGCTGCCAGTGGCAGCTGAGAACTCAGAGGCTCCAGGGCTGATAAAAGTTGTAATTAACATGCGAGTACAACCCTTTCATCTTCAAAGGCTTTACTTGCATTAGCTAGTTATTCCTCCTATCACCCCCATGGGTGAGGCACCATTTTTGTCTTCTCAGTTTGCAGATGAAGAAGCTGATGTGGAGAAGGGGCCCTTTGCCAGGAGGTCTGGCCCTTGTTCAAACAGAGGAGATTCCTGGCTCCCTGTATCCAACTTCACTTGGGGAAATGGGAAAATATAATGGGGGTGAGTCCTAAGAAAAGGCTCAAGCAACCAACTGTGTCCTCTGAGTACGAGGCTGCTTTTATACTATTCTGGAAGGAGGTAGGGTCTTGGTATGACCAGCTGGCCAGATTCCAAAATGGCTAAACTCCCAGAGAACTCTATATACAACTGTCAGAACCATAAACAAGAAAAGCCTGCTGCTCTGCTAGGGCGATATCCGTGGGATCCACATCATGCCCATGCAGACATCACTAGTAGATCACAGCACTCTCCGTACCAGAGCCAAGGATTGGCTTCTTAGCACAGCACTCCAGGTAGTCTCTGGTGATCGATGGGAAGTGTCTCATAAGCTGAAATCTATTTGCTATTGGTGCTGTAGGCCTTGTTTGGGGTTCACTTAAATTGCCACTCTCCAACCTAGGTAGAGTTGCCAAAGTTCTGTCTAAATATTGGAGCTGGCCTGCTTCTGAACTCTGTCTAGCACTGTTGGAGAGGATGAGTCATGAGAACTTCTGAGTTTCTGGGGCAGAAGAATTGGATCTTCTGCCAGTGGACAGTGCCACTGTTACTTGATCGCCTGGAGTCTGTCCAACCACTGTTCTTAAACATGGACACTCTCATCCAGGCAGGCTGACCCCTCTCCTGACCCCAATTAAGCCATACTTATTTCCCCCACTTTAAACTTGTGCGTTACCTTTTCCTGGGTTTCTCTGCTCTCCCCTCTCTCTGTCCATCTCCTTTTGCACACTCAACTCATCCTCAAATTCCTTGAGGTCTTCCCATATAATCACAGCTCACAGAGACATCTGTGTTTCCTGATCTTCTGACACTCGGTTAGATGCTCTTTTGTATCATTCCTTCACCTGTTTAACTTTTCTTCCACCAAAGCGCAAGCTTTCCAAGGACAGAAACTAAGTCTTCCACTTCCCTCGCTTGTTCCCATGGTGTCAACCACGATACACTTTAAGGAACTGAATTGGTCAGTTTGTCACCGATTTGTAACTGGGGAAACAGAGGCACCGAGTAAGGGAAAGACCTTGCCCACTGTCACCCTGTGACTAAGACAGAGAAATGCCAAACCTCTGCTGGCCACAAGTGGGTTCTCACTTCTAGAATCTTATGTCTGTATGATTAGCTGGAGATACAGATGGCTGAACCATGTTCAGCAACAACCGCGGGCATCACCGCCTATGACACGAGGCCTGAACCCACCTGGGATTCTGTTTCAATTAGTGGTCAGTGGATTCCAGATGGGTATGCAATGGGCACAACCAGAACGGGCTGTGATCTGACTGAGGACTCTCAATGACTGATAGAAGGCCAGAAACCAGACAGGGGGTTTAGCCTTTGACCCACTTTGACGAACTTCTAAGTAATGCAATCTTCATGACTTCCTTTTTTTTTTTTTTTTTCTTTTCCCCTGAGCAAGAGTTTCTCTGTCTTATGAAGAAAAAACAAATCTTAGTAAGGGTCTGTAAAGCTCTCAGCAGAAGCAGCAGCTCACCATCTCACAGGTCTGCCTAGCTCAGTGCCTTGATTGGGTTTTATGTACATAAACTATATATATATATTTTTTCTTTTTTTGTTTTGTTCTCAGATTTCCAGGCCACCCTAGATGCACAGGATACTAGAACTCATCCTCTAAGTACTCTTTTGGCTGAATGCTGTGTTTCATTTTGCACCAACATGTTGCAGGGGTCCGTTGAAGAAAGCTGAGACATCCCAAGTGCTCATGAAGCTTTGAGAGTGAAGGGTACAATCTTTTCCCTTCTTCAAAGGTTGGCTTTTCTGGCCATTTAAAGAAATGTTTTTTTAAAGTACAGGGTGAAGTAAAGAGTATTGCATTCAGATCCTGCAGGTAATCCCAGGACTGGCTTCCTGTAGTTTTAGCTTTGTGACGAGGACATGTTGCTAACTTTTCTGGCCAAAGTGTCTTCATCTTCCCACCCTACACATGCTGAGAGGATTCGGTGGAGTACTATGAGCAAAACATTTTGTCCCTAGGAGTTGCTTCTGCCCATTGGAGTTTACAGTGTAATTGGGTCCATATGGTTGTTTCTGGCATGGATTAATAACTCACTTCTGACATTTAACGCAAACCAGGGATCGAATTTTTTGACACTGCATTATAGTAGTTTTATGTTATTCTTTCCATTAGTTTTTATGAGCCTTAGGTGTTAGTAGGCCCATAGAGTGGTAGATTTATAGAACACAAGGTCTGGAAAGGACTTTTACAGACCAACCAGAATCCCACCCTCTCATTTTATGCATGGAAAAATGGAGGCAAACAGGGGTGAAATGATTTGCTCAGCAGCATGTAGTCAATCAGTAATAGAAAGAAACTATAATATAATGTAAATTTCTATTCTTGGGACACCTTCTATGTGCCAGACATTCTGCTTTAGATATTATGTGCTAAATATATTGTTCTAGGCACTTTACACGTGCAATTGCCCGAGCTCACACGCTGCTCTTAGGAGGCCAGGGAAGCAACCAAGCAGAAGTCTGTCCTGTTTGATTGCTCTTCCACCTTCCACATGGCTCTCCTCCAAAGCCAAACCTCCTCGTTCCCATCACACCTCACCACACATCTGATTACATGGAGGTGATCTTTTGTCTGGAAGGTTTTTTAACTATTGACTGAAAGAAACAACTCCCCTTCCATTCTTTTAAAATAGTGACCAAAAAGCCAACATCTTTTCTCTAGTATTTTTGAGAACTTGATTTTGAGATTTGGGTTTTTTTTTTATATATAGATACAGGAGGGAAGATTTGGAAGTAAGCGCTGAGGCAAAGAGGCTGCCAGACCTATAGGAAATCAAGATCCCTGTTCTACTTGACAAAATGTCATGAGTGCTAAACCTTCCCTGCTTGGCCTGACATTTCAAACCTCAAGAAAGATCCACACAAACTGGAGAGGGTGCAGAGAGAAGAAATTGCGAAGAAGTTTGAGGATCACTACAAGAGTCAATAGAGGCAGCAAAAAAAAAAAAAAAAAAGATTTTGTATGGACTAGAAAGAAAAAAATGATGAAAAAGAATTAGCACCTATAAAAATCGTAAAAAGTAAATGGTGGAGATGGCTTTGCTAGCCAAGTCTAGAAATGTTATCCATTCAGTAAGCCAGTCAGTTATCCAAATATTTATTGAGCAACTACTATAACTGGGAAACTGTGATGAGAGATGGGACCATCATGAATACAATAGTGTACATAGGTGTGGACTTTTCCCTAAGGAGCTAATAATATGCTCATTGGTGAAAGAGAACAGATAGCCGTTACAGCTCACAGGCATCCCTTGAACTTCCTCTTTATAAATGGACGTGTGTTTATGGAGTATTTATGAATGATCAAGGGCAACAGCTAGTAAGCAATAAAAGGAAGTTAAAGTCACTTAGGAGAGACTACAGGGATATACCTGACCTCTAAGGCCAATACGGTGAAGACAACTAGTCCCAGCACACAGGATCCACTGCAAAGACCAACTTCTGGGCAGGAAATTTCTTCCCCAAACTTTACGCCCCTCTGCATGAACCAGTACCCTTGTGGGTTACCTGAACCCCTCGTCTTCTCCTTGCTGGCAGGTGAGGGCCCTGCAACTCACTGATGGCTGGGGGGCCTGACTCAGGGACATCAGCTGGTGTCCTGCAGGCTGCAAGATGGGGCTTAGCTCCATTGTATTCTGCTTTGGGGACTGGAACACTCAGCAATAGCAACATTTGTGACTGGCATATAATAGATACTCATTTAATGCGTTTAGAAGGTATAAAGACTGTGATCTGTGACCTGGGCAGAAACACCCTTCTAGGCAAGAGACCAGGCACGGGCTGCATGGCATTGTTCATGTCTTCCTGGCATCTTCATGTGCATAATGGTGAGCACTTGTGTAGAGGCTTTGCTGTCACCACACTTCTGCCTTGGAGAAGTAGGAGAAGATGCTGCCTAGTTCCATGATTGGTGCATGGGACCTTCTAGAAGGCACCGCTTAAATGCAAAGAGACGCAGTGAAATTGAAACACGTGAGGAATCTGGGATGAGTCCCTGTCCCAGGCCAAAGGCCCAGGTCTCCTCCTGTAGACTGAGTCAGATGTCCTCTGGGGGCTTTGGCTCCTCACTTCGTAGGTGGCTTGTTTCTCAGCCGGGGCCACCCAGAGGAAACCCTCTTACTCCCTGCTGGGCCAAACACAAGCCTGGTCATCTGGTTTAGGCTAGGGCCGAGAGAAGGGCTACAGTGCACTTCTAGTTTTGTCAAATTCCTTGTGCCCTGGATGTATGTAGCCCGACTGCTGACAGCCTCCTCTCTCAGTTTCCCTCCCTCACTCATCAATTCTAGCTCGTAGAAAGAAGGCCCTGGAACCAAGGACCCTTGAGCAGAGTGCAAGCATTTCGCTGCTATTCAATTGGCTCATTTCCCAGTCGAAGTCCTAGATGATGGAGAGACACCAACCAGCAACCCTCACTTTCATCCAGGTGACAAATAATGACGTGGGGATGAACAAACAACTCCAGCCACCGTCCCTTTCATCCCTACGCCTCCCCTTCCCCAACTTCCTATCACACAGAAGACAGCAGAGCTATTCAGGGCTTGGAATGAATGAGCTGCTCAGAATATGAATTGGAGGGAGTTTCCACCACAACCTTCTCCTTCATTTTTGCAATTCCAGCCCCCTCGTCTGACATCATATTTTAAAAAGGAAGAAGGCGAAACCAGCTCTGGGGACGTTATGATCCCACACACAACCGGATTCTGAAATGGAGTCTTTAAAAACAACCAGAGTACTACCAGGTATAACCATGCTGGTTTCTGGGGTGCCCTGACATCTTAACATACCACGAGAAGCACTGGCATGCAGTGACTAAGAACATGACTGTATCCAGACCTTCTGAATCCCAGCCCCATCACTTACCAGCTGTGTGGCCTTAGGCAAGTAACTTAAATTCTCTGTGCCTCTGTTTCCTCACATGTAAAAGGGGGATAATGATAGCACTGCCTTCTCAAGGTTGGTGTTTACATTAAACAAGCTAGTATATAGGGAATGATTAGAAAGGTGGTGGCACATACCACTATATAAGTGTGCACTATTATTACTATAGTGGTGATGGTTTCTCAGAACATACAACTAGCTGCAAACAACAAGCACAAAAGGCACAGGAGCTTGCAAAAAAGTAAAAAAAATATGAACTTTTTCAGGCACTGCCAAAGGAGACTTGCAATGACGCTCTCTCCAACGCTCAAAATTGCTCTTGTCTATGTAATCTTTCTCCCCCACTGGAGTTTTGCAATTAACCTTTACTCTCAAAAGCTGAAGACTTAAGGAAGGGTTTTGGGACCTGAGTTTTGCAAATCACCTCCTTGGTGACTCAGCCCCTCCCCACCCACCTGGGATCTGTCTGCCCACACTTGCACTTAGGAAGGACACTTGCCTCTGGAGGACACACCCAGACACCCAGTGCACCCCAAACTTGGAGAGATCTGGCTCTGCGAGTTACTGCTTTTCCACTGCCACTCCCTCCCCCCAAAAACCCAAAAAACATCCATCCCCTCGTTCTGTTTGTCTCCTTGTCTCTCGGGGCTTGCTGGGCATACGATCCTTGGGAAGGCAAGACCTGACCCAGTTATGGCCAATTTCACACGTGGAGGGATCCTCGGAGAGGAGACACCGTTTGCCGTCCCCAGCGTGGGTCCCGTCAGCGGGCAGGCCTCCCTGCAGACTGGGCCCTGGAGGAGCCGCAGTAGCACCAGGCCAGATAGCAGTTTGATAATTACCCAAAGAGACCTGCCAACAAGGCAAAGGTCTCCTGTGAAATGCTCCTACTTCTCCCTCAGCTGCC